>NW_028229442.1:640000-1115000 GCF_041138505.1 Cibotium barometz | reverse complement strand
AGGTAGATAGATAGTAGAGAGAGAGAGAGAGAGAGAGAGAGAGAGAGAGAGAGAGAGAGAGATGGTTAGAGAGATTGACAAAGTTGACTTAGAGAAGAGAGAGAGAGAGAGAGAGAGAGAGAGAGAGAGAGAGAGAGAGAGAGCGGGAAGGAGGGAGTGTGTGTTAGAGAGAGAGAGAGAGAGAGAGAGAGAGAGAGAGAGAGAGTTATAGAGAGAATTAGAGGGACACTTTGCATTAGAGAGAAGGTGAGTCAGTGAGAGAGAGAGAGAGAGAGAGAGAGAGAGAGAGGTAATTAGAGAGAGAGAGAGAGAGAGAGAGAGAGAGAGAGAGAGAGAGAGAGAGAGGTACAGGTAGAGGTAGAGGTAGAGGAAGTTAGAGCATAAGAGACATAAAGCTATTAAGCTAAAGTTGGAGTTAGAGAGACCTACAAAAAGAGTAAGAGCGAGAGAGGCTGAGTTAGGTTGAGTTAAAGAGAGAGTTATAAACACAGAGAGAGAGAGAGAGAGAGAGAGAGAGAGAGAGAGAGAGAGAGAGAGAGAGAGAGAGAGATGGTTAGAGAGATTTAGAGTTTTAGAGAGTTTGACTTAGAGAGTTTAACTTAGAGAGAGAGAGAGAGAGAGAGAGAGAGAGAGAGAGAGAGAGAGAGAGCTAGCGAATTTAAGATAAAGGGGGAGAGAGAAAGAGAGATCGAGATCAAGAGATTTGGAAAGATAAGTACTGAGAGAGAGAGAGAGAGAGAGAGAGAGAGAGAGAGAGAGAGAGAGAGAGAGAGAGCTAGCGAATTTAAGATAAGGGGGAGAGAGAAAGAGAGATCGAGATCAAGAGATTTGGAAAGATAAGTACTGAGAGAGAGAGAGAGAGAGAGAGAGAGAGAGAGAGAGAGAGAGAGATTATGTGTTAGCGATGTCCAGAGAGAGTTAGAGAGAGAGAGAGGGTGAGAGTTAGAGAGAGAGAGAGAGAGAGAGAGAGAGAGAGAATAGGAGAGAGCTAGAGAGTTAGAGAATTGAAGAGAGGAAAGAGTTGGAGAGTTAGAGAATTGAAGAGAGGAAAGAGTTGGAGAGTTATAGAGAGAGACTGTTGAGAGCTTGAGAGAGTTAGAGAGAGAGAGAGAGAGAGAGAGAGAGTTTAAGTTAGAGTTAGAGTGTTAGAGATAGAGTTTGAGACCTTGAGAGAGTTAGATTGATAGAGTTTGAGAGTTTGAGAGAGAGTTAGAGTTAGAGTTAGTGTTAGAGAAAAAGTTTGAGAGCTTGAGATAATTTAACTTAGAGTGTTAGAGACAGAGTTTGAGACCTTGAGAGGATTAGAGTGAGAGAGTTTGAGAGAGCTTGAGTTAGATTTAGAGTGTTAAGAGCTTGAAAGAGTTTTAGAGAGTTAGAGTTAGTGTTAGAGAAAAAGTTTGAGACTTGAGATAATTTAACTTAGAGTGTTAGAGACAGAGTTTGAGACCTTGAGAGGGTTAGAGTCAGAGTTTTAAGAGAGCTTGAATTAGATTTAGAGTGTTAGAGAAAAAGTGTGAGAGCTTGAGAGAGCTTGAAATAGAGAGAGAGTCTAAGAGCTTGAAAGAGTTTGAGAGAGAGAGAGTTAGTGATAGAGGATTAGAGATAGAGAGGGAGTTAGTATTAGAGAATCGGAGAGAAGAGAGAGTTATAGAGAGAAATAGAGAAGAGTTTGCATTTGAGAGAGAGAGAGAGAGAGAGAGAGAGAGAGAGAGAGAGAGAGAGAGAGAGAGAGAGAGAGAGAGAGAAATTGCATTAGAGAGAGAAAGAGAGAGCGACAAAGAGAGGAAGTTAAAGTAAAAGAGACATAAAGCTAGAGTTGGAGTTAGAGAGACCTACAGAAAGAGTTAGAGAGAGAGGCTGAGGTAGATTGAGAGAGTTAGAGTGAGTGAGAGAGAGAGAGGCTGAGGTAGATTGAGAGAGTTAGAGTGAGTTAGAGAGAGAGAGAGAGAGTTAGAAAGAGAGATAGATAGAGAGAGTTAGAGAGAGAGAGAGAGAGTTTAAGTTAGAGTTAGAGTGTTAGAGATAGAGTTGGGGACACATTTACATATGTGGGATCTAGGGCACGTGGACCTTAGGCTATAAAAGGCACGTGTTCTTTACATATTGATGACCGTTGATGATTATCTTCATTAACTTTTTATGACATTGATCATGTTGACTCTCTTGACTTACATTTGGCCTATGGAAGGCTCTTTCCATCCTCTTGGTGGTGAGAGGCTAAACCACTTAGGCATCATGGATGTAAAGCTTTGATGTAAGTTTCCATGGTGATTTGTCCCATATCTTAGCTTCATTGCATTTGTTGTCTGAGCTCTTGGCTTTGATCTTGGTATTTTGATTTGAGAGTGATTAGAGCACTTGGATTAGGGATTTTGCAGATTACTTACAATCATTTCCTTAATGATTCGTGATCTTTGATCTTTTATTAGAGGTGATGAAGACTTAATTATTTTTGGATGAAATTTTACACAATTTTTCAAGCAAATGTGAGATTATTGTTCTATAGCATATTTAAGCAAATCTATGTGAAGATTATAGTTTTTAAAAAGATTTAATGTAGATTTTTGTGCAGTTGATAATTTTGTTTATAGATTTTTTGACAAAGTTTACTATGTAAAGTGAAGTTTACATGAATCTGGGTGGTGTAGATATATAAAGTTGGTAAAGACAAGAGTGTAGAAATCAAATCTTGGTACAAACTGTAACAAAAAAAAAGCCTAAACAACGTTTTCTTGAAGCTTTTTGGAAAAATATTACAAGAAGAAGATTGTTGTACAAGGTTTTGATGGAAATCTTAGTGTTAGAATGAAATAGGAAGTCTAAGATTTTCTTGGAGTTTCTTAGAGCTATTTTTTATAAATCTCTGAAGAGAAAAAGTCAAGGATAGATGCTATGCAATCTAGTTTCAGCAATAGAAAGCTTGATTGAATTACAAATCTTTACCTAGATAGAGTTGTGCACATAAGTAACTGACCAATCTATCATTCTTTTACAGTTCTTGTTCATTTCCTTATAAAAACTTGTTGTACAAGCAAAGTTTGCAAGAAAGGTTCAAAAGGGACAAAACAATGGATGAATAGTGTTTGGTGCATGTTCTCAATCAAGAAACGTGCAAAATATCTAGTTTCGTGTGTAGATTTGTGCAAATAATGCTGTGCAGCGTACATTTCAATGATATTTTGATACAAGTGTGTAGTATTGATGGATTTTAGTATACAATTTTGTGCAAACAATGCTATGCAGAGTACATTTCAAATATATTTTGATACAAGTGTGTAATATTGATAGATTTAGTTCAAAAAAAGTTAGAGATGAACCCAACCCTTCTAGTGTAAGCATTAGTGCACAATCTCAGTGTTGCTTGGGGTTCCAACAAACCTGTATATAAGAGTCAATAATAGTTCGGAGAGGCAACAACAAAGCATAAAAGAAAGAAAACTTACAAATGGATCGACTTACCTTACCATTAAGCAATATAAAAAGAACAAGATTGTAATAATAACAGTAACCAATGTTTTAAGTTAGTACAAAGCATTACATGAAGTGCAATATAGAGATGTGTTATCAACAACAAGATGGTACATTAACAAAACTTTGGACTCTTGGTTGATGTAACTGGAAGGATCAAGTCCAACAACTAGTACTGTATCTCTACAATGTGCGCACATGGATCTCTTGATTTGAGATAATGTGGAGATAGCAAAGTAGAGACACCAAATGTAACTCAAAGATCAGAAATTCAAGTAGTCTACAACCTATAGCAAAAAGGAGTTAAGGCTTAAGCTAGACCTAAAGTGACATTTCAAAGAAATCTAGGGTCTCATAGAAATCCAAGGCTAGGAGCGTTTTCAAAGGGATTGATATTTCAAGCAAGCACCAAGAGGAGGTCTTCAACAAATGTTTTTCTCATGGTGGCACTAGGTGGAGACATGCAACATCAAAGCTGGGATGGATTGTAATCTGTAGATTTTGTGGGGTTAATATCATCAATAGGTGCATCCACAAGCACCTCTTTGAAATTTGATGCGTGCCTTTCTAGGATGATATTGTGTGGACATGCCGAAGGGATGATGATGTCATGGCCACTGCATGGGGTGCAGAGGATATACATACCCCAACAACATATGGCACTTCAATAGAAACTTATGGTTTCTTTAGCAAATCAGGGAGCCATGAAGAAGAGAACCTGAGCATGCATTGTTTGCAAAGAATATCTCTAAAGCACTGTTTGAGAAGTTCAAAAAAAAAAGACTCAAGGGAAGACAGAGGAGCAAGCTACGTTCAAACTAGCACAAGTCATACATGACAGTCAACATTCTTCAGCACTTCAAATTTGGCAACAAAGAAGAAAAGCTTCACCCAAGCTCAAAGTGCTCTACAGCTATGCACCTTTGTGTTAGCATCATGGAGTTATGCAAGTAGGATTAGCCTACCACCATAGCCAAGGAGGAGAAGAAGCGGTGAGTGTAAGGAGAACAAATGATTAGCACTAATCACTCCCTAACCTTAACCCTAAGCACACGACACATGCTAGATTAGAGTTGCAACAGAGAGGGAGAGAGAGTACACTCCACTTCTATTGCACAAATGGGAGAATAAGTTACAAACAAGAGAAATTGGCTTTTATAGTTCCAAGCCTTTTTTCACTAGGCCGGAGTGGCCCAGGGCGCCCAAAACATAGTTACAAGGCTTTTCTCTATGGTTTGGCTAACTGACCAAGATCCTCTTATCTGTCCTTCAAAGCTCAATTCTTGGGAGTGTCTTTAGGGCATTTATCCCTCATCAAATGGTGGGATTTACAATATAGTGCTAGCACCCATTACATAAGCGTGCGGACATAGTTGTCGTAGGAATGTGTTAACTAATACGTGGTTAACATACTCCCCTTCCTAAAGTCGATCATCTCCCCGTGATCGGTAAGAGGATGTCGAGGCACATTGGGAAGTGTTGTACTTGGTTGGTTCTCCTGTCTCTCTGAAAATGAAAGGGGGTGGGGGAGTGAGTAAGATGGAAAGAAGTTAGTGGAGTACTGACGATTAAGTATCCAAGTAGTCTGATGGGCTATGATGATTTTGCTTTCTTTATGAGCTCAGTAGTACTATTTATTTTGTTTTTTGTGTTTTTCTTTTTTGTCACCTTTGCGGCAAGACATCCTCATTAGAGGAGTCAGAGTACGTGAATGAGTAGACTAGCACGGAATACTTAATGACCAATATCCAAGTGGTAAGTGGTATTATTAAGGAAGAGTTAGTTTAAAAAAATGCTGTTAATAAGCATTTGGCAAGGGGGAATTTCAGAGGGACAAGGAGGCAATGCACATGGAAGCTGCTTATGCTCCAAGATGTTGTATGTCGATGGCGATGTTCATGAGACTCTAGCATCTTTAGCAAGACACCGTGATGGGTATCTTGGCTCCAGTGGATGTTGAGGTATCGGGTTTTAGTGTCCTCTTGTTTTCTTTTGGTGCTTTGTCTTCTTCTGTCATTGAAGCTATGGGATCCTGTGTTGATAGGAGTGGCAATGTGATGGTGAGGATCCATAGGTGTTGAGCGAAGAAGAAGTTATGGGTCGGACGGATTAAACATTAAGCACAATTATTGGGGTGAAGCGGGGGGTGAGTAAGAAGATCTAGGTGATGGGTTGTACCATTGACCAGGCTTGCGCTTGCCCTTGTCCCCCCATCCATAGATGTACCTAGATGGCTGTCGATGTGATGAAGCTTTGTATGGTGTGTGCGCATAGACAGAGCCCAATGAGATTTGCAGGTGTTGTGCATGGGCGAGGGCAAAATGTGTGCCTGTGGTCCTAATCACCTAGAGACTCCTTTTTTTTAATGTTTATTGGTTAGCACTCCTAAAGAGGGTTTTGTATTGAATAGCCCAGGTGGCTAGATTTATGAGCTTACCTTTGAGTGTTTGGATAAGCTTTGCCATGTGTACCACTGCCCCTTGGGTGGGTGATGAAGTGGAGGGGTGAGGTGGAGCATCATGGTCTAGGCTCTATTGGAGGAAAGGGCTGGGAAAATTCAGCTTTTGAGTGCCCATGAGTTGGGTGTGGGTAAGTCTATAGGATTTAGTTGAGAAAGAGGGGACTTTCTTGCACGTTGGTTGCCAAACCATCTTCGTCGACGATTGGACAAGTACTGGTGATCCCCCTTTGTGCTATGAGAGCTCTTGCTTTGTCTTGTGTGTGTGTGTGCAAGAGAGAGAGAGAGAGAGAGAGAGAGAGAGAGAGAGCACTATAGTGCATATTCCTCTTCTATTCATGTGTGTTGGAGAGTGAGAGGAAGATTGCATTGCATTGTGGTGCGAGCGACTCTGTGGTGATAGCGTGGAGGTGGAGATTGGAGTAGTGGAGCTTCCCAAAGTGAGCTTGGAGAGCCTCAAGGGATGTGAAATCGAAGCATTGGTAAGTACCCAATGATAGTTATAGTCTATTTCTTCTTTCGATTGTGAATGGGTAGAGTTCTCTCTTGGGAGGTGCAGTAGCCCATAACATTTTTGGCGCTGTGCCAGGGAAATACCATTGTTTCTTCCATTGTCTTAGATCTCCAACTCCCATTATGCAATATTCACTATTGCCTTTGCATTTTGAGGGTTCATTGTGAAAAAATTGTATAGATAGGGTTTGTGTGGAAGAGAAGAAATTAGAGTAGTTGTGGAAAATCGTGAAGAGTGGGTGAGTATTGGGTAGTACCTAGAGGAAAGCTACACTTGGTTTTACCTTCAATTTTGTTGTTTTTGTCACCAACTTCTAAAGTGTGAGCTAGCAGGTTGTGGCACGCCTTATACTATTTTTTTTCTAAAAATCATAAAAATTACAAAAACAAAGAGCCATTGGTTGTGTTGGTGACTTGCATTGCACTCCAATTGCTTGGCACAACCTTTCTGGAACTTTTAAATAGGAAAATTGCACTCTAAACATCATTTTTACTGATGCGGTTGTTAATACGTAAACAAGCAGGATACAGTTCATGATGTGAACCGCAGCCTGCTACTTCTTCATGACGTGAAACACATCCCGCAATCAACACCCAAAATTTCAAGATTGCATTTCTAAAATTAGGGTGCTTTATCTTGACACGTCTGACATAAAGAAACGCTAAAAATCTTATCTCATGAAAGTGCAACAAAATAGTTCACGATGTGAAATATACTCTACTTCACGACATGAAGCACAAAATAGTTTACGACGTGAACTACACCTTGCTAGTTCACGGAGACCTACTACTTCATGAATTAGTAGTTCACAAAATAACACTTCACGGATTGCTAGTTCACGGAATCTTGCTAGATCACGGATTAAGGATTGTGAGACTAGTGGAAAGATAAGTTCACCACCATAAGAGTTGCCTCGACTCAAATTGCTACAATTCTAAGTTGAAAATTCAGAGTGTGAAACATGCGTGTGGTGCACAGCGTGAAACACAGTTCACGGCGTGAACCAAGGTCTGCTACTTCACGACGTGAATGGTAGTCTGCTGTTTCACAAAAATCTGTTTTTTCACGACAAGAAGAGTCAACTCAACAAAAAACTAATCGTAGTAGTTAGGGTATTGATTTGGCATGTTGAGACACGTTCTCATGCACTAGAGGTTAGGGAAACTCATTGGAGATGACCTTACCCCCAAACGAAAGTGCATCAAATCACCTAGGTTCTTCCTACCAAAGAAGTGTTGGTTCAGGTTGCTCAATGAGCACTCAATTGGCTGTTGCATCTTGGAGAAATCTAACCACCATAGAAACAAGTAGTGAAGAATCCATGGAAGATGAGCTAAGATTCTCTTGCTTTGGAGAGAAAGAAAAACTAGCTTCTCTTATGAAATCTAGTGGAATCTTTGATATGGCCAGGGGATTTTTTGGACTCCAACATGGCACAGAAGGCTAAGCGCAATGTGAGGGCACAGGCCCGCATCAACAAGCATAAGACATGGTCTATGATCAGATTTACTAACCCAACCTTCTTGCCCCAGGAATGCTAACACAGTGAGGGCTAGTGGAATGACTCCTAGATTTAGGAGATTTAGGAGAGATAAGGAAAGTGGTGCCAAGACAAGTCAAATCTTCTTCCCCACACATCACAGGAAGTGGAAATGGACTTGAAGATAGCTGAAGCTGAGTGACAATTGTGGCTATTGAGCTTAAGAAAATAAGATTTCGATACGCAAAGAATGAGGGAGAAACAAAGAGAAATGGAGAATCTGAATACGTTTCGACCATGTGGAACCAAAGGCTGATGAAAACCTTCAAACACAAGAAGAGGTGGATAATCTACCTAGGGCATCTACAGGAGGAGAATATCGGCTCTACACAAGAGAGGATATACAAGAAATGACAAATGATCCCACATTCTTGTAGGGCATGGAACTTTTAATCCAACAAATGCGGGCTGAGGCAGCCAATGGTGAGCTAGGCATAATGAGGAATTGCTTAAACCTAGCCATAGACTGGAATTGAATAGAAGAACTAATGTGGGAAGAGTGCATGGTCTAGGTAGGGGGTAGCTCCTCGAAGGCCAATTGTGGATCCTAACACATATCTAAATGCTGTCACAAGGGCAGATCTGTTGAATATGGCTGCAGAAATGGGTAGAGGTATGGTTAGGGAACTAGGCACTATCCTGGAATCCAAACCATCCCAGATGAAGCCACACATCATTTTGAATCTCGTGTAAAAATTCTTAGGTGATGGGGACCAATCCAACACATAGAGGTCTTTGAGTCAACCTGTAAAACATGTGGGCCAGTGAGTGATGTAACCATGATACATTCTTTTTCTTTGACCCTAGAAGGGAAAGCCCACCACAATGGTATCGAGCACTAATAAATCTTGAGGATATAGTCAATTTCACTCGACTTAAAAATGTGTTCATACCGAGCTTTGCTTGAAGTCATGATAGGTGAAGTCATGTGGCACAACTCCACAACATCAAACAAAACGACAAGGGAAAGAATAACTAATGATCAGTTATTTCCTTGTTTCCAGAGAGGAGTCCAAGATCATAAGATGCATGATTACCTGGTGTTAGCCCAAGTGACCACTCTAGATACATGCTGTAAGTTGGCGATTGAATATGAGGATAAAATGCTTGAGTTGCCACAACTAGAAGACGCCAAGGCAGCTTGGATAGTGGCAGCATCATGAGTATCTAGTCATCAGGACACAGGATCCAAGAACAAGCAAGTTGGCAACATGATAGTCGAGGAACTTAGTAATGCTATCTTGGAGAAGTTAAAGGTCAAAGATGGGAGAGAAGCATCAGGGAATGCCCATCTCTACCCCCAGATATATTTGATTTGGTGCTCTATTTGTAGACAAAATCACACGAGCACTGAATGCCCTCACCTAAGACCAAGGTAATTACTTTATTGTGCTCACTGTCAGAGACTAGGGAACCATGACACTGCCATGTGCAGATACATGAGGATCAAACCTCTAGCATAATTGTGAGCACCCAAAGTGCCTCTAGCCTTACCAACACCACCCATGCAAACCAATGTGGCCATATGATAGCCGAATACCTCCTACTTACTAAGAGGGATGTTCAGAATGCAAGACATGTCACCATTGTCGCCACCACCGGTCCTACCACCATAGCCTCCACATGCCAAGATCAACCAGGTGTTAATTGAGGAGCCCTTGGAAGAAGGAGAAGTCATGCATGAGGTAGAAGTCAATAATGACTACTATGAGGAACCCCAAGAGGTGTTACAACCTCTAAGACTGGAAGAAGGAGAAGAGTGAAAAAGGTAGGCAAGGGTGATTCCATGGTCATAATTTAGGTTGGATCAGAGGAAGATACCATTGACACCACATCCACCAAATCAAAGGAAGGAAATGACCAAGTGCCAAAACCATGAGTAGCCAAAAGAGAGACCAACAACCCCCAAAGGTGTTGGAGAATATCCTAATGTTGAAGAAGTAGTAAGGAAGCTTGAGGAAGCTAAGGCCTTTGTTAAGGAATGTCAACACAGGCATGAAGCCAAATTGAGGGCTAACAAGGCTAAGGATACGGTGTATCCACGAAATGAGCTATTTAAAGAAAGAAAGTTGGATGTGCCTACTCCAGTTCCAGTTCCAGAAGTCCGATGACGAAACTCATAGTGACCTCATGGCAAGAATGTTTGAGGAGGTAGATCAAGTTTTGTCAGATCCATTCATTCCATAGGGTTGAATATGCGACAAACACATGGAAGGAGCCCTCACTTGCTAGAGAACCTAGAGACATAGGCAGCCTCGTAGCCTGGGACCATTGCTATGCAACACACCCGCATTATGGGCAGATGTCAAGGACTGGGTAGAAGGAAGTTGGGTAGAAGGAAGAATGAACCCAATGTCCAATACGGAAGAGAGTCACCTACCTCTGTCTGGCAAAAAGGAACCTAGTACTCGAGGAAAGCTCGAGGAAGAGGGAGCACCCAGATTCATTAAAATAGCTATCAACCAATTGGGGCGGTATTATGAGAGTGATGACACGAATGCCACAATCCTAATCTACCATAATGGGTACCAAGCACTTGCTTCCCTGGATGGTGCAGGTGTAAGCATCATCACCAAGAGATGTTAGGAAAATTGGGGAAAACTGGAATTAGAAAGGGCGAATCTAATCGTTAAAATGGTGGATGGAATATCCTCAAGACCTATGGGGCTATTGAAAAATATTCAACTTAAGGTCTTTTTGTTCCGTTACCACCATACATTTGTTGTAATAATGGACTTTTTGCGCCAGCTAGATTCTTATGATATTATCTTAGGCAGACCCTTCATAAGGGAAGCCAAGGTGGTGCACGATTGGGCATTAGACCAAGTGTATATTCGAAGGGATTTGCAAATTCTTAGAATCAATCTCCATATGTGGAAGGTACATCCCATGGAAGGGAAATTGTTTGGACATGATTCGGTCACAACAGAACAAACCACATCCTTTCAAGGCTACAAACTAGTTAGGGAGAATTCACGAGAAGAGGCCAAAATGTACGTTCGCTTCCACCTCCGAACTTTAATGAATATTGGATGCATGTACTGGTCACCATAGATGTATTGCCCCCTAGTAGAACCAAATATGTTGAATCGAGAATCATTCCCACCACCTCAGTGCGCATGGTAGATGTGCAGTCACACATAGAGGATGAAGCCTCTAGCACAGAAGGTTCAGGACCACAAGGTCACAATAGCACCCAATGCCTCAGGAAGTGGCGAAAACAAAAGAGGTATATCGCTCGATGAAATGCCTTGTTACGTAGTAAACCCATGGATGCCCAGTGGCTAAGATATCTTGAAGTCACTAAGGTGCACGAGGAGTTTTCTAAGAACTGGGGTGAGAAATTGAGTAAGATAACCTTGGCAAGTAGACAAGAGGAGAAAGTTATGCCTCAAGAGTCGGATACATCGAAACTCTCTAAGGTAGGAAGAAGAAAATGAAATAAGGCTCTGGTTGAAGCCGAGCGAGAGGGAAAGAAGGCAATGGCTAGGACAGAAGATGATGGGGACAACAAGCCAGGCGTGCTCTTAGTACCGGACCATTTCAAGACCTACGCCATTGATGAACAAAAAGTGGTCCAATTGATGACCAGAAGAGTGAAGGAAAATGGCCAATCCACATCCTATGATGGTTCAGTGGAAGTTAAGGAGGTAGACATTGCAGAACCAGGGGAGGATACCAAACCTGTCTACATTGAAAGACTTAACTGCTGAAGAAGAAGAAGAAATCATTGATCTCCTCAAAGAGTTCAAGGATTGTTTTGCCTAAAAATACACTAAAATGAAGGGTATACCACCTGAAGTAGTTCAACACACCATCCCGATCATAGAAGGATCGAGACCATCCAGGCAAAAACTATATCAGATGAATCCAAAATATGCAGCGATTATAAAGGAGGAAATTGATAAACTCATCGTTGCAGATTTCATCTCTATGAGATTGAGCACACGGATTAGCTTTCACCAATCGTGATTATGCCAAAGAAGAATGGAAAGCTAAGGGTTTGTGTTGATCTCAAAAAGGTCAATGCAGCCACCAAAAAACACCACTACCTATTGCCATATACTGAACATGTCTTGGAATGGGTAGGAAGTGAAGAAGCCTACAGCTTCCTAGATGGGTTTTCAGGCTATAATCAAGTGTCCATAGCAGTAGAAGACCAACACAAGACGGCTTTCAATACAATGTGGGGGACCTATGCTTACAAGGTTATGCCTTTTGACCTCACCAATGCCCCAACAACTTTCCAACGATTAATGTGCACGGCCTTCAAGGACTACTTGCAAAAGTGGTTGGAGGTATTCATTGATGATCTATGTGCACACTCACGTTGGATTGATCAGTAGGTGCTTGAGAGATGTCAATTATATCGTATATCCTTAAACCCTTTAAAGTATCAATTCTAGGTCAAGCATGATGTAATCTTAGGGCACATTGTGTCTAAGAATGGTATTTCCATTGATGAGAGCAAAGTGAAGCTGATCTTGGGATTACCCCCATCGACAAACTATAAGGGTGTACAATGGTTTATGGGACATGTTGGATATTATTGATGATTCATCATATTCTATGCTGAAATTGCTAGGCCATTGTATTGACTACTCATCGTCTTTGAATGGATTGAGGAATTTCAGAATGTATATGATAAGTTGAAGGACGCACTGGCTTGTGCACCAATTATGAGACCACCCAACTGGTTTCTTATATTCCATGTGCACATCGATGCATCAAATTTTGCTATAGGATGCGTATTGGTGCAACTTGGGGAATTAAAATTGGATTATCTAGTTTGCTTTGCTAGTCATCAACTGAATGATGCAGAGATAAACTACACCACAACTGAGTGTGAAGGGTTGGCCATGGTTTATGCTGTAAAGAAATACTGACATTACTTGTCGGCCATAAGTTTATATTCTTTTGTAGATCACTAGGCGTTATTATATATAGTGAATAAGCCTTGCACCATGGGGAGAATCACATGTTGGTTGTTTTTACTCTTGGAATTTGACTTTATAGTCACGGTGAGAAAAGAAACAACATATTTTGGTAGTCCATATGTCTAAAATTTCAAATGGAGAACCTGCATCATCTGGCATTGTTGATGACCTCCCAAATGCATGTCTTTCTAAAATTGATATGGTGCCTAAGTGGAGTGAGGAAATATCAGAATACCTAGCTCATGGTTTCCCAACAAGATCGACCTTTGAACAAAGATAAGATGTGTCGGCTCATTAAGTTGGTCGCACCATATCAATTGATTGTGGGAGAACTATATAAGTTGTGGGCAAAGATGATATGCTCAGGAGATGTGTGCAAGAAGGTGAGTTCATTATGATTTTAGAAGAAGCACACTTGGGAATAGCTGGAGGACATTTTGCTAGAGAGGTTATGGCTTGCAAAGTGCTCCAAGTAGGACTATGGTGTGGCCTATGTTATTTGGATATGCCATGGAATTTGTGAAAAGATGCAAGGAATGTCAACGATTTTCTATTCCACCACAAAAGGACAAGATGCCACTCACTCTTGTGATTGTGAGACGACCCTTTGAAAAATGGGGTATTGATTTTGTTGGACACATTGTCCATTAACGCATCCATCACACGCGTGTTATGTGATCGTGGCCATGGATTATTTCACTAAGTGGGCAGAGGTGAGATCCTCGAAAAGAGATGACGCTCAAACTATGGCCAAGTTCTTATATGAACAGATCATTTCCAGATTTGGCTATACCCACTTGAATTAGTCAGTGATCGGGTTCACATTTGGCTGCCCACTGGAATTAGTCAGTGACCCGGGTTAACATTTGATCAATGAGGTAATTGAACAATTACTTACAAGATTCTTGGTAGTCCATCGCAAATCATCACCTTATTACCCATAGGAAAATGGCCAAGCAGAGAGCACGAACAAGATCTTATGTGCTATCTTGACTAAAACCTTAGAAGCCGGTCGCACGGATTAGGAACAAACACAAGCTGACTATAGCACTATGGGGATGTCGTACATCGTATAAGGTAGCAACATGATGCACTCCCTTCCGTCTAGTTTATGGCATTGATGTGGCAATGCCTATGGAGTTCTTAGTTCCAAGCATATTACAGTACAGTAAAGGCTTACTAAAATTGTGTTAGCTGAGAGGTTAGTTGACTTAGAGAAACTTGATGAAACCCAACTAATTGCATGGCATGGGCTTATGGTTGAAAAGCTACAAAGAAAACATTGGTTTAACCATAACCTGAAACACAAAGAACTGGAAACGAGGGACCTTGTCCTCATGTATGGTGTTGGAAGCACCAAGAAAAAGAAACAGAAATATAGAGGGTTATGGCCTTTTAGAGTGTCCGAAATCACCCCTCAAGGGATAGTCCGAATTGAAAATATCGATGGGGTAGAAATGGAGGGATATCTAAACGGAAGTAAACTCAACAAATATTATGGACCCCTGACCTAGGAAATGCTCACACAAGAGCATCTTCTAAAACAAAAGAAAGAGCTAGTCAAGGGAAAAATTAGACAAGCTCATGAGGAAGCAAAGGCAAGGGAAGCCCAAGCAAAATAGAGACTCCTAAGGAAAATGCTACATGTGAACATAGTCTTCACTCACCTTGCTTGAAGAGGATGATTTGGATATTGAGCCTACATGCCTCAGTATGAAAGTATCTATAAAGCATAGTCACACTAAGAGAATTGATATGGGATCATGTCATAACTTGATCTCCTATGAAACATGGGTAGCTCTAAATAAACCCCACCTAGAGGAAACCAATGCACATGTTCGCAGTGTGCATTTATCAACTACGCAAAAACGGTGGGATTTTTGAATGTTAATATCTCCATAAAAAATAATCCCTTGGTTGTGGAAAGGTATTTGTTATGCCTGCAGCAGCAGGAACTATGTAAGAAGAGATGATTCTTGGACGATTGTGGATTTGCACCGCTGTCACATCCAATGGGAACAACGAGCAATACAACTCAATGATGAGAGGGGCACCGTCATTGTCCATTATGGAGTCCATTGAATAAGGGAAATTAGGCAGTGGCATGCGACATGGAGCTTCCAATGCCAAGAAAAGAAGAGGACTTAACAGAACAAGCGTCCACATCAAAAAATCATCCCTCTTCAAGAGAACGAAAGCAAAGGCAGCAAAGGTATCCAATCACACAATAGTGGGTTCCCAAAGCCCAGCTTCAAGCCTAAGGATACTATGAAATGGATAAACCTCGTGGGTATCAAGGTAAGAAAGCTAGGCAAGAGACAAGGGAATCAAACCAAGGAGAGAAAATAGCATTCCAAGCAAGCCCGCACACAACTCATCATTCAAAAGCCGTGGGTCAAAAAAGACTTACTAGAGTAGCACAAGGCTACTATCAAGGAAATGCAACAGTATAGGTACCAAAAACCAATGCACGACCCAATGTCACATGTACCTCTAGAAGAACCACAGAGAGCCATAGGCACAATCAGGTCCCTGCTCAATCAAGTGTTGAGGCAACACCAAAATTGGTCTAGAAGAAGAAATTAGTACGACCAAATAAACAAGGGAGTGTGACACCGCCAATGTCATCTACCAAAGATAAAAAGATGAGTAGAGTTGTGGACCAGGGTAATGAACACGTGCATCCACACGAACAGGAAATGAAACAAGTTCACTAGGATTCGGTGGATGTACTCCTCCACTAGATGGAAGGAAAGCGGTTACAAAACAACACATACCCACAAGCTCCTGAGTACAACATTGGTTCCCGTGGCAATAAAAGGAAGGTGGATGACAAGGGGTACCCAACTCCAAGCAAGTGGGTACAAGGTAAAGGGGTATGCTTTTCATGCCATGAAACATGTTCATTCTTTTCACGTGTAAACTTCTACTCCTTTGAATGCATAATGTTGTGGCCTTGGCATGTTTGAGCATATAGGAATCCATAGGATATCAATATTTTCATGAATAAGGGAATAGACCAGTTCACGTTGTGAACCAATTTGGGCTAGTTCACGTCGTGAACCACTCCAGGTTGTTTCACGTCATGAAACACTTCAAGCTAGTTCACGTCATGAACTGACTCATGCCAGTTCATGCCATGAAATGGTGAAAAAGCCTCCATGAATCATAGTAAGACACGTGGCATACCCAATTAAGATGGCCGCCGGTGCCAAACGGCTTGACAATAAATATGTTGTTTTTCCCTTTTCGTGCATTCTCATTGCGTGATTCTCCAAGCTGCTCGATTACGATCATCGTTAGCGCTTTATTATCTAGCACTGCACCATCATTGTTTACCTTGCTTGCGGACTATTGTTTCTCAGATAGGAGCTTAAAGCACACTTTCTATTGCTTCAATCTTTGTTTATAATGCATTGCTTTTGTGAGATAGTAGCACACATCTCTGCGATTGCATCTGTTCTTTTTCTTTCTTGTTTTATCTTCCCATTTCCATCATCACTCCCATCTGCACTCTTCAAAATGACAGCGTCCATCAATCCCCTACTCATAAAAGCATATGGAATTGGACACGTGAAACAACAGTCTGCTATTTCATGGAGTCAAAACTAAAATCTTGGTTTTGCAAATAATGAACGGATATCCTCCAATCCACATCCTAAGTGTTATATTGCTCACTCCAAAGTGCAAACCATAAACACATATAACACACTTTTAGTCGTGACCTAAAAATCTGCTAGTTCACAAACTACCACATCACGGATTGCTAGTTCACATTTTAATCGTTCACGCTTTTCTAGTTCACAAACTAGCAATTCACGCAGCACTGCTACTTCACGGCTAAGCTACGTCACGCTCTCTGAAACTTCACAAATTAACACCTTCTAGTTCACGGCTTAGCCACTTCACGGCCTAGTAGCTTACGTTGTAACACTTCACGATTTAACGCTTCACGATTTAATATTTCATGAATTAGCTAGTTCAAGGGATAACATCTCACACTTTAACCCCTCACGACTTAACAGTTCACGCAGTTCCACTTCACGGCTTAGCCAATTCATGAGTTAGCACTTCATGCCCTGCCAGTTCAAGGTTGTCACCCTATTGCTTCACGGAATAAAACTAACTCACGAAGACAAACACTAATTCACACCCATTCTTTATTGATTCATTGCTCACCACACTAATACTCTTCCTATCATACACCAATACTTAGAAGATAACACCCACACACACACATCTCCCAATTTTTATCTCTTATTAGTGGTGAGTATGCATTTGGTAAATATTTTAATGGCCGTAGTTTTGGGGCTATTGGAACAAAAACCCAAAAAGATATGCAATGCACTGCATGTGAACCCTACACTCTTGTGTTAGGTACATGTGAATGCCGCCCACATGTGTCAGGCATTCTGGCTATGGAGTTTTGTGGGTTATATCTCTGAGCCACCTACCTGTGTGTCAGGCACTCTATTTATAGAACACTGGCTATGGCATTTTGTGGGTTATGTCTCTGGGCATTAAGACGGTGCTGGTGAGGTGCCTTCATGATGGCAGACTACTTGGTTCCACCTATAAATTGAGCCTTGTAGGTGAGTGCATACACACTCACTTAGCTCGTATAATCTAGTTTTTTTAGCTATGTCTATGGTGCTAGCAATAGTCGGGAGTTCCTCTCAGGTAACTTATAGGAAAACGTTTTGATTCACATATGTTTAAGGCATCATTGCCGGGGAGCCATCCCTTGGCTTTTTTCATTGTTTGCTCTCTAATCTATGCAAAACCATTGCCCATTGTCTTGATTAGTGGTTTCCCACGAAAAAGATGTGGTTTTGATGGAGATTTGTATGTGATTTTGTGAGAAACAGCTCTCTTTTTTATTTTTTGAAAGGATGATGTTTTAGCTTAAATGTGTGGTTTTGTTAGTTTCAATGGATTGCAATTTTGTGAGTTTTCGCTCTCTTTAGAGTTAAACATAGAGCTAAAATCATTACTTTTTGCTTGATTTGCGTGTTTTTTATTTGATTTGTATGCATTAGAGTGTTAGCAAGTATTAGGGGTAGCTTAATCATTTAAAAAATTTCTCAAAAACATTAAAAAACTCTTGAAATCGACTAATCTTTCTTAATTGATTGGTTTTTGTCATTAAGGGATTAGTAATCCAGTTCAAGAGGCAAAAAAACTAGAAAATGTGTTTTTCGGGATCAAATTCGATCACGTAAGAGATCAAAATTAGTGTTCTTGAGTGTTTTGAGAGCATCTAGATGCATCAAAACACCTAATTACATCAATTTCTTCAATTTTGCACTCTTTTTCTTAATTTTACATAAAGAGAAGAGACTAAAATTAAGAGTTTAATTAATCTCTAATTATGGACTACTTTACACCTTAGTTGATGAACATAGCTTAGTAATTTCACGCCCTATCCAATGATGTGCTCAGTGGTGTGAATTAACTAGTGATTAGGGGTTAATTAGGGACTCTTGATTAATTCAAAAGGGGAAAAGCTTAGTGGAAGGATTAATCTTTGATTAATTCTTAAGCACCTTTTTTTCATAACTCATTAAGGCTAATGAGCATTAAATGAAAAGATGGCCACTTTTGGGAGTCATTTATGAAGGGTGTAAGGGGGTGTCATAAAAGTGTTGACTTTTTTATTCCCACTTACCTTTTTGGGAACATGCCCATATCTTCCCAATTTAAAATTCAATTTTAAAAATTTCACCTTGAGACAGTGATGGAAAATAGGTTTAGAGACCTCCTCTTCCATTTGGTATGCTAATATAGCATGCACTTTTTTCAAAAAAGTTCATCCTAAGAGGGTGTTCACATACGCTTTTGAGACCTCGGTTTCCATCTTGGACACTAGTGGCACACACTTTTTTTGAAAAAATATCTCTCAGGTCGTTCACATGTGCTTAGCCCCTAAGAAAATTAGGGCAAATGGACTCTCGTTTAAGATAGCGAAAGGTACACCAAGCCTCCTAAGGCTATAATGAGCTGTAAGAAAACCTAAAAAGCAAAAAAAAACACATGTGCGCTTGCTCATTAAGGAGCAATTGGCAACGTCAAGATATAGCAACAATAAAGGGATTACATGGGCTGACACCCAAACTCAACCCAATGGCTGAAATCTTTGAGCCATTGAGATCCATGCCCCACATGCATCTCCCAATCCCTTTTGCCATGCCGATAACAAGCGTGTCATCAGGTTTTACATCCCTTGTCACATCAATCCCTCTGAGATTTCATCCCTTTCTTAGCACTACCACAAGTCCTAAACCTTTAGAAGGGCTAAATACCAACCCTTTGCAACTCTTAAATGTCGAAACCTTGGATATATTGACTAATCTAGGAAGGGGGATTGCCTAAGGACTAAATGAGGTCCTAACCACATTGGCACCCACACACGGCCTCAATGACTCATCCAAAAACATGGCCATATAGATTTCTAAAATCATGGGTAAATACGATGGAACAATTTATCCTATTCAATTCATGCAATTGTTTGAATAGAGATGTGAAGTCTTTGGAAATCCAAACTACCCCACCAAAGTACATGTGTTGAACCTTTGCTTAGTAGGAAAGGCTAGTCAATGGTTCATCACATTGATGCATGTGATTAAGACAACTTTAGGACCTTGAAAACAACCTTTATCCATGGCTTTTCAAGATAAGGTGATCGGTGGAGTGCAACAAGAGAACTCTATTTAATTGAGCGAAAACAAAACAAAACCATTAGAGATTTCCTTCGGATAAAAATCTTGTACTCATGATGTGAGCCATGGGAGAAACTAAACGATGCTCAATTAAAGAGATGTTTTATGATGGGCATAAAAAATAACAACTTACACAACTTGAACATTGTATCCAATCCGACAACATTCGATCAATGTTGTAAACATTAGGAGAAATATGGACTCTCCATTTTGCCCCTTAAGGGGTTTCTCTCACTTTTCTCTCTCTAGAAAAAGATTCTAAAATAATGTTATAATGTTAGCTCTTGTAGAATCAAGGAGATCTCTTTATATTGTTTTTAAAAGAGATTCACCTATTATTTTATTGTAGTACTATCCCATGTCTAAAGTTAGGACCACTTGTCCTCAAAATTCTCAAATCTGAAATAATAATATTCTATTTGATCTAAAAACGTGAAGCATCTAAGATGTGACACTCTTAAATACACACATGGCTTTTTAGCTTCTAAATCCGTCCAAATAGGTTGCATTTATGTATTTCAAAATGAGAGAACTTAAAAAACGAAATAACTTGATGTAGACATCACATTTTCGAATTTCTTTTTACCCACGCCTACCTCTATGTTCTAAGAGTGTGACTGTTAATTTTCATCATTTTTCATTAGGTATACATGGGTGTATGAATTTTTTCTTCATTTAGAGACTTCTCTAGATTTTTTAGAATAAGAAAAGTAGGGTTTTCAGTTTAGGGCGATTTTAGTTTGCTTTGATGAGATATTGCTTTAGGTTTTTCACTTTCCCTCCTTTGTACAGAGAAAATTCAAATCTGTATTTGTTTTCTTTAGTAGCTATGCTCAAAAGCTTTCTTTCCCTCTCCTAAACCACATTAATGAGTTTAGATCTTCTCAATCATGGAGTTTCTTCTCTTCTGTAATAGAGAAATTGAAGGGTATGTTAATTATTTGGTGCCATTTAGTTGGAACCACATATTCATCTTCCCCTTCAATCATCTTTCTATTCATTAATCTCCGCAAAAGAATCAAAGAACAAGAGAGCAATGGAGGTATGTCTATCTTGTTATCTGTTATGTTGTTTTGTTATGGTTTAATTTTGTCTGAGTTATTATGTTTTCTTTTCTATTTTGACCATCTTATTGTTCTAAATGTGATTTAGTCATGTGTGAAATAGAAGATAATAGTTGAGTTTAATGATGTTATTTCTATGCTATTTGGATTGTTCATTTACTGATTTTCTGAGTGCAACAAGTGTGTGAAATATAATTTTTGATTTATAGTATTGATTTAGTTTTGGAAACAAGAGAGTAAAAGAATCAAAGACTAAGAGAGCAATGGAAGTATGTCCATCTTGTTATCTGTTATGTTGTTTTGTTATGGTTTAATATTGTCTGAGCTATTTTGTTTTCTTTTCTATTTTGACCATCTTATTGTTCTAAATGTGATTTAGTCATGTGTGTAAGATATAAGATAATAGTTGAGTTTAAGGATGCTATTTCTGTGTTATTTAGATTGTTTATTAGTGATTTTCTGAGTGAAACAAGTGTGTGAAATATAATTGTTGATTAATAGTTATGATTTAGTTTTAGGATATATTGAAGTCTATATGTTATGTTCAATAATGTTATTTCTCATTTATGATGTTATTTCTATGTTATTTGGGTGAAACAAGTGTATTATTTTGATTACAAGTTATGATTTAGTTCTATATTATATTGAAGTTATATCTGGTTAAAGTTATGTTCAATAATGTTATTTTTGGTTAAATTTTTGAGTTGTACAAATGTATAGAAGCTACTTTTTTGTTAATAGTTGTATTTTATCTGGAGCTAATTTTTAGTTAATAGCTGTGTTTTGTCCAAATGCTAATTTTAGGATGTAGGCCGGAACAAGAAGAGAGACATTCACTTCCAATTGGAGGTCGAGTATGCACCGTAGACAAAAGAATAGCAACAAGTAAAAAGCAACCAGAGATAATGTAACAAGAAAGAAATGCAGGGCAAAAACATGTCGATCTTTGGGTTAAGGGGTGTATTTATCCACCCGATCCAATTACCCAAAGACCTCCACAATTTAGTGGGCTTACATCTTTCATTAAGTATGTGTGTGAAGGTAATGTAGGGTTATTGGGGTACACTAGGAGGCTAGCAATGCAAGCTCATAGTGTTTACACATTTTTTCAACGCACCATGATGGGCATGGCACAAGGATTAAGGAGCTCACAAAATCACTAAGTGAAAAGGAGAGAGAGTATCAGAGTCTACAAGATGCGATGCATGTTATGGAAAATGCAATGCATGTTGTCGAGGTAGACAATACACAACTGCATTGCAAAATGCAGGGTTTGGAGAAGGACAACAAAAAGATGGCAGCAATGCTTGCAAAGACTGTTGTTGCTAGACCCTCAACGAAAACCAAACAAGCACATGAGCGTGTGAGGTTGCTCAAACCACTTCATGAATTGACCAAAGGGAGTGGGCAATATAATCGGCGGGTCTATGCACAATGTGCAAACATGAAGAATATGTTTTTCAACCCAAGTGAAGAGGTTGATGATGCAATTGCAAAGGTCTTAAGCAAAGGTATGGTGAAGTATGCATTGGAAAACCCCAAATTCAAAACTATTGGTGATGATGTTGCAAGAGTACGCTTGAAGGAGGTAAGCAATACCTTCATAGCTATAGATGCTCAAGGCATATGTGACAAGATAGGGATTAGCTCCGAATCCTATGCTATCCCATATCTTAGCTTCATTGCATTTACTATCAGAACTCTTAGCTTTCATCTTGGTATTTTGATTTGAGAGTGATTAGAGCACTTGGATTAGGGATTCTGCAGATTTACAATCATTTCTTTAACGATTCCTGATCTTTAATCTTTCATTAGAGATGAAGACTTAATTATTTTTGGATGAAATTTTACACAATTTTTCAAGAAAATGTGAGATTATTGTTCTATAGCAGATTTAAGCAAATCTATGTGAAGATTACAGTTTTTTAAAAGATTTTATGTAGATTTCTGTGCAGTTGATAATTTTGTTACAGGTTTTTTGACAAAGTTTACTACGCAAAGTGAAGTTTACATGAATCTGGGTGTAGATATATAAAGTTGGTAGAGACAAGAGTGTAGAAATCAAATCTTGGTACAAACTGTAACAAAAAAAGCCTAAACAACATTTTCTTAAAGCTTTTTGGAAAAATATTACAAGAAGAAGATTGTTGTACAAGGTTTTGATGGAAATCTTAGTGTGAGAGTGAAATAGAAAGTTTAAAATTTTCTTGGTGTTTCTTAGAGCTGTTTTTATAAATCTCTGAAGAGAAAAGTCAAGAATAGATGCTATGCAATCTACAATAGTTTCAGTAATAGAAAGCTTGATTGAATTACAAATCTTTACCTAGATAGAGTTGTGCACATAAGTAACTGACCAATCTATCATTCTTTTACAGTTCTTGTTCGTTTCCTTATAAAAACTTGTTGTACAAGCAAAGTTTGCAAAGAAAGGTTCAAAAGGGACAAAACAATGGATGAATAGTGTTTGGTGCATGTTCTCATCAAGAAATGTGCAAAATAATGTTGTGTGGAGTACATTTCAATGATATTTTGATACAAGTGTGTAGTATTGATGGATTTTAGTATACAATTTTGTGCAGATTTGTGCAAACAATGCTATGCAGAGTACATTTCAAAGACATTTTGATACAAAAAAAGTTGAAGCTGAACCCAACCCTTCTAGTGTAAGCACTAGTGCACAACCGGTGTTGCTTGGGGTTCCAACAAACCTGTATATAAGAGTCAATAATAGTTCGGAGAGGCAACGACAAAGCATAAAAGAAAGAAAACTTACAAACGGATCTACTTACCTTACCATTAAGCAATATAAAAAGAACAAGATTGTAATAATAACAGCAACCAATGTTTTAAGTTAGTACAAAGCATTACATGAAGTGCAATATAGAGATGTGTTATCAACAACAAGATGGTACACTAACAAAGCTTCAGACTCTTGGTTGATGTAACTGGAAGGATCAAGTCTAACAACTAGTATTGTATCTATGCAATGTGCGCACAGGGATCTCTTAAATTGAGATAATGTGGAGATAGAAAAGTAGAGGCACCAAATGTAACTCAAAGATCAGAAATTCAAGTAGTCTACAACCTATAGCAAAAAGGAGTTAAGGCTTAAGCTAGACCTAAAGTGACATTTCAAAGAACTCTAGGGTCTCATAGAAATCCAAGGCTAGGAGGGTTTCAGAGGGATTGATATTTCAAGCAAGCACCAAGAGGAGGTCTTCAACAAATGTTTTTCTCATGGTGGCACTAGGTGGCGACATGCAACATCAAAGCTAAGATGGATTGTAATCTGTAGATTTTGTGGGGTTAATGTCATCAATAGGTGCATCCACAAGCGCCTCTTTGAAATTTGATGCGTGCCTTTCCAGGACAATATTGTGTGGACATGCCTTAGGGATGATGATGTCATGGTGGCTACTAATGCCACTTCATGGGGTGCAGAGGATATACATACCCCAACGTCAAATGGCACTAAAATAGAAACTCATGGTTTCTTTAGCAAATCATGGAGCCATGAAGAAGAGAACCTGAGCATGCATTGTTTGCAAATAATATCTCTAAAGCACCGTTTGAGAAGTTCAAAAAAAAAGACTCAAGGGAAGACAGAGGAGCAAGCTGCATACAAACTAGTGCAAGACTTGGGCAGCAATAATCCATTTATGCCCCAAGATTAAATCTGCTTCTTCCAACACATACTCAACCACAAAAAACTTGCAAGTGAGGGGGTTAGTTTCAATATAGATTGTATGTTCAAAGTACCCCAGACATGGCATGGTCAAGTCTTGTGTAAAGGTAATCCTTTTAGGATGTGCCATGAGTGTTGGTTGACCTAAAAAATCCCATAGCTCGAGGGTCATGAGATTGTGTTCTCATGTTGGATAAAGCTGTGCTTGAGCTGTGGTGATTTTATTTGTAATTTCCAATCCAACCAAAATCCTAGGGATATTTTCAGTAAGATATGTTAGAAGTTCCAGATCTTGCAAGGTTTCTTCCTCCTATATAGCAATTGTATATTGCCTGTAGGAGTGTTCACGGTGATTGTTTGCATGGATTCATCTAGTGAATACAACGATTCACTTATCCAAAGTTCACCAAAGATGACATCATACTCAAGGGATTCTAGGGTAACATGGAATGTAAATTCCATATCGCCACCATAGATTGTTTGAATAGTGTATCTAAAAGAACCTGGAACTTCAATGTTTTGTCCATTGGCTCCTCTTGGAAGACTATTGCTTGTAGGGATGAGTTTAGGTTGTCCCAATGAAACCCAAGTGTCTATTGTCACGATGTTATGACTAGCTCGAGGGCTAATTAATGCGCATTTATGCTGAACATCATTGCCTGTAGGGAAATCCAACCATACCATGATAGAATCTTCCAAAGAAACCATGGGTGTTTCAGTTATTGTTTCAGATTTAGATCCTATTTCTGTTTCATATTCCCATTCGCTTTCATCCTCTGTTTAGGTCTCAGCTTTTTCAAGAGTACCCAACCAATGCATACACTGGCACACTTGGCCCTTTGACAATTCTTAATTAGGGCTGTTTGGAAACTTGCAAATCCTCACAGTCCTGTTTTATGGAGTTCATTATGTCCTTATATAACTCAAGTTGAGCTATTAAAGGTGCAAGTGTTGATGTGATGTTGGCTTTATTATGAGAGAAGAGCATTCCTCCGAATGAGGTTTTGAGAGACTGTTTTAATCTTGTAAGGGAATTATCGAATTCCTTACGTGCTTTCTCAAGCCTATAGTTCGTACAGTCTGTCTCAAATGACTCTTCTATAGAGAGTATGTCTTCCTCTTGAAAGGGAAAGTGGTACTCTTCTAGGCTTTGAATCTTGGTTGTTCTTTTAGGATTGGCATTATGAGGCTCAATCACAACTGGTGACCCTGTAAGATATTCAACCAAGCTAAGCATGCTCTCCTGAGCTTGCTTTTTATGTTTCGTATATGTCATGTGATTATTATTATCCATTTAGGGTGGTTGGGTGGGTTCTAGTTTCTTAATTGGTCTATGTGGTGCACTGAGTGAAGAGTAAGAACTTGCTTCATCCTCACTTAGTGATGTACTAGAACTTGTTTCATTCTCTGACTTTCTTTGGTTTGTCAGTTTTTCATTATGTTTACCCATGTGACAAGATCGAATTTTCTTTTGGGTTTTTGTATCATGTGTCGTACACATATGGGTGTTGAGGTTTGTGTGGTGGTCTTTGATGTAGATGCTTTTGCATCCTATATAGCTTTTGGCTCTTTCGTGTTTATGTCCCCTTTTGGGTTTATGTCTTATATAGACTCTTTTTTCTTGTCTTTCAATTCGACCTTGTTTTCGACAGTTTGTTGTCCTTTATTTTTCTTGGGTTTGGAAGGTTTTGTTTTCTCTTTTGGGTTCTATTTCAAAGCATGTTCTTCTACCCATGTTGAGGTATTGTATTGTGCTTTCCTTTTTGATTGTTTCTCATGCCTTGGCTTGTAAGCGTGTAAGCACATTCAAGGGTACCATGGACAATTGCCCGTTTTGTACACTTAAGATGTTAAGAGTTGTATTTTGTGAGACAAGTTGCATTGAAGCAACTCGTCTTGGGCAATCTTGGAACATGTGATCAATGCCACATCATTCACACATGGGTCGCAAGGTGTCAGTGTGACTATGGGCATGGAAGTATTCCAAATTGTGCAGTCTGCCACCTTGTGAGGTCCATGACGACAATAGAAACACTGAAGTGTCCGATTAACTACTCCCTGAGCAGTTTCTACCCCTTGGACTATTTCTATTTGGTGCACGAGAGGTGCAGGTTTTGAGTCCATTGTGGATGAAGCGGGACACTTTTTAGTATCATGGTCAAAGGTTTTACAATATACGCAATATAGAAGGACAGGTGCCTTGTATGCACAATGTCGTAGTGATTACACTCAACACAAGGCATCTCGTTCTTCACTTTTAGAGGCATTAAGGATGTCTGGGTTTGAAGGTTTTCATCCTCTCTTAGGGATGTTTGCTTAAGGTTTTAAGCAAGGCTGCATAAAATTATAAGAATGTCAATTCCGAGATCGATCTTTATTTTGCCATTACTTCACTTGGTTTAGATGAGGAACACCTTGTAGCATGCTCATCTTCTAGCATGTTATCATCTAAATTTATTGCCTCTTTACAACATTGATCGAATGTTTTCGGATTGGATACAATGATCAAGTTGTGTAAGCTATTATTCTTCAAGCCCATCATGAAACATCTCCTCAATTGAACATCATTTAAATATTTCCCATGACTCACAATGTGAGTCCAAGAGTTTTATCCGAAGGATAAAATCTCTAATGGATTCATTGGGTTGATGCTCAATTGAATAGAGTTTTGTTACTGCACTCCATCGATCACCTTTGTCTGGAAAAGCCATGTATAAAGGCTGATTTCAAGGTTTTGAAGTTGGTCTTGATCGCCGGCATCAATGCGATGAACCATTGACTAACTTTTCCCTCTAAGCATAAGTTCATCGCATGTACCTTAGTGGGACATTTGGGATTTCCAAAGGCTTCACATCTTTGTTAAAACATTTGAATGAATTGAACAGGGTCTGTTGTTCCGTCATATTTGCTCATAGTTTTGGAAATTTGTACAGCCGTATTTCTGTATGAATCACTGAGGCCGTATGTGAGTGCTCTTGTTGGAAGAGACTCAGTGAGTCCTTGGGCCACCCCCCTTTCTAGACTAGTCAGTATGTCTAAGGTATGGGCATCCAGGAAAGGGTTCCGGGTACTTATAGGATTTGCGGGAATGTTAAGCAAGGGACCAAAGCTCGTTGGAACAAAAGTGATAGGGGGTGTAAAATTGGATGACACGCTTGTTATTAGTATGGCTAACGGCATTGGGAGATGAATTTGCAGCATAGATCTCAATAGCTCGAAGATTGGGTTGAGTCCTTGTGTGATCCCTCGCAATCCCTCTATCGTGGCCATGTTAGAGTACCTAAATGCTCCTTAATGAGCAATCACATGTTTTTTTTCTTTTTATACTTTCCCACAGCCCGTTTACAGCCTCAAGAGGCTTGGCGTACTCTTCGTTAGATCAAACGAGTGTCCGTTTGCCCTAATTACCTTAGGCGTTATACGCACGTTGTCGTGCCATGGCACGTCTATGGTGTGAAACCATGCATATGAGACTATCAAATGCAGATCTAGATGCATGGGATTAAGTGCTATGACGAGTCATTATATGATGTCCATGTACATATGTTCATATTGTAAATGAGGTTCAATAAGACGAGCTGAGGCTGAGTCAGGTCTCGAAGCTTCTGTACATAAGTGTGGCGTGAATTATGGAGCTTTATGCTTATGGTAGACCTTGTAGTAGGGAACACCCTTCTCGACATGTATGGAAATGTGAGATCAAGAAGGCTCTTGGTTTGCTGGAGATGATGCTCCTAGGGCAGTGTTTCCTAGTATTGTGGGTCTTTCTCGGCGCACTGATGTTATGGTGGGCATGGGACAGAGAGATGGATATGTTGGTGATGAGGTCCAATCTAAGTGGGCAATATTGACCTTGAAATATCCTAATGAGCATGATATCGTAACCAACTGGGATGACATGGAAAAGATTTGCGATCATATATATATTTTTAATAAGCTTCGAGTTGCTCCTAAAGAGTATCCAGTCTTGCTCACAGAAGCTACTCTCACAGCTAGAAGTCTCGTACTTTCCCAGTGACACCGTCCACGTCTCGACAAATCTTTAGTGAACCCGACGTGAAACTGTTGGGGTGAGAGTGTGGTGAAATATACAGGGAAGCTATGGCTGAGAATTCTGAGGGTCAGGGGGTTCATTTTGACCCCGGAGTTATGCAGATGTTTCAGATGTTTACTATGTATATGCAACAGCAGCAAGCTGCTGAGAGGGGACAAATTTCCACGACCAAAGCACTGCAATCAATTGTGAAAAAGGTGGATCAATTTGATGGAAAGGATATCACAAAGTACCTGCGCAATTACATAAAGGAAATGGAGCTAAACAGGGTGACTGAGGATATGGTTCGAAGCTTTGAGCTGGTATGTGTTCTTGAAATAAGAGAGCGCATAAGAGGATTGCAGACAGCACATGGTGGCAGAAATTGGGAGGAGTTCAAGCTTGCTTTAAAGGACGAATATTTCATGGAGGATTCTGAGCGAGTGACCAAACGAACTTTCTTGGAATGGGTCACAAAACCCAAAATGGGAATTTCTGCCACAGAGCTGCTAAGAGAGTTTGAGAAGCGCTATGCCCAGCTGTCAAGGATAGAGCGCACAACTTTGGACAGAGAAAAAACAGAGCTCTTCTTACAAGCGGCTGGGAAAGATCTCCAAGAAAAACTGGAAATTCTCCTCGAGGATAAGGATACAGAGCAGGGACTAAAGAGTGATTGGAATGATGTTGAGGATGCGGTCACCATGCTAGCAAAGCGGCAACGAAGGAGGGATAAAATGGTGATGAGCTCGGGAACTCCTATAACTGCTATTACCCCTGAGAATCTACCAAAACCAGCTGCTACAATCCCAAAGGTAGAAGGGCCGATGGATGAGCTTATTAAGGGTATGCGAGACCTAAAATTAAAGATGTCCAGGATTGAAGAAAAGGGGCTACCATTAGGGCAGGCTTCTATGCAAAGGCCTCAAAGCAAAGAAGGGTTTACATACAGATGCATATGGTGTGATGACCCAGAACATGCAAAGAAAGATTGTGCTAGCTATAAAGAAGCCCTCAGAAATCAACTTGTGTTTTTTAAAGATGGAAAAATCCACCTTACAGAGACTGGTCTTCCATTAAGCACAAACTTTGGGAAAGGAGGGATGAAAAAGCTGGTTGAGGATATGGCTGCTAGTCATGCCATCTCTATGGTTGAAGCAGCAACCTATGGATTAAAGGCTGGGCAATCAAAGCAGGAATCTGAGAATGATGAAGATTATGAGAATGAAGATTTTTGGCCATCAACAATGGAATTAATTGCGTCAAAGAAGGTGTCTAAGCAAGCTCTGCATGAGGCAGGTGACTGTATACATCTTGAGACTGGCTGGGAGGAGCCTATGGATTCTTTATCTGTTCATGCCTACATTGCAAAATGCCAGAATAATGAGGCACAGGTAGAGGAAAAGCGTAAGAGGAAAAATGAGGAAGGAGGGCCATCAAAAAGGGTTACTCGTGGTAGTGAGAAGAAGGATCCTGGGCCATCACATATGCCTCCACCGCATAGCAGACCTCCACAGGAAGTATCAATGGAAGAAGTGCCAGCAAAAATGAAGCATGAGAAGGAGAAGGGTAAAGGGAAAAGTCCACTCTATAAGCTTCAATCTGATATTGAAGCCGCAACAACAGATCTCAAAAAGGTGCTTGAAGAGAGGATTCTAAACAGCAGGGTGGAATTTACACTAGTAGGGGAAGTCTTGGGGATTGCAAAGAAAGAATTCCATGATGAGATAATTGATATTATATGAAGGAAAAGGCAGTCCATAATTGAATCTATTCCATCACAAGGGGAGGCAAGCACTTACAAGACTCATGGAGTACAGGTACAGCAAAAGGAAGAGAGAGAAAATGTGGTGGAATGTAATCACTCTGCTGATGGGGCACGACAAGTGCGCTTTGTGGAAGAGGATGATGAAAAAGAAGTTCTTACAAAGAGTCATTACTCCAGGAGCCATTGGGCAAGGGCCACCACTGAAACCCTTGTCAAGATAGGTGACTTGGAAGAGCCGTATGTTGCTCTAATCGACCATGGGTCTGAAATAAATCTTATGGCTAAAAATCTCTACAACAAATGTAAGTGGCCAATGGATGTAGATCATGGGTGGATGATTAAAGCAGCTAATAACTCATCTGGAGAGCTCTATGCAGCATGTCCAAATGTTAAGGTAACTATAGGGGATGTGAAAGATGATCAGAACTTCTTTGTTCAGGAGATGTCATCGTATCCCCTCATCCTTGGACAACCCTACATTACAGCTGTGAGGATGGAAACAAAGGTTTTGGATGATGGCTCGGCATATGCAAGAATAAGGAGTAAAGATGGCAAGAAAGCTGTTCAGTTCTTGACAGTTTGCATTAACCATGAAAGGAATCGTGAGTCTCTTCGAGCACAGTCACTCCCAAAGATAAATAGAGAATTCATGAATTACAGGGAGATGAGGGATTTTGGCCAGGTGTCATTGTAAAGCGGGATTCCAATGGTACAAGGGAAAATGAGTTCTCGCAGGACTCAATCAATGTAAATAACTTTTCAGCAAATTTTCAATGATTTTCTAGCTATGGGTCACTGGTCTTTGTAAAAAGCAAGGATTTGAAGCGTGGCATGCGTAGACATGTACAAAATGAACAAAAAAGTCTTGAGCAGTGTGGTCTTTTGGAGAAGAATGAGTTTATTTCAGGGGTGCTTGATGAGGTGTCATTTGTAGATACTATGGATGTGCTTTTTGATATGGGAAGAGCATGCTTACAGGGTGGAAATGAGATGATAGAGGTGTCATCTGTGGAGATGTATGATATAATCCGGGAATTTGAGGGGGTGGAATGTAAAAACATGAATTGCGAGATGGATGCTCATGTTGATACAAAGTACAAAACAGTTGCAAAGAAGGTGAACCAGTTGCCTTGCCCTTGCCATCAGGAAGCAAGGAAAAATTAGATGAAGCCTCTATGCAACCAAATCTCAGAGATCCGAAGAAAATTGGACATAAGTTTACACAGGAAACCCTAAAAGAGCTGAAGATTGGTGAAAAGGATTTTCTGTTGCCAGTTGAAAGGGAATGCTTTGAGGAGATGCTTGTAAAACATGGGAAAGCCTTTGCTTTTCAGCCGCATGAGATAGGTTGTGTTGATCCAAGTGTAACAGCGCCAATGGTGATCTTCACTGTACCACATGTGCCCTGGAACTGCGGCGGCCGATTCCAGTACCAAAGGCTCTCTTGCCAAAGCTGATGGAATTACTAAAAGAAAAGATCAGGATGGGAATTTTGGAGCCATCATGCGCTCCATATTCCAACAGATGGTTTACTGTACCACAGAAAAATGGAACATTGCGCTTCATTCAAGACATGCAACCTGTAAACAAAGTCACAATCAGGAATGTGGGAGCAGGTCCGATTGTGGATGAGTTTGCAGAAGCATTTGCAGGGAAAGCTATATACTCTATGGGTGATCTGTATTCGGGATATGATCAGTTCCAGCTGGATATACAAAGCAGGGACTTGACCACAATGAAAACTCCTTTGGGATTGGTAAGAATGTGTACCTTACCACAGGGAGCCACCAACTCAGTGGCACATATGAATGATGAATGGAATGAATAAAGTCTTGCGAGACTTCATACCACAAATAACTATGCCTTTTTTGGATGATGTACCAATAAAAGGCTGTGATGAGAAAGACAAAGATGGGGATTTGGATTCAAAGGGGTGCCGCAAGTTTGTGGCAAATCATATAAAGGATTGTGATATGATTCTATCCAGGCTTGAAGAGGTGAATCTTACTTTATGTGGACTGAAATCAGTGTTTGGGGTTGGTGAAGTGCTAATAGTGGGACATCTTTGTAGTACTAGTGGACGCCGGCCTTGTCCAGCCAAGATAGATGCAATACAAAGAATGAAAGAGACATGCATTAATGTTACAGAGCTAAGGAGATTTCTTGGTGCATGTGTCTTTTATGTTATTTGGATTCCACATTATGCACATGTAGCAGATCCTCTTTATCAACTTTTGAGGAAAAATCAAAAATTTCTGTGGAGTGCAGTACATATTAAAGCTATGCGGAAGCTGAAATGTTTGCTCCAATCATCACCTACTCTAAGGAAGGCAGATTATGAGTGTGGCAGGCCTGTGATTGTTACAGTTGATACTAGTCCTACTGGGATAGGATGGGCAGTAGGGCAAGATGATGAGGATGATCACAGGTATGTAATCAGATTTGGAGCAAAGGTATTAAGCATTCGACAACGAAAATATCCGCAGATCAAGAGAGAGTTATAGGGAATAGTCACTGCTCTAAAATGTGAAAAAGAATATCTTATTGGGGCATCTGTACTTGTGGAAACTGATTGCTTGCCACTTCTTGGGATGATAGCAAGTTGTACCACTCCAGATATTGCTATGCTTAGGTGGATTGCCTATATCAAGTCACTAAATCCTGAGTTTGAGCATATTGCAGGAAAAGATAATCCAGTTGCAGATATGCTATCAAGAGCCAGGTATGAAGATGAAAAAGAGATGATTAGTGACATTGATGATGTAGGTACAAAGTTCTACACTACTGCATATGCAAAAGGGGACCATACTTACCTATCAAATGCACTTGAGTCTTTTACTGAGGAAATGTATGAAGGAGATTGGTTGCTTATTGGTCAATACTTAAGTACTCTGACAAGACAGGAAAATTGGTCTGACTCAGAATTTAAGAGGATCCGCAGAAAAGCATATGGGTATTTTTTAAAGGATGGATATCTCTGGAAGCATCCTAAACAGAGAAATGCTATGCCACAGAGAGTCATATGTGATAAAGAGACTCAAGAGAAGCTCATGAAAGAATTCCATGAGAGTCTTTGGGCTGGACATCGAAGTGTGTGGACCACCTTTACCAAAATAAAGGAAAAATATTGGTGGAAAGGAATATACAAGGATATTTCCCAATATGTGGAAACATGCATGGTATGTCAAATGTACTCAAATGTGCGACATCGTGATGGCTTGCAACCAACCTACCCACCTGCCATGCACTACAAATGGGTAGTGGATCTAGTTACAATGCCTTTGGAAATTTGGCAGATGCGGTACATAGCACTTGCAAGAGAAGATTTGACAAATCAGGTAGAGGGGCGTGCTTTTAGAACAAAGAGTACGGAAACAGTATGCAAATTTCTCTTGGAAGATGTGATTTGTCGGTATGGTTGTGTTGGGAAAATAATAGTTGATAGGGGTGAGCTAGATGTTGAAGAAGCAAGGGAATTCTTTTCTAGAATTGGCATCAAACTGTCCCTAACATGTGCTTACAATCCTGAGGGCAATGGTAAAAGTGAGCGAGGACATCCTCCAATCATTAAAGCTTTGGCCAAGGCATGCAGAGAAAGAATGCGAGAGTGGCCAAGGCTGCTACCATATGCTTTGTGGGCTGACCGTACAACTCATAGCTTAGTGACACGATACATGCCTGCAGAATTAATGTATGGTCAGAAGCCAGTAATGCCAGTTGAAGAAGTAGTTCCAACTTGGAATGTATTGCCCTGGGTGGAAGGATTGAGCTGGGAAGACCTCCTTGCATTGCGAATAAGGCAGTTGGAGAGGAGGCCTAAAGATGTAGAGCTTGCTAAAGCTCGCTTGAAAGATGCAAGGTTGAAAAATAAAGAAAGATTTGATAGAAGACATAGACTCCGGCCAAAACCTATTGAAGAAGGTGATTGGGTCCTAATGTATGATAGTAGCCTTGACAACCAGTTCACTGTTCAAAGAAAGTTTGCAAAAAGATGGTTTGGCCCTTACATTATCGTGCATGGAAATGCCACGTATACGCTGTGTGAGCTTGATGGAACAGAGATAAAGAATCTTGTAGCAGGCAAAAGGATCAAGATGTTTAAAAGAAGGCTTGACAGTGATCCTTTTGATTCACAGGAAACTCAGAATGAGAGGCTTGACAGTGATAGTATGGATATAGTTGAAGAGGAAGAGGATGATTTCCCCAATAATGTAGAAGATGAAGACGACATCCAGATATATGTGGATCTTGATGATGATTTGGCACATACCAGAGGATGTGCAGGTTTAGAGGGGGTGGATGTCGTGCCATGGCACGTCTATGGTGTGAAACCATGCATATGAGACTATCAAATGCAGATCTAGATGCATGGGATTAAGTGCTATGACGAGTCATTATATGATGTCCATGTACATATGTTCATATTGTAAATGAGGTTCAATAAGACGAGCTGAGGTTGAGTCAGGTCTCGAAGCTTCTGTACATAAGTGTGGCGTGAATTATGGAGCTTTATGCTTATGGTAGACCTTGTAGTAGGGAACACCCTTCTCGACATGTATGGAAATGTGAGATCAAGAAGGCTCTTGGTTTGCTGGAGATGATGCTCCTAGGGCAGTGTTTCCTAGTATTGTGGGTCTTTCTCGGCGCACTGATGTTATGGTGGGCATGGGACAGAGAGATGGATATGTTGGTGATGAGGTCCAATCTAAGTGGGCAATATTGTGAGATCGTTATGGTGGGCATGGGACAGAGAGATGGATATGTTGGTGATGAGGTCCAATCTAAGTGGGCAATATTGACCTTGAAATATCCTAATGAGCATGGTATCGTAACCAACTGGGATGACATGGAAAAGATTTGCGATCATATATATATTTTTTAATAAGCTTCGAGTTGCTCCTAAAGAGCATCCAGTCTTGCTCACAGAAGCTACTCTCACAGCTAGAAGTCTCGTACTTTCCCAGCGACACCGTCCACGTCTCGACAACGTGAACGACCTTAGAGATATTTTTTCAGAAAAAGCGTATGCTAGGAACTTCCCAGATGATGAAAGAGGAGGTCCTAAAACCTATTTTCCACCCATCACTGTCTCAAGATGGAAAATTTTCCCGAGAATTTTTTCCCTGTTTCGCAGCATGTTTAGGGTGTTCCAAAAGGAATTTTAAAAAATTCTGTATGAGGGAGTTGTAGTAATTTTGGAGTACTACAACTTTGTTTCCTTGAGTCGTCCATGGTTTTGTCGTTTATGCGCTTAAAAAGTAGCCCAAATATGACTCGTCGTCGTTTTCGCGTTGTTTTTATAATTTTTCGTGGTTTAGGCTGTTTTTGCCTCGATTTTTTAGAATGTTGGTCGGAGGCCAAAATGGTCGATTTTGACTTTGGACGACCAAATCCAAAGTCGAAGAGCTCGAGGTCAGCTTTTCGATGAGCCCTAGAGCGCCTTCCGGATATACGTAGGATATAAGTAGGAGATATGGGCCTCCAAACAGGGGTGTTTTTCAGAGGTTTTTTTAAATGAAATATTAAATTCTTTTTTTGCCAAGCTGTTCACATGCCAAGCCATTCACGTGCCAAGCCATTCACGTCCAAGCCGTTCATGTCCCAAGCCATTCACGCCCAAGACGTTCACGCCCAAGACGTTCACGTGCCAAGCCGTTCACGTCTAAGCTGTTCATGCCCCTGTCGTTCACGCCCAAGCCGCCAGCCGTTCACGTCCAAGCCGTTCACGTCTTGCACTTTCATGCCAGACCTTTTCACGGCCTGGCTTTTCACGTTTTTTTTTTGAGTCTAGTGAGAAATAAGAATTTCTCTTTTTGGGAAAAAATATTTTTGAATTTAAAATGAAAAGGGTATGGGCATTTTCCCAAAAAGGTAAGTGGGAATCAAAAAAGTCAACCTTTTAATGACACACACCCTTCTCATAAATGACCCCTAAAATGGACAAATTGACAACTCATGAGCATCTACTCATTGAATGCTCATTAGCCTTAATGAGTTATGTAAAAAAAGTGATTAAAGATTAATCCTTTCACTAATCTTTCCCTCTTTTATACTAATCAAGATTTTTAACTAACCATTAATCCCTAATTAATTCACACAATTGAGCACATCATTGGGATCATTGGGATAGAGCAAGGAAAAACTAATCTTTGTGCATCAACAATTGTGTAAATTAATCTAAATTAGGAGATTAATTAGACTCTCAAACTAATCTTTGTGCATCAATAATTGTGTAAATTAATCTAAATTAAGAGATTAATTATAGTCTCCTCTTTAAGGCAAAATTAAGCAAAGAGAGTCAAATTTCTCCAATTGATAAAAAATTGATGTGATTAGGTGTTTTGATGCATCTAGATGCTCTCAAAACACTCAAAAATCCCAATTTCGACTACTCATATGATCAATTTAGATCCCAATTAACATATTTTCTAAGTTTTTAGCCTCTTGAACAAGATTAATCACTCTTAATGACAAAAACCAGTCCATTATTAGTCAAATTCAAGGATTTTTTTATGGTTTTAAATTTTTTTTGAAAGATTAAGCTACTTTTAATGATGCTTGCTAACACTCTAACCCAAACAATTTCAACAAAAAACACACAATTAAACTAGAATTAATGATCTTAGATCTATGTTTAAACTAAAAAGAGCTAACATTCAACAAAAATTGCATTCTTGGTTGATGCAATGGATGCAAGCCTAATACAAACTATATGCAATGGATGCAATGGATGCAAGCCTAATACAAACTATGTGCAAGCCCTAAGAACATGAAAAACCACCAAAACAACATATTAATCTAAAAATTAAGTAAAAAGCATTCTTTTCAAAAACAAAAAAGAGAGCTATTCTACACCAAATCTCACACAAATTACCATCAAATCCACATCTTTTTCATGCGAAACCATTAATAAAGATAATGGGCAATGGGTTATGCGTAGATTAGAGGCAAAAGGATGGAAAAAGCTAAGGGATGGCTCCCCAACAGCGGTGCCAAAAATGTTATGGCTCACCCTAACCCTCCTTAAAACACATCCAAAAAGAGATTACCTAGTGAACCGCAAGTGTCGTGAGGATCTTTCCAATGGCCGAGCTCGTAACCCTTGAGGTCTCCAAGCTCTACAACTCCTTGAGAAGCAATTCCACCATGTCTCCCACGCGAGCGTTGTCATACCGCCACATTGCACTACCGGTACTCGTCCTACCTCTCACCCCACTTAACTCACACACACTCACTAGCATCCATTAGGGAGAGAGAGTAGTAAGAGGATTAGCAAGAGCAAGACTCAATTGCACAATGGGAGAGTATGTTGTATTATGAGAGAAATCCACTTATATACATTGCCATAAATATTCACACTCACTTAAACTATGGGTGGCCGGGCACTTTAGGCTCATAAGAGGCCTAATGCTATTACAATGACTACTCTCATAATATATCCATGAAGTAAATCACTTAGGACTTCATCCTATCTTGCTACCACATGCTCATGAAGCGGGAATCGCCATAAATACTCTGTCTGTCATCACACCATTACGGGCACCCGTCCAAGTTGTAGCTTTGGACACGATTACTTCATATCTTGAATGTATAACCCTTTGGTGTATCTATTGTGACTCCTTGATGTAAGATAATGGCGGTAGCTCTTGTTAATCCTAGAATTGGATTAACAAAGTACACACATGTCTATTCACCATAAAGAGTAGCCACCTAAGCATGAAAATTATTCCCCAAGTGGCATATAATGCATCTAAAGATAAATGTCTCTACTCCAAAGAACATGGGATCACATGTCGACATCCATGGGAGCTAAATAAGCATAGCTCTAGTCATCGTCATGCAAAAATAAATGTGAACCAATGTTGTTGTCCTTGGTAGCATCACTCAAACCATCCAAGACATGGTCCAGTGCATCATCGTATATATGAGCATGATCCATACCATGTAACATATCCTCATGTGCAAGACCATCTACATGTGTATAATCATCCCTAAGAAAAAGCATGATCAATAGGATTATCAAAGGCATAATCTTCACTAAATACTGACAATGTATCCTTGCATGAGAAATAAGTGGTATAATCCATCAAGTCACTGAGCATGGAATCCTCAGTCTTAAAGGAAATACTCAGGTATAATCTATACCCATTAATGGTGACCCACATCTCCATCAATGGTGCCCCTGTATGACCCATATTCTATGATAAGCTAACCTCCATAATCATTGGATCTAAACAGATACCTGGATCAAATATATAACTCTTAAGATCCACATCACATGATTCACTAACAATTTGATCCATGTACTAATCTTGCCTCTAGATTGTTGTGCATGTGGGGAACATTGACATGTATTCACCAAGGGCATGACCTATCAGAAGTTTTGAGATGGTTGGATGATGCATGGTCATGATCTTGGTTTTGTTAATGTGTATGGCTACATGGAAAATGATCATGATTTTCACTCGTTATTCTATGAGTCATGGCGTGATAGAATTAGATCCTTAGAGGACATGTATGATATATGCTTACACATATGTCACTATCATAGCAGTGTTTGCATGGCCTCAACAGTTTCTATGACTTATCCATGACATCTACTATAACATCGTCTTATTGATTCACCTAGATTGATAATACATGTGCACATAATGATGATGTATGTGGTATTGATGTGTGTGAGATCATGTGGGCATGATCTCATGGGCAGACATGGCACTGGCATCATGGGTGATGATTCGCTTATTATGCCTACCTATCTTCTTAGGGATCATTTGGATACATTAATAATCATATAAGGGTATATTAGAGGATCGTGAGCATTTAATTGATGTGATGGATTGGATGATCGTAAGTATGTGATTAGTGATGTGTTCATTGTTGCACATGGGGTTGATCAATGTGTAATAGAGAATCACTTGTGCATATTAAAGCTAAGATTAGAAAAAATAAAGCAATCAACATGAAAGCTTGCACGAGGTAGAAATCACATATAAATCCATGATGCGTAAGTGGTTTAGCCTCTCGAGGATGAAATAGCCTTCCAGAAGCCAAATGTCCAAAAGTAATATGTCTAAAAGATTCCTATGTTTTCCCATGAGCCCCCCTTTTATACTTGATTGAGCCCATGACCATAGTCCTTAGACCTTACTTGAGCCCATGACCATAGTTACTTCATTTACAAACCATCCCTCCTCAAAGATTTTGTCCTCAAAATCTATCATCTGTACAATTACTCAAATCTCAAATGTACATCAATGAGAAGTGAAGGTTTTTTCATATCCATAAGACCATAAGAATACATGGAAGGATCTCTAAAAGTAGCCATGCCAATGAAGCACAAACCATAAAAACCCTCCATGAGTCCATAACATAGTTGATGTAGAAACTAGATCCTCCAATTATGAGAAAAGAGTACCCTTGATATTCCATATGGTCCCATGAATGAATCATACCACCAAATGATAGTATTGAAGTCTCCAAAAATGAATGGGTAGGCCATAATCTATCTTGGAAAGCTTCAACCCACAAGCTTCAATAACCAAATGTAGAATATGACAACCCATGTCATAGCTAAAATCACTTGCAATCCTTCATGAAAAAAAGTTGAAATGAGCTAAAAATAAATTATACACAATGTTAAAACATCCTCACATCATAATAGCCATCAAAATCCATTGGGATAGAGAAAATAACCCCAAAAGTTGCCTCTACAAAATCTATCCAAAAAATTACAAAATGTATATCTTCCCATATTCAAGAGTCAAAAAGTCCATAGAAATCATGCCACATGGTTAAGAAACATCCTCCATAAATAGACCTTGTTGTTTCATATAGGAAAGTGGTTGCCAAGTAGCCTTATCCAAGGGTAAATGTTTCCATTTCAGAAACTCCTCTCTGTTTCTATTCCTCAACTCTCTTTTCCTTCTTTCCACAATCCTTTCCACAATCCATAGGTGGAAGCTCTTCCACTTCATGAGGTATAGAACCACATACTTCTTGAGATTGGATGCATGGAATACATTATGGATTCTAGTAGAAGGGGGAAGGTCAAGCTTGTAGGCCAAATCACCAACCCTTTTAAGTACTAGATATGGACCATATTACCTATGAGAAAAAGTGGGTTAGTGGAACCCTTGAGAGTGTTACGGTGGCTCTTTGGTAGCTTCAAGAGTACATAATCTCCTTCTTAAAAATTCACAGCACACCTATGCTCATCCACATTAGCCTTTATAACTTCTTGGTCTTTCTCCGTGTTGTCCTTGCATAGGTGTAGAAGTTGCCTCATTCTCTCCAACTCTTCTTTAGCCAATGGGTTGACCACCTTGTCTTCTTGGATGGCTATGGATGGCACATACACTTGATACTCATAAAGAGCCTTAAAGGGAGACATCCCAATGCTCAAATGCTTACTAGAATTATGATAAAATTCTGCAAGATGTAGCCATTCATCCCATAAAGATTGTATATAATGATGTTTAGGGGATGAACTTAGGAGGATTATTATTTTGTCATATGATATATAACCTTAGGGAGATAGAAATACCTTCTGAATTTTGAAGTATCGCATGATGAACTTCTTGAAAGGCAAACGGCTTTGAAATTTGGTGTGACAGGTGAGGAGACAAAGCCAAGGTTTCCAGTAATTAATGTAACACCAACTCAACTTACAGCACATAGGAACTGGATGCTTTATTGATGATTTTAAGCATGGTTGCAAATTGATTGCCAAAGGTAGAATAAAAGGGAGATTGTTCAAGCTAGATGCAAGCATACCACAATTGAAGTTAGCCATGTTTTCTCATAATCATGGGATAGTGCTAGACATTGATGTTTGGCGCAAAAGGATTAGACATGTGAACATACAAAAGCTGAAATCTATGTAAACAAAGGGCCTTGTTGGCGGTCTACTAGATTTAAATATGGTGGGAGTACACATGTTTGTGATGGATGTCAATTTGCGAAACAAGAAAGGTTACCATTTCCCAAAGATAGTCAAATGAGTAGAAGACCACTTGCGAAACAAGAAGGGTTACCATTTCCCAAAGATAGTCAAATGAGTAGAAGACCACTTGAGGTTGTGCATAGTGATGTTTGGGATCCCACTCAATCCCAATCAATAAATGGGACCAGGTACTACATTACATTTATTGATGATTTTAGTAGGATGACATGGATTTATTTCTTGAAAGAGAAGAGTAAAGCATTGGACAAGTTTAAAAAGTTCAAAGCACTTGTGGAAAAGCAATATGGTCACTAGATCAAATGTTTAAGCAGATGGTGGTGGTGAGTGTACCTCACACTACATTTGATGGGTTCATGAGAGAACATGGTATTATGGTAGCTCACATGTAGGTATAGTCCTTAGTAAAATGGGGCTGCAGAGAGAAAGAATAGAGCAATAGGTGAAGTGGCAAGAGCCTTGATGAATGAGAAGAGTATCCCTTTATATTATTGGGCAAAAGTATGCGCTACAATGGTGTACATGTTGACTAAGACACTTATAGAGCTGGCATACATGAGAGTACTCTTGAGATAAGGATGATAGGTTTTATGCCCGACATTGGACATTTAAAAGTTTTTAGATGCATTGCTTATGTGCATGTGTTAGATGAGAAGAGGAGGAAGTTAGACCCAAAAGCTGAAAGTATGCACATGATAGAAAAGCGTACAAATGCTATAACCTAGTGAAAAGCACATTCTCATTAGTAGAGATGTAATATTTAATGAGATGGCTAATTGGTATAAGCAAAGTGAGAGCTTTATGATTGATGACATTAATGCAAATGAGGATGACATTAATGCAAATGAGGATGTACATTTATCTTTGGAGGAGTCCACTAGTATGTCTGGCCCATAACTAGTAGTAGTGACATAAGGTGAGAGTGTCATGATTGATGACATTGATGCAAATGAAGATGTAATTTTACCTTTTTGAAGAAGTCCACTAGTATGTTTAGCCCACATAAGGTGTGATTCCATGGTCAGGAAGATTGAGACATGAGGTGAGCACTGAGAGTAATGCATTGGACCAGGGTAAAAAGAAAGTTAAAGGCATTGGTATTTGGAATTTAGGTTATGACTCATCTAGTTCAGAGAGTCTAGATGATGAGTTGGGAATCCCAGTGGTAAGAACTCCAAGTGTAAGGAATGAAAGGTATGTACCACCACATGTTAGAGCTCAAGGATCTTGTAGTGACCCACAACCATTGAGGAGGTCACAAAGGGCAAGATATCCAATACAGAGATTCACAAACAGTGAGCATGTTATGCATTATGCATATATGATGTCTATGGTTAAGCATGTGGAGCCTTCTTATTTTGATGAGGCTATTTGGCAAAGAAGCATGGGACAAAGCTATGGATGGGGAGATGGATACTTTGGCACATAATGATACATGGGATTTGGTTGAGTTACCAAAAGGAAAGAATGTGATTGGATGTAAATGGGTTTACAAAGTCAAATGTAAGTCAGGTAGATGCATGGAAAGGAATAAGGCAGGGTTGGTTTTGCTAAAGGTTATGCATAAACACATAGTCTTGATCACAATGAGACATTTGTGGCTAAAATGGCTACAATAAGGTCTATGATTTCTTTGGCTGCATATAAAGGTTGGGAATTTCATCAAATGGATGTGAAGAATACATTCTTGAATGGAGAGTTGCAAGAAGAAGTGTTTATGGAACAGATAGAGGGTTATGTACACCCAAAATTTTCCACATATGTATGCTAATTGAAGGCATTATATAGGCTTAAGCAAGTACCACGAGCATGGAGTGATGGGATTAGCAGGTATCTTGTGAGAATTGTATTTCATGTGGGAAATTTAGATTCTTCAATATATGTGAAAAAGATAGAGCATGGTATGGTGGTGATTGTCATTTATGTGGAGGACTTGATCGTCATAAGTGATTGTGGGAATGACATTGCCAATGTGAAAGTAGCATTAAGCAGCCAATTTGACATGAAAGATTTGGGAGAGCTGAGATTCTTTCTTGGCATATAAGGTTATCAGGACATCACATGGTATTTGGTTGGTCTAAAAGTAATATGCCTTGGATATGTTGGCAAAGTATGGCATGACCGGATGCAAGCCTATGAGATAACACCATTGGAGCAGAGCATAAAGCTAAGGGCTGATCTTGGGGATGAGTTGGATGATGTTACTATGTACAGGAAGATAGTCAGCAGCTTAATTTACTTGACCATTACTAGACCGGATTTATATTATGCAGTGGGGTTAGTCAGTTAGTTTATGCAAAGTCCCAGGAAGCCACATTTGGATGCTATCAGGAAGGATCGTGAGATATGTGAAGACCACTGTCCACCATTATGGTTTATTCTATAAGCATGGAAAGGATGTGATGGTGTATGGCTACACACATGAGCAGATTGAGTAGGTAGTGCTTCTGACAAGAGGTTTACTAGTGGGTATGCATTTAGCATGGGAAGTGATGTAGTGAGTTCAAGCAGCAAAGAAGCAACCCACAGTTGCTTTATCTAGCACATAGACAGAGTATAGAGGAGTAGTTATGGCTGCATGTGAGGCGGTATGGCTGAAAAAGTTATTTGGTGATTTGGGACAACATCTTGATGGCGTTGTTATCATACACACTGTGATAATATAAGCAGTATACAGTTGACTAGTAATCCAATTTATCATGAGGACCAAACACATAGAGGTCCACTATCATTTCATCAAGGAAAAAGTGTTGTGGATGGACATATCGATTTGACCTATGTGAAAATTGAAGAGCAGGTTGCAGATATCTTTACCAAACCGCTTGGTAAAGAGAAGTATGAGTACTTTTAAGACATACTTGGAGTACATGAGATGGGCATGGTAAGCTTGAGGGGGAGTTTTGAGAATGCAAGCTCATTGGGGACTGGTGGATAGCACTTACTGTGTGGACACTAGCCTAGCAGTGTATGTGTGGACAATAATGGCCATGCCCAACTGGCCAAGTGTGTGGACATTAGCATTAAGTTTATTTCAGTGTGAACTTATCATTATGTAGGTTTTCTCGCGTTCAATAAGAAAGGGGTGTTGAAAAGAGTAAAGAGTGGAAAGAAACATTAGTTAAAGCGGTGGAAGTTGAGACAAACATGGGGTTAGAAGAGATAGACATTGAGAAATCCAATCGTAGAAAGAGAGCGAAACTTTCATGGAATGAAAAATGGAAATCTGAATTTCATTGGTTGGAGTTTGATAGAGAGACATGAAAAATGTTTTGTACCTTGTGTAAAGAGGACAACAAGAGCAAAAACGAATTTGGAACACAAGCGGCAATAAACATGCCCTTGTGTCACATGCAAAATCAAAGGGTCATCAATTAATGATTTGGGTGACTCATCATGGGAAAAAAAACTTTGAGGAAGGATTACAATGTCAATATGATGAGAATGAAGATGGCATGACAAAAAATGATTTATCTTTTCACAAGTATGTTCCTACTCTTCAATTGTTGAGAACTTGTAAAGTAGATAATGTCTCAGAACAAATGCACAATTATGATAAAGCTTGTGCAACCTTTGTTCACTATATAGGCAAGTCTTAATCAATTTCTTGCATGACTCAAATTAAAAAGTCACCATGTTATGGTATCATGATTGATGAGTCCACTGATATATCCATCGAAGAGAGCACTTAGTGTATCTCTCATTTATGGATATTCTATCATAGAGTGGCTTTTTTAGATCTATTGGATGTTAAGGATCGTACTTCTAAAGGCTTATTCAAATCATCAAAGACCTTGATCAAAGAGCACAGGTTGGAAGAGAGAAAGCTTGTGAGTTTTAGTTTTGATGGAGCATCGATAATGATAGGTAACAAGATAGGTGTGGCAAAAAGATTGAAGTAAATGTGCCCATTCATAACATCAATACATTGTATAGCACATCGCACAAATCTTGTGCAAGTGAAACAGTTGAGAAATTTCAATATGCTAGATTTGTGGATAATACTCTTATGAAGTTGTTAGTTCTTCAAAAAGAGTGTGATACGCATGGAAACATTGAAACATTTGCAAGAAGAATTTAATAGCTCCATTTTAAAGCTCTAAAAGATTCACAAGATTCGTTGGTCGAGCATGCATAAAGTGTTGATGAAATTTCATGAGTCACTAGAGCTCCTTTTGAAGTTTTTTCACACTCAAAATGCAACAACGTTTTAGAGAATATGTTTCTTTGACTTCATTTATATAGTTCATTTTCTTGGGGATTTGTTTCAACACCTTGCTTATACTTTGTAAAGTTTTTCGAAAGGATTATGTGGATGTTACTTAATTTCCTAGTTTGGTTAATGTTGAAGTTTATGCTTTGAAGATGGAGTTTATCACAAATCCTTCTATAGATATCAATGCAAGTAGGGAAGTTAGTAAATGTTTTCTATTATCCTAGATTATGGGCCACCCAAAGGTTGTCTTCATGTCTTAATATCTTCCATTAGAGGTGCGGACTTTAGAAGTATAAGGATTAGATGTATTCTTGATGGTTCACATCTTGAGCATGCTATCAATTTTCAAAAATTGTTCACAACATATATTATCAAAGATTTAAGAAATAGATTTGTGGACAATTCAATTTTGGCATGCTTGAAATTGCTATCACCCTCTTACTATCCTTTAGTTCCTAAACTATTGAAGAATTTTGGAGGTGAAGTACTAAATACGTTGATATCATTCTATGGTCAAAGCAAGACAATGCTAGATGGAGGTGTTTTACATGAGAGTTTATTGGATCCAAGAATATTAAGGAGTGGATTTCAAACATTAAAAATTCAAGCTGTCACTGATTGGAGAGGTTGTAATATGAGAGATACATGGTCATTGATTAGTAATAATCAAACATTACATGAAAAGTATGGGTCCTTGCTTAAGTTAGCACAAGTGGCTTTAGTGCAATGTTGTAGCATAGCAAAATATCATTAAGACAAAGCTTAGAAACCAAATGAATATAGAGAGTGCGGCTACATTGATGTAGATATCAATTGAAGGTCCTCTAGTAGATGAGTTTGATTTCACCGATGCAATTGCTCTTTGGCATGATGATTTGAAAACATTTAAAAAACAAAACAAAATGTGTATTGAAGAAAAAATAAAGATTAAAGAAAAGAAAAAACCAAACCACAATCATGTGAATAAAAAGAGAAAACATAATTAACAACACTATAAATTAAAGATAAAATCACAAGATGAGAGCGAGAAATTAAGAAATAGAAGAAAAAGAAAAGAAAATAGTAAAAGTTGACATGAGTACTTAAGATAATGATTTTTTTAATAAAGAAAGAAGAGGTATTGTGTGGTGAGAAAAAGAAAAGAAAATAGTAAAAGTTGACATGAGTACTTAAGATAATGATTTTTTTAATAAAGAAAGAAGAGGTATTGTGTGGTGAGAAAAGAAGAGAGCAATAAAGTGAGTTTTTTTTTAAAAAAAAGAGAAGAAGACAAGGATTGTAAGAAAAACAAGCTTGTAACTTAACTTAGATATCTTATTGTCTCATCATTGGCCAAGAATATGATTTTTAGCTTTTCTAATCAAGCAAATGCCACCCATTGCCTTGTTGCACCTAGTAAATCAGTAAAGGTGCTTAAGCTAAATTCAACATTTGAAACAAAAGACTAAGAAATACTACTATGTAAAATAGTAATTTCATTGGTAAAAGATTGTTTTTGTAATTCTTTATGGACATATCGTGATATCATAAATAGGTTGTTACCATTATATTTGTTTTGCCACTCTCAAATTTTGAAGAAGATAGATAGACTCCCCTTATTCTTGTTTTTAAGCACAATAAAAAATTAAAAAATGGATATTATGTGATATCCATTGACTTTGTGAGGGTTTCTTAATGTTCTTTTATATCCAATCGCATAGTGTACAATGTAGAGACTCTCTCTCTCTCTCTCTCTCTCTCTCTCTCTCTCTCTCTCTCTCTCTCTCTCTCTCTCTCTCTCTCTCTCTCTCTCTCTACGCAATACCTCTTGCAACTTTAGGTGTTTTGTCTTCTTGCAACTTACAAACTCTTCTAGGCCTTTCCATCACAAGTCTTAGAGGCTCTTGCACTCGTTTAATTAACATGTGGAACTTCTTAAAAAATTTGTAATAGGTTTTTTAAGGATTCAATTTAAGTTTGCCCTTAAAAAACCTTTGTAATTTCAAACTAAACTTTTTTTAAAGCCCAAAATTTGAAAAAACCTTTTTGAATTTCTAGGGTGAAGGTTTTTTAAGGTAAAGGAATTTCATTTTTTTTGCACACTACTCTAATACTACCAAATAGAATAGAGAATCACTTGTGCACATTAAAGCTAAGATTAGGAAAAACTGAGCAATCACCATGAAATTTTACATGTAATCAAGGTAGAAATCACATACAAATCCATGATGCCTAAGTGGTTTAGCCTCTCACCATGAGGATGGAAATAGCCTTTAGGCTCCAAGATTATCCAAAAGTAATATGTCCAAAAGATGCTTATGGTGGCCCATGAGCCCTTTTATACTTGAACCCATGACCATAGTCCTTAAATCTCACCATGATGCCTAAGTGGTTTAGCCTCTCACCAAGAGGATGGAAATAGCCTTTAGGCTCCAAGATTATCCAAAAGTAATATGTCCAAAAGATGCTTATGGTGGCCCGTGAGCCCTTTTATACTTGAACCCATGACCATAGTCCTTAAATCTCACTAATAAAGTTGCTAAATCATTACACAATGCAAGTGAGAGATAAGAAACTGCCTAGGCCCATCCCTTATGTGTATGTGCATCCTAAAATTACTTCATTACATCTAGTAATTGTTCTATCTAATGCTTTGACAATCAAACCAGTGCATTCCAAAGGCAACTTGCGCCATTTCTCCTAGGAATGCTTGGTTACAATTATAGCACCAACACCTCTATCTAGGATTATCATGGCTTAGACATAACTACCAATGTTGCATTAGTGTCATCTTGTTCAAAGTAATCACCATCATTTTTCATTGGTAGGTTAGCTAAGTTTTCCCTTTTAAGTTTATCAATAACACAGGTTCATTTTTTTGTTCAAGGAATACTGAGTGTAGCAACATTTTCTAGTGACTAGCAACAACATTTTCTACATAACTCCCTTGTTGCGTTAGTATCATCTTGTTCAAAGTAATCACCAATATTTTTTATTGGTATGTTAGTTAAGTTTTCCCCTTCAAGTTTATTAATAACACAAGTTTTTTTTTGTTCAAGTAATTACTAAGTGTAGCAACATTTTCTACTGACTAGCAACAACATTTTCTACATAACTACCCATGTTGCGTTAGTATCATCTTGTTCAAAGTAATCACCAAGATTTTCTATTGATATGTTAGTTGAGTTTTCCCCTTAAAGTTTATTAATAACACTAGGGTTCATTTTTTTGTTCATGTAATTACTGAGTGCAGCAACATTTTCTACTCACTATAGCAACAACATTTTCTAGTTGTAAGTTGACCTCCATCCACTCTTTGAGATCCATCCAAAGACTTGGATTTCTTTTGGAGTAACGACCCAATAGGCAGTCTGTTCTCTAAGGATAAAAACATAGTGAGTCTTATAATATCCCTTGGGTACGTTTTCACATTATGCTCATGATCCATAGGATCACTGGACAAGGTATTTTCTATGGAGGTGTATGCATCATTCATCAAACATTATGGACATCAAAGTCAAGCTCAGTCCTTCCTTTTAATCACTTTTCGAGAAGCTCTAAGATTTCTCTTGGCACTTGCTAGCCTCGAGTTTGGCCTTAAACTTCTCTTGGCACTTTTGTACCAGATTCATAGCTTCCTCTATTCTCCTCATCTCTTACTTAGGATTTTGATAATCTCGTGCTCCTTTTGGTGCTATGGTTAGAGTTTCTTTTCAGTTGCCATAGGCATCAAACTTCTCTTGACACTCATGTATTAGATTCGTAACTTTCTCTAGTCTACTCACCTATTGCTTAGGATTAGGATAATCTCTTGTTCCCTTTGGTGCCATGGTTAAAGTATTTTTTTAAGTTGTCATGGGCCTAGCCTCGACTTGAGTCTGCTTAACCTGTTATAACAATGGGTCCTTCTTCGAAGGAGTAGTTGAAGAATGGGTCTTTCTCCTCTGAAGGAGAAGTTGAAGAATGGGTCTTTCTCCTCTGAAGGAGTAGTTGAAGAATGGGTCTTTCTCCTCTGAAGGAGTAGTTGAAGAATGGGTCTTTCTCCTCTGAAGGAGTAGTTGAAGAAGTGGTTGCTGTATCTTCATGTGAACCGCTTTGGACAAGCTCACCTTTTCACTTTTCTTTACCTTAACGTCTTAGCAGTCTCTCCATTTTCAATAGCATTTACCTTGCTTGTAGCCTTATGAGTGTATGCAAAGGTATCACATACACTTTTCCTTTTTGAGCACTAAGGACATTGATCATAGTGGTGGCTGGATCTATGAAACTCATTGTACAATCCTTGAACAAGGGTTCCACGCCGCTTCATTACAAGTCAAAGCCATCATAGCTACTACTCATGTACATTCAAAGCATTCTTCATATTCTCTGCAACCCTGTGGAGTCCTTAATGATGATAACAATGTAGTGGAGATCTATGGGCTATTCAATTGATATCTTTGCCTTAAGGTTGTACCCCTTCTTGGAAAACCAGAATTAAAATTCCCTTATGATCCCAATAGTAACTTGGTTAAGATTCTTGGGGTTCATCTATATATAAAGGATTTGGTTCAAGTTCAACTTCGTACCCCAAATTTCTTCAATTAACACTTTATTGACCCGTTAGTTTTTAGGATTTACGTGTTGGTTTGCACAGATTTTCACGTTAATCTGAAGACTTGTGTGTTAGTCTTAAGGATTTACATGTTCATTCTTATGAATAACATGTAAATCTAAAGGATTTACATGTTAATTTGAAGACTTGTGTGTTAGTCTTAAGGATTTACATGTTTATTCTTATGAATAACATGCAATTGAAGTGTGAAGTTAGGGAAATTCAATTGATTTGACTCTTAATCCTTTGGCTTCCATAGCCAAAATTGATGCACAACCTTCACTTAGGAGTTCAGAACTTTCGATGGGAATCAACTCCAATGGGGCGCCAAGTTTGAAGACATCATACTCCTAGAATTGGTGCCCCCTAGGACCAATAGAGGTTAGAGAAGATCTAGTTGCATAGGGAGCATAATCTTAGACAAAGAACCCTGCTATCTTGCACGACACACAAGCTACTTTCCACACTTCACCACAAAACCCTCTAAGAGCAGCACAACAAGATGTATGTGGAGACCCCTACCATGCCAAATGGAGAAGAGGAAGCTTTATCTCAAACCCCATTGATCGCTTGCATAAATAAGATTTTCTTTCCAAAAGGCTTGCCTCCTTGAGAGAGAGAAAGAAACTCAGAATGATTGTCCTTGCTCAGACATGGCTACAACTTGCCTTTGAGTTATGCTATAAAAAAAAACTCAAAATGATTGTCCTTGAGACATGGCTACAACTTGTCATGCTCTAAAGAAATTCTCCTCGATCAGAAGTATGAAAAGTTAGTTTACATGGCTACAACTTGTTATGCTCTGAAGAAATTATCCTCGATGTCAATATAAACAAGTTTACAAGGCATTTTTTTGAGAGCAGCATCAATCCTTTCCATTTAGGTGAAGTCTTTACTGTCGTAGAAGCCAAGGAGCGATTTTTGATTGCAGGGAATGGGGTGGTTTAACGTTTCTTCCGCGGCCTTGAGGGCCGTGAAGTTACGGAATGCTCGGTTGCAGCGTTCCCTTTCGACTTTCAAAGCAGCAGGTAGGGAAACCCTTCTATCATTTCCAATTGCACAATCGTCTGCAGATGGGCATTTCGCTTCTGTGAAGAGGGCAAAAATTAGGTTTGAAGCTGGGATTATCCCAGTGTTGTCGAGATCCCTTCATGGAACTGCGGAGAGGTCTCAGCAGGCTCCTGTGCCGAGGGCAGTGCCCCTCTCCCGGCTTACTGATAACTTCCTCGATGGCACAAGCAGCGTTTACCTGGAAGAACTGCAGAGAGCGTGGGAGACCGATCCAAACAGTGTGGATGAATCCTGGAACAACTTCTTTAGGAATTTCACAGGTCAAGCATCTACCATGCCTGGCATCTCTGGACAGACAATTCAAGAGAGCATGCGCTTGCTACTGCTAGTTAGGGCTTATCAAGTGAACGGCCACATGAAAGCAAAGCTAGATCCCCTGGGAATGGAGGAAAGGCCAGTGCCTGTAGATCTGGATCCGGCTCTTTACGGCTTCACTGAAGCAGACTTAGATCGAGAATTTTTTCTGGGAGTATGGAGGATGTCAGGTTTCCTTTCTGAGAATCGCCCTGTGCAGACTCTCAGAGCCATTTTAGCCCGTTTGGAGCAGGCATATTGCGGTACTGTTGGATATGAGTACATGCACATTCCAGATCGTGACAAGTGTAATTGGCTTCGTGAAAGAATAGAAACACAGGCTCCACGGAAGTACAGTCCCCAACGGCAGGCCGTTATCCTAGACCGCCTCATTTGGAGTAGCACATTTGAGAATTTTCTGGCACAAAGGTGGACAGCTGCCAAACGGTTTGGCTTAGAGGGTTGTGAGACTCTAATTCCTGGCATGAAGGAGCTCATTGATAGGGCTGCAGATCTTGGTGTGGAAAGCACTGTTATTGGGATGCCCCATAGAGGTAGACTAAATGTTCTGGCCAATGTGGTGCGGAAACCCTTGCGGCATATTTTCAGTGAGTTCAGTGGTGGAATAAAACCTGCTGATGGTGAAACGGGGACTTACACAGGGAGCGGGGATGTAAAGTACCATCTTGGAACCTCGTATGATAGGCCTACTCGAAGTGGTAAGAGAGTTCATTTGTCTCTTGTTGCCAATCCCAGCCATTTAGAAGCAGTGAATCCTGTGGTCATTGGCAAAACAAGGGCAAAGCAGTATTATACCAAAGACAAGGACAGGACCAAGAACATGAGTGTGCTACTTCATGGAGATGGTAGCTTTTCTGGGCAGGGTGTTGTTTATGAGACCTTGCATTTAAGTGACTTGCCAAACTATACTACGGGGGGCACTATTCACATTGTTGTCAACAATCAGGTTGCTTTTACTACAGATCCGAAGGCTAGTCGATCATCGCCCTACTGTACTGATGTGGCAAAAGCTCTCAATGCACCTATCTTCCATGTCAATGGTGACGATGTGGAAGCTGTTGTTCATGTGTGTGAACTAGCAGCTGACTGGAGGAACATTTTCCATTCTGATGTTGTGGTGGACATAGTTTGTTATAGAAGATTTGGCCACAATGAGATTGATGAACCATCTTTCACACAGCCAAAGATGTATCAGGTACTCCTTTTCCAAGCACTCTATGAGTATATCATACTTCACTTTTCTTCTTTTTTTGTTGAGAGAGAGAGAGAGAGAGAGTCTTCAAAAGAGACAGAGGGCCTATGAGACGACCTAAAAGGTAGTACAATGTATCCATGATGAACTATGTATGTATGACCACACATTGTCATCATGTTGGGCCTGTGATACCTCAGTGATACAATTATGTCCATGGCATATCTCATCTCATCATGGAATGGAAAATAAAACATAGCTATCTCACTGGGGTGATACAAAACTGTCCATGGAAACTCATCATGGAATACCAAGAACATGGAACAGGAGAGGAGCATTAGTTCCCAATAGATGGTATACCACTCTCCAAAATATCAAGCATGGGGCTAATGAGTATGGCCGAGAAGTCTCCCTCAGGTATGTCATCTGGACAGGTAGCTCGATGGCGGTGGAGAATGTCCTGGATCTGGTGCTGACGAGGGGATCATGGCCGACGTTCGGGGGGCCGAGGGCTTCGGGCACGCTGGAATGCGGAGGCCCGGTCCGAGGTAACTCCTCTTGGGTGAGGCGGGTTTGGAGCAGACTTCGAGTCCACAGGATCCACTGTATGGGTGTCGGGTGTCCACCTCCTGTGTCCAGAAGAAATTGGTGATGGTTGGCTAGCGAGGGAGGGGTCGGGGTGGTGAGGGCCGAAGCTCTCTCAAGAAAGTGTCCCTGCGTCTGTGGAGCTCAAGTAGGAAGAGCCCTATGCAACGCTAGCGTGGGAAGTCTATGATCGTGGTGAGTGGACCAAATCCCTCACGAAACAGACAGTGAAACCTCCCCGGATCTCATAGTATACTGGGCAACAACATATGTAATGCGCCTCTGTCTCATCCTCTTTGCAGCATAATCGGCAGGTCCTCGCCTCTGTGGGTCCTTGTATGAGCTCTCCGGCTTTGAAGGCGCACTCAGCTCTACTTGTCTCCACTCTGAGGCGGTGGGATGAAATGCGTATCCGGCCAATTGCAATCCACATGGCATGGGACATGTGAACACTTAGGTAACCCGGCTGGTGGATGAATCCATCCTCAGTGAGCATGAGGAACTGATCTCTGTAGAAGTGCATCTTCGTTGGGAGCTCCGAAGGTGTGATCCATGTGCAGTGGGTGGAGGTTGAGAAGATCTAATCGGATAACCCGGTTGGTGTCCTCATGAGAGAGCCAGAGAAAAGGGGAGTCCAAGGTAGGTGGTCCATGCGGAGCCCATATACTAAGAACCAAGTGGAAACTAAGGCATACCATACTCCAGAGTGGCCCTGGAGTGCTAGTTGTCTCGAGGACTCTAGGGCAAAGCCTTGAGCACCTGTGGGGATCCATGTGACTGATGTGATGGAGGTATGTGACTGTCTGGAAGAGTGCATCCACTACCATCCGGGTTGTAGCAAACTCTGCCTGGATAATTTGGTGTGGGACTAATGGTTTGCTATGGATCATACGGGAGAACATGATGAGTTGGGGCCTCTCAACTTGCTGCCAATCCTCATCGGATAAATCTGGCCCGAGAAGGCTGCCCATACATCAAGGTTGGTGTGATGAGGGTGTCAAAAAGCCAACCCTTCATCCTGGGCTCCTGGAAATGTGCTTGGAAGCACTGTCACTTAATTAAGCTCAAGGTTGCATATCCTCGTGTCACTCTGGCATGTGCTGCGGGAAGCGTGGGCCACTGAAAGTGACACCAAGGTAGACATAGGACGAGACAATCTCCTCCGTATGTGAAGCTCAATTTGGATGTGAAGGGGCAGGAAGTATTGAAGACCATTACCTTGGTTTTACCAAGGTTAATAGAGTGGTCCCGTTGAGTGCAGAAGTCTTGCAAGGCATCCAATTGGCTTTGAAGCCCCTCACCTTGGGAGCTTGTTTAAGGCAAGGTTGCATCCGTACGTACGTACCTTATGATAAGGTATGTTTTAGTGTACGGTACGGTATTGTACCATACGGTACGGACTTTTGGCCCAAGATCCTCCTGTAGTTACTGATTTTGTAACTTCCGGGGGTTTCACAAAACACTTGACTTGACCATTAATGCAATTAGACACTTAAACCATAGCCACGGAACACATATTCATCATTACTTTGCATAAAACATAAAAGCTGGACAAAACATCCATAAATGCTGAAAATGGAGCTTGCACATGTGACATCGCATAGAGGCTAGAATGGGCCGACACCCCCCCCCCCCCCCCTTGGAGTATTTTATTACCCAAGGAGAATAATATCATGTATAAGCTCTCTGCCTGGTGCTTTTACTTGTCTGGCAACATCTTCCATGGCAACCTTGGGAAGAGTTTTATTGACAGTTTCTTTTTTTACTTTTTCGCAGGTTATAAGAAATCACGCACCAGCTGTAAATATATATGAAAAACAGTTGACTGATTCAGGAACGATGACAAAAGAAGAAGTTGACAAACTACATGAAAAAGTCATGTCTATCTTAAATGAAGAGTTCAACAATTGCAAAGATTATGTGCCAAGAACTCGAGATTGGCTCGCAGCCTTTTGGGCTGGGTTTAAAGGTCCAGAGCAGCTTTCTCGAATAAGGAATACAGGGTATGCATTTAGAAGCTAATTGCTATCACTACTAATTCTTTTATGAAATCAAACAATGCGATGCCATTAACATTGACTCTTTGTTTTGACAGGGTTAAGCCAGACATTTTGAAAAGTGTGGGCAAGTCCATCACAACTGTACCTTCTGATTTCCATCCGCATAGAACAATTAAAAGGACATATGATCAACGAGCTCAAATGATAGAAACCGAGCAAGGTGTAGACTGGGCCACTGCAGAGGCACTTGCTTTTGGAACACTTCTTGTGGAAGGCAATCATGTGCGGGTGAGTGGTCAGGATGTTGAGAGGGGGACTTTCAGCCATCGGCATGCTGTAATCCATGATCAGTTGACAGGAGAAAAGTATTGTCCGCTCGATCATGTAATAATGAATCAGGAAGATGAAATGTTTACTGTCAGCAACAGGTATAGAAACTGAGTAAACCTGTCCCTTTTGACCAAACACTTTTCTTATCCAAATCATGTGTAGAGTAAATATGGTCATCAGTCATTCATGATTAAGAACACATAAGCATCAAAGAAAGCATTTTATATGCATGGTTTACAACGAAGATTGTAGGGCTGGCCCTTATGGTTAATATGGATAGTAATTAGGACCTTAACTGTTTTTGCCAATAGGAGGTTTCTTGTCTCTAGGGGAAAGATTCAAGGATTTTCCAATAACTGTAAGATGTGGACTGATTGGTTTTCCATTACCCTAGATGGTAGAGACCTCACCGTTTAGGGATGCAAATATTTCTTAACTTTGAAACAACAAGGGCCATGTCGTTAACTGCAGGATATGCACTTGTTTATATTGCATAGTGGAGCATACAGTTGACCTAGAATAGAGCCTCAACACGCAGGCACTATATATTCAATGGTCTAGTCACACGTAGCTTAGAATGAGAAACCATCTAGTCCATAATTAAAGAGTCTGCCATGTACACTAGCCAAGCAAAACACCAACAATGTTTCAGTCAAGCTGTGGGAGTTGTGAAGTCTATTGGTGTACGGTTGTAGGGTGGCTCACGTAGCTTCAGGAAGGAAATGAAGAATACAAGAACAAAGCACAACTCACATCATTGATAAAGCACTTTATGTACTTAAAATAACATATCATTGTTTTGCATTTGGGATTGCATCACAAAGCCTGTGGAAGGAGTCGTATTGAACAAGGAAGAGGACACAACACGTTATTGCTTTATTGTCCTTCTTGATGAAGAAGGAGAAGGAGCTTTCCTCTCCTGCTTCTTTGTTCTTTACCTTTTTTTCCTCTTCCTTGAAGGAGGATATTACCCCTTCCAAGGTGAGATTAGGCAAGTTTTTTAATGTGGTGACGAGGTTACCATAGGAGTCTTTAGGCATTGACTTGATAAGTACAGCTATGGCTACATCTTCCTCCAGATTGGCTTTGAGTAGTGCAAGCTGGTTCATTAGGGACTTCATCTTATTCACATGAGCGTCGAAGCTCTCATGTGACTGCATCATGAGTCCATAGAACTCAATCTGGAAGCAAAACTCAATATAGAAGTCGGGAGATCTGCTACATGATGTATGAAGGTGTCAGACAACCCTAGAGCTGTCAACCCAACGGCTTTCTGATCTCTGAGCTTCTAGGCTTTTAATGCTGCTTCTTTCCCTTCTTCGGGCATTTTTTCTTCCTCCTCAATGTAAGGCCATAGACCTTCACGCATCAAGCTGAAATTCAACTTGGTCTGCTAAGTGTGAAAGTTGTCCCCATCAAACTTTTCAATGAACTAATGTGAACCCATAATGATGGAGACAGGGGGTCTTAGCTCTTATTGATGAGCCAATGTCTACCCTTACAAATAAAGCCCAAAATTAAGGTTTCTAGAAATTACGATTTTTGAAAATTAGGGTTTCTAATCAGGGAGGTTTTCAAAATTGATGATATAGCATGCTATAGAAACCCTCTAATGCTGGTAATGCACCCTCAATTTTGAAATTTATCTAAGTAATTAAGAGTCATTACTTTGATTAGGTAGATTTGTAGAGAATGGAGAAAAAGCCTGTTGGCAGCAACAAATCGTGGGTAACCGCATGGGTGCTCATAGCAAGGCATGAGCGTATGCTCTGATACTATATCTTGATAAAACCCTAGTCTATGGAGATTCAAAAGGGAACAGGGCTATGGCTATGGCATTGCAAAGAGAGAGAGAAAAGAAAAGAAAAGAAAAATAAAGTTGTATTAACGTCTTCAAAAGGCCAAAATGACCTATGAGACCAAAAGGTTACATCATATCCATGAGGTACATCATCCTGGGTACAAAATAGTAATAAAGAAATACATCCCTCATGGGCCGCTGTGACAAGGTGCTCAAGGTGGTAAAACTGAGCTGGCACGAGAAGGTCCTGCGATGATGGGAGATGATGGCCTGGATCTTCCTGTGGTGGCGTGGCCGTGGGCGAGGGCCATGGGGTTTGGGGCGTCGAGCTCTGAATAACTCAGTGGCTCTGTCGAGTATCACACCTCTTGGCCAAGCTCCTACACTAGCCTTTGGTCTGGGTATGATGGGTGGATCGGCCCTCCAAGTGCTGGTATGGAAGAAGTTGGTGAGAGCTCTTTGTGCTGGTTCTCTAGCAAAGTACAGCTGATCTGGATCTCACTAAGGACTCCCTGTGTCCACGGAGCTCTAGAAGAAAAAGTCCCAGGCATCTCTGATCCGGGAAGTCCATGATCTTGGAAAGTGGTTCCAACCCAGCTTGGAAGAGGCAGTGGAACCTTCCCCGAATCTCACAGTACACGGGGCATCGGCATATGTAATGGTCCTTTGTCTCGGGCTCTGTGTGACAGAGCTGGCATATCCTGTCCTTTGGTGCGGCCGCCCTAGGCCCATATCTGGCAGTCTCTACTCTCAGTTGGTGGGACGAGGTGCGGATCTGGCCGATCGCACATCTCACCCCAAAGGATAGGTGTATGTCCATGTAGCGTGGACGGATGATGAACCCATCCTCTGTCAGGCATAGGAGGTGATCTCTGTAGAAGGCCATCTTTGTCCCCAGTGGACGACTAGGTGAACTCCATGTCCTCTTGAGTATCCAGTCTGACAATGTCCTTCCTGATAACCCTGTTCCGCTCTGTGCGGCTAAGAGCAAATGATGGGGCCTCTATGCTGTACTGGAAGGGGGGAAGTGCCTCCATGTGCATACCGTGCATGCCAAACCAAGTGCCTACCTATGCATACCAGCACTTTGTATCTCCCTCAAGTGTCAAGTGTCGCGAGGACTCCAGGGCTAGCCGGGGGTATCTATCAAGTGGAAGCACCCATAGCCTATGCTAGTATTATGTGACATGTGAGGTCTTTGACCGTAGTAATCACAACCTTAGTCTAACTAAACTGCACTTAATGATGTTTAAGAGATAGACAAATATGTGTCAATGCAATGCAATGCAGCTATATTAGATGAATGGGTTACAATGAGATCCGAATAGATCAATGATGCTGAATATGCTGCCTATATGCTGAATATACTGATATGCTGAATGAACTATTGTCCCACTGTCTTTCCCTTGTCTCGTGGGAAGGAAACGCTGAAGGGATGGCTTTGGGACTGATGCAATGCTGATGTGATGCTGAAAACGCAGATGTTCTCCTGTTACCTGGGAAGGAAACGCTGAGGAGATAGATGCGATTGGCTGAATCTGCTGTTTACTGATGTAGATGCTGAACTGAATGCTTTGCTGGACTGAATGCGTTGAGGGCTGAAACGCTGCAGTCAGATGTTATGATGGACTGAAATGCTGAGGTCTCTTTTTATATGGGGAACAGGTGCTGGTCGGCCAGTTTGGTTGCAGTCGGCCAGATGCACATGCCCACGACTGCCATATAATGCCATAAAAGGCTGGTCGGCTGACTTAAATGCTGTCGGCTGGTTTATACATGCTGTCGGCTGCCTCCACAAGCCCCCAAATGCTTGTCTAGATGGCTAATGCGATGCTACAATGCTGAATCCAACCCATACCATGTGGTACATGCTGAAAACATTCATTTAAATGTCCATAAAATGCTTGATAAATCCTGATGATGTTTATGATGCTAAAATGATGCCTTGTCACTTTACACCTGAAGGGTGTGCACGTGACATTCCCCACTGCTAAACTGTTGTTGGGTGGTATACCTGGCAACCTTCGACTCCTCAGGGGATCCTTCTCCTCCGAACCACTGCCCCTTCGACTCCTCTGGGGATCCTTCTCCTCTGAAGCACTGCCCCTTCTGTCTTCTGCTGCCGGGACTGAGGTCGTCTGCAGGAGTGAAATCCTTTGAGCCAAGACTCTATGTACTGCGGGAACTGAATGGCAAATGCTGCTGAAACTGCTTGGAAATACCTGAGTCACCCCTGACCTGCCTGTGGAAACCTTTCACCTACCATCTCCGTTGTTCCTGAAGCTCTGAACCTCTTGAGGCGATGTTGGAGCAAACTTCCGTCTTCTGTGGAAGAGAAACCCCCTGCTGCTGCCAGTTGAAGCCCAAAACTTATGTCCTCCTTTGATGATGGATGTCATTCTTCCCCAGAGGGTTCATGGGCAAACATGTATGCCTTGCAGATGCAAGACTGACTGCTAAGATATCTGCTATGCAAGCCATGTGCAACCCTATATGCTGTGCAAGAATGCAGATGGTTGGGTTACTAATGCATACCTAAGGGAAAATCCCTAAGGGTGGCCTGCAAGAATTTGAGAACTGGGTTTAACTGTGCGGAAGCGATTAACATGATGTCTTACTGTATGACTGATGGAATGAACATGATCTAAGGCTGGTTACCCTGTAACGCTCTGATACCAATGTGACATGTGAGGTCTTTGACCGTAGTAATCACAACCTTAGTCTAACTAAACTGCACTCAACGATGTTTAAGAGATAGACAAATATGTGTCAATGCAATGCAATGCAGCTATATTAGATGAATGGGTTACAATGAGATCCGAATAGATCAATGATGCTGAATATGCTGCCTATATGCTGAATGAACTACTGTCCCACTGTCTTTCCCTTGTCTCGTGGGAAGGAAACGCTGAAGGGATGGCTTTGGGACTGATGCAATGCTGATGTGATGCTGAAAACGCAGATGTTCTCCTGTTACCTGGGAAGGAAACGCTGAGGAGATAGATGCGATTGGCTGAATCTGCTGTTTACTGATGTAGATGCTGAACTGAATGCTTTGCTGGACTGAATGCGTTGAGGGCTGAAACGCTGCAGTCAGATGTTATGGACTGAAATGCTGAGGTCTCTTTTTATATGGGGAACAGGTGCTGGTCGGCCAGTTTGGTTGCAGTCGGCCAGATGCACATGCCCACGACTGCCATATAATGCCATAAAAGGCTGGTCGGCTGACTTCAATGCTGTCGGCTGGTTTATACATGCTGTCGGCTGCCTCCACAAGCCCCCAAATGCTTGTCTAGATGGCTAATGCGATGCTACAATGCTGAATCCAACCCATACCATGTGGTACATGCTGAAAACATTCATTTAAATGTCCATAAAATGCCTGATAAATCCTGATGATGTTTATGATGCTAAAATGATGCCTTGTCACTGTACACCTGAAGGGTGTGCACGTGACACAGTATGTCACTGTTTGGAATAGAGCCTCTGTGACTATCGGTGCAGCGCCCATCTCTGCCCGCACAATTTCATGTGGCACTGATGGTTTACTCCTAATCATGCGTGAGATCATCGCCACTAGGGGCCTCTCCATCGGCTTCCACCCATCATATACCTCCTCTGTATCTGTCTCGGCCGGCTCTCTCCTCTGTCTCCTCCTGTGGTATAGGCTAGGACCCCAGATGGGGGCACCATACAGTAGTGCAGGTGTAATTAGAGTATCAAATAGCCAAAGCTTCGTCCTCGGCTCCTGAAACTGTATCTGTGAGCATTGCCTCTCTAGCGAGCCAAGGGCTGCATATCCCCTCGTCAATCTAGCGTCGGCCACCTTCCGCATCGAGAACTGAGGTCCAACAAAAGTGATCCCAAGGTATACATATGAGGTAACATACTCCACAGGCTCTCCACTGTATGTAAACTGTACTGCAGATCTAGTTATCTATTGTGAGGAGGTGTTAAAGATCATGACCTTGGTCTTTATATGGTTCATAGTAAGGTCCCGGTCCTCGCAAAAGGCCCATAATGCATCCAAATGCCTCTGCAGCCCCTCTGGTGAATCAGAAATAAGAACAATATCATCTGCACACAAGAGGATCGGTATCAAGCCTCCTGCCAAATGTGCTCGTGGTCCTCCCTGTCTGTCTATGTAATCCGAGATCTCATCAATGTATAGACCAAATAGAGTAGGAGAGAAGGGGCAGCCCTGCTTCACCCCGATAGTGCTGCGTATGATCTTTGAGTCACCTCTTGGAGCCCGTACTCTGCCTGTGATGACTGACTCATAGAGTGTAATGATCCCCCACAACATCTCTGCTGGCACTCCCATATCCTGCAGTCTCTTGATCAGTCTGGCCCGTGGGACAGTGTGAAAAGCTTTCGGGAAATGCACAAAGCAACAAGATATCCATTGCCCGTGAGCTCTCCCCTCCTCAATGATCCCCCGTAGTGTAAAGATATGATCTAGTGTGGAGTGCCCTCTCCTGAAGCTTGCGTGCCTCGGTGCTCTGAGTCTCTGCTCCTCGGACCATCTACCAAGCTCATGCTCCAAAATCGAACCATAAATCTTGGCCAAGGTGTGACCAATCATGATAGTCCTATAGTTGTTGGGATCGATGGGGTCACTTGCTTTCAAGATAGGTACAATAGTATTCGATGACCAGCTGACGGGGAAGCCCTCACAGAAAGCCCTGTTAAACATGTAAACGAGTAAAGGGGCTAGCGTGTCTCTAGCATGGGAGAAATGCTTGGTGAGGAGTCCATCATGATCCTGTGCTCTCCCAGTCTGCATCCTGTCAATAGCATCTCTCACCATGCTGAGGTGAAAGAAGGAAGAGTGTGGGGGACGAGGTTCAGGTGGATGGGGGAGAGGTGGCTGCTCGGGGACATGGTAGAGAGAGGTGGCATAGGTGTGCCAGGTGTTGGGTGAAGTAATTGGAGTGGGAAGGCGATGATCTTGGAAGATCCTCCGGGCCTCCTTACAGTCCCTTCCAAGAAATAGCTGGTATAGCTCCTGCTCAAACCTGGCTAGGTAGGCTCTCTTCTTTCTCCATGTGAGACGTCGAAAGATCACTCGCGCCTGCTAGTGAGTGGTGGATCCTAGTGCCATCTCCCGATGTAGACGGGCTCGGGTATCATGACATTCCTCGTCGTACCAGCTATTCTGTGGGACAGTCCCTCCTGGTGATGTAGGGGTGGCTCTGGATTGTGGGAAGGCGGCTGCAGCGGACGTATGGAGGGTGGCTGAGAGGTGTGTAGTAAGCTCAGCAAGTGGGATGTGGGGGTCGAGGTCGGAGAGGATACGGTAGACGTGATTAGAATAGATGGAAGAGGTCTCCTAGGTGAAGTGGTATCTCGGATGGTGATGGGGCAAAGCACGTGTTTGCATGGTGTATCGGCATGTGAGGGAGAAGGCCAGGTATGCATGGTCGGCTGCAACACCGATGGGGCGAGGAGAGATGGTAAACTTTGGAATGAGTGGGATCAGAGAGAGGGATTGCATTAGATAGTCCATTGTACTAGCTCCATGTCCGAAGGGGTAGGAGGTGAAGGAGTTGGATCTAGGCCATCTAGCCAAGCCGTTATAAATGGCTAGCCTATGAGCCCCACCGAGGGCTAAGAGATACTCTCCATATTCTGTGCGGGGGGCTGCTGTATCCTGTGATGTCCGCTGCAGATCCGTACCCACCGTGTCAATCTCCTGGTACATGGGATCATCTGTCTCAAAGAAGGGTACCTGTGCACCTGCGGTGCGGGCATTGAAGTCTCCAGCGAGGAGGATGTCCCTAGACTGGAAAACTTCATAATGTCACCATAAAGGGGCAGGTACAGGGACTCTCCATGGGTGGCATATTTAGAATTGGAGGGTGCAAAGTAGCACACTGCAAGGTAGATGTCTCGGGCCCTCTGTCTCTGGATCCTCACCCACAAAATCCGTGCAGCCTTATCCCGTCCGACCACCTGTATCACATGTTGAAGGTCCTCCCTGTATAGTAAAGCCACCCCTCCCGACCCCCGGGTACCCCCTACTGTGTGGGCAGTGAGAAGACTCCCATCTGTATCCTCTCACCTCTGGAAGCTGACTCCCCTGGCACTGATGAGTCTCTATTTATAAGACCAGGTCTCTCCCTCTAAATGTCTTCTCAAACAGACCTGCATTTGTCCTCAAGGCGCCATTGCAATTCGTAACCGCAATCTCTAGCTTGGTCTCATAGGTCTCGCACTGTCATTGGGCACGTCGCTCGGTGATGATCACCCTCCCATCTGTGTACATTGCCCATTTCCCTGCCTTCCGTGCATCCAAGTTGCGTGGCATGCACTCCCTCCTGTGTGCCACCTGTGCTAGTGTGAGATCGTCTTCAAGGTAAGTCTTTTCTCCTCTTAGTGACCGCCTTTTGACAAGGAATGCTTGCCTCACCGAGAGAGAGAGAGAGAGAGAGAGAGAGAGAGAGAGAGAGAGAGAGAGATTGTATTAACGTCTTCAAAAGGCCAAAATGACCTATGAGACCAAAAGGTTACAACATATCCATGAGGTACATAATCTTGGGTACAAAATAGTAATAAAGAAAGATAACAAAAATCTAGAACTTTAAAATCTGATCTAGGTACATGAGCAGAGAGCTCTCATATCACCCTAATACATCCCTCATGGGCCGCTGCGTGGTAAAATTGAGCTGGCACGAGAAGGTCCTGCGATGATGAGAGATGATGGCCCGGATCTTCCTATGGTGGCGTGGCCGTGGGCGAGGGCCATGGGGTCTGGGGTTCAAGCTCTGCATAACTCAGTGGCTCTGTCAAGTGTCACACCTCTCGGCCGAGCTCCTACACTACCCTGTGGTCTGGGTATGATGGGTGGATCGACCCTCGAAGTGCTGGTATGGAAGAAGTCAGTGAGAGCTCTCTGTGCTGGTCCTCGAGCCAGTACAGCTGATCTGGATCTCACTAAGGACTCCCTGTGTCTACGGAGCTCTAGAAGAAAAAGTCCAGGCATCTCTGATCCGGGAAGTCCATGATCCTGGAAAGTGGTCCGAACCCAGCTCGGAAGAGGCAATGGAACCTCCCCCGAATCTCATAGTACACCGGGCATCGGCATATGTAATGGTCGTATGTCTCGGGCTCGGTGTGACAGAGCTGGCATATCCTGTCCTCTGGTGCGGCCGCCCTAGGCCCATATCTGGCAGTCTCTACTCTCAGCTGGTGGGACGAGGTGCGGATCTGGCCGATCGCACATCTCACCCCAAAGGATAGGTGTATGTCCATGTAGCGTGGACGGATGATGAACCCATCCTCTGTCAGGCATAGGAGGTGATCTCTGTAGAAGGCCATCTTTGTCCCCAGTGGACGACTAGGTGAACTCCATGTCCTCTGAGTATCCAGTCTGACAATGTCCTTCCTGATAACCCTCTTCCGCTCTGTGCGGCTGAGAGCAAATGACGGGGCCTCTATGCTGTACTGGAAGGGGGGGAGTGCCTCCATTTGCATACCGTGCATGCCAAACCAAGTGCTTACCTATGCATACCAGCACTTTGTATCTCCCTCAAGTGTCAAGTGTCGCGAGGACTCCAGGGCTAGCCGGGGGTATCTATCAAGTGGAAGCACCCATAGCCTATGCCAGTATGTCATTGTCTGGAATAGAGCCTTTTTGACTATCGGTGCAGCGCCCATCTCTGCCCGCACAATCTCATGTGGCAGTGATGGTTTACTCCTAATCATGCGTGAGATCATCGCCACTAGGGGCCTCTCCATCGGCTTCCACCCATCATATACCTCCTCTATATCTGTCTCGGCCGGTTCTCTCCTCTGTCTCCTCCTGTGGTATAGGCTAGGACCCCAGATGGGGGCACCATACAGTAGTGCAGGTGTAATTAGAGTATCAAATAGCCAAAGCTTCGTCCTCGGCTCCTGAAACTGTATCTGTGAGCATTCCCTCTCTAGCGAGCCAAGGGCTGCATATCCCCTCGTCAATCTAGCGTCGGCCGCCTTCCGCATCGAGAACTGAGGTCCAGCAAAAGTGATCCCAAGGTATACATATGAGGTAACATACTCCACAGGCTCTCCACTGTATGTAAACTGTACTGCAGATCTAGTTATCCACTGTGAGGAGGTGTTAAAGATCATGACCTTGGTCTTTATATGGTTCACAGTAAGGTCCCGGTCCTCGCAAAAGGCCCATAATGCATCCAAATGCCTCTGCAGTCCCTCTAGTGAATCAGAAATAAGAACAATATCATCTATCAAGCCTCCTGCCAAATGTGCTCGTGGTCCTCCCTGTCCGTCTATGTAATCCGAGATCTCGTCAATGTAATCCGAGTTCTCGTCAATGTCTGTCTGTCTGTCTATGTAATCCGAGATCTCGTCAATGTATAGACCAAATAGAGTAGGAGAGAAGGGGCAGCCCTGCTTCACCCGGATAGTGCTGCGTATGATCTTTGAGTCACCTCCTGGAGCCCATACTCTGCCTGTGACTGACGCATAGAGTGTAATGATCCCCCACAACATCTCTGCTGGCCTGCAGTCTCTTGATCAGTTTGGCCGGTGGGACAGTGTGAAACGCTTTGCAAATGCACAAAGCAATAGTATATCCATTGCCTGTGAGCTCTCCCCTCCTCAATGAACCCCCGTAGTGTAAAGATATGATCTAGTATGGAGTGTCCTCTCTTGAAGCCTGCGTGCCCGGGTGCTCTGAGTCTGCTCTCCTCGGACCATCTACTAAGCTCATGCTTCAAAATCGAACCATAAATCTTGGCCAAGGTGTGACCAATCATGATAGTCCTTTAGTTATTGGGATCGATGGGGTCACCTGCTTTCAAGATAGGTACAATAGTATTCGATGACCAGCTGACGGGGAAGCCCTCACATAAAGCCCTGTTAAACATGTGAACGAGTAAAGGGGCTAGCGTGTCTCTAGCATGGGAGAAATGCTCGTTGAGGAGTCCATCATGATCCTGTGCTCTCCCAGTTTGCATCCTGTCAATAGCATCTCTCACCATGCTGAGGTGAAAGAAGGAAGAGTGTGGGGGACGAGGTTTGGGTGGATGGGGGAGAGGTGGCTGCTCGGGGACATGGTAGAGAGAGGTGGCATAGGTGTGCCAGGTGCTGGGTGAAGTAATCGGAGTGGGAAGGCGATGATCCTGGAAGATCCTCCAGGCCTCCTTACAGTCCCTTCCAAGAAATAGATGGTATAGCTCTTGCTCAAGCCTGGCTAGGTAGGCTCTCTTCTTTCTCCGTGTGAGACGTCGAAAGATCACTCGCGCCTGCTGGTGAGTGGTGGATCCTAGTGCCATCTCCCGATGTAGACGGGCTCGGGTATCATGACATTCCTCGTCGTACCAGCTATTCTGTGGGACAGTCCCTTGTGGTGATGTAGGGGTGGCTTTGGATTGTGGGAAGGCGGCTGCAGCGGACGTATGGAGGGTGGCTGAGAGGTGTGTAGTAAGCTCATCAAGTGGGATGTGGCGGTCGAGGTCGGAGAGGATGCGGTAGACGTGATCAGAATAGATGGAAGAGGTCTCCTAGGTGAAGTGGTATCTCGGATGGCTATTGAGCAAAGCATGTGGTTGCATGGTGTATAGGCATGTGAGGGAGAAGCCCAGGTATGCATGGTCGGCTGCAACACCGATGGGGCGAGGAGAGATGGTAAACTCTGGAATGAGTGGGATCAGAGAGAGGGATTGCATTAGATAGTCCACTGTACTAGCTCCATGTCCGAAGGGGTAGGAGGTGAAGGAGTTGGATCTAGGCCATCTAGCCAGGCCATTATAAATGGTTAGCCTATGAGCCCCGCCGAGGGCTAAGAGATACTCTCCATATTCTGTGCGGGGGGTCGCTGTATCCTGTGATGTCCGCTGCAGATCCGTACCCACCGTGTCAATCTCCTGGTACATGGGATCATCTGTCTCAAAGAAGGGTACTTGTGCACCTGCGGTGCGGGCATTGAAGTCTCCAGCGAGGAGGATGTCCCCTAGACTAGAAAACTTCATAATGTCACCATAAAGGGGCAGGTATGAGGACTCCTCATGGGTGGCATATTTAGAATTGGAGGGTGCAAAGTAGCACACTGCAAGGTAGATGTCTCGGACCCTCTCTGTCTGGATCCTCACCCACAAAATCCGTGCAGCCTCATCTCGTCCGACCACCTGTATCACATGTTGAAGCTCCTCCCTGTATAATAAAGCCACCCCTCCCGACCCCCGGGTACCCCCTACTGTGCGTGGGTGTGGGCAGTGAACAGACTCCCATCTGTATCCTCTCACCTTTGGAAGCCAACTAAATGTGTCTTCGAACAGACCTGCATCTGTCCTCAAGGCGCCATTGCAGTTCCAAACCGCAATTTCTAGCTTGGTCTCATAGGTCTCGCACCGTCATTGGGCACGTCGCTCGGTGATGATTGTTAGATATCATCCCCTACTTGCTGGCTTCCTATTTGGTGTCCTATTTTAGCCTCTAGGGCTGACCATGTTAGTCTGAGGGTCTGGTCACCCCTCACATGTAGTTTACGCATATTTATTCCCCATTTATGGTCCTGGGTATTTTTGCCAGTCGTGGAGATATTTATCACCAGTCGGCTGCCTTCATGTAGAGGTATATATAGCCGGCATGCCTCCCTCATATTTCATTGCTTGCCTAGCTTGTCTAGCTGCAGTCTCTCACTTACGAGGTTCTCCCCACTTTCTCGGGACATGTATTCCTTTTGGTGATGATATTGAGAGCAGGTTCTCACCTGTGTTTCCTCTCCATCTTTCTCTCTCACTCTCTCTGCTGTGTTTGCACTTTCCCTTCTTCCGCTGCACATTCTATCATGATATCAGAGTGCCGGTGATTTTCAGCGTTGGATGCTCCCTCCTCTACCTCTTCATATCTGTGTTTTTCCGCCCATGGACAGATCTGCGTTTTTTCTCCAGTTGAAGCTTGCGCCTCAGATTTTCAAGGGCTGATTCATCGCCACTTCAGTGGGCTGCAGTTTCTTTTCTTCAGGGCGTCAGCTTGCAGGCTGTAGGCAGCCTGATAGGGGTGTTTTTCTGGACAGCATACCTGCCCATCTTGGCGGCACCTTCCAGGGGTTCTCAGGCATTTTTTTTCAGGTCTGGACAGCAACATAGCTGTCCCAAACAGGCTGCGTTTTTGGCCTGTTTGGGCTTGCTTTCCCAGCCCTGATCTTGGAGCTCTGTGGGCTCCCTTTTGCCTATCCTTTCTTGTTATCTTGTGCCATCCCTCCCACCCCCTGATTGTTCTCTGCAGCAGTTCTTGATCTGAGGCTTCAGCGTTTCCATATTCAGCCCCTTATACCTCTGTGTTTTCTGATTTGCAGCCATAGTTGTTGCGTTTTTCTGAACCGATTTTGCTGGTAGCTCTACCTTCACTTGGGCTTCATCTGTTGGACCTAAAGGCACCTTCTCTTCAGCGTTTTTCCTCATAGGAGGTGTGGACATTGGTTGGCCTGAATTTTCAGGTTTGTAGCCCTTGTTTGGCTACGTTTTCTTCTCCAGTGGACATAGATCACTTGCAGAGGGGGTTTCTTGTTTGGATTGTGGCTTTGGAGGCAGTTTGGTACTTGAGGAGGATTCTGAATTTCAGATTTCAGTCAGCGTTTTGCTGATTTTGAAGCATCTCTACCTGTGTTTTGTTCCTGGCCTACACGGTTTCCCGGTTTCTACACGTTCCTTGCCTTCTGTTGGCGGTGGAGTGCTTTTTTTGCTGGATAGCAGTGTTTTGGCTGCGTTTTACTTCCCACAGGAGTTTTCTACACTTAGAGGGGGCCCTTCTCTAGCTACTTCACTTGAGGATTAGTTTCGGGAGCTGTGTTGTATCTATGGAGACTTTCTTCTTTGACAGGAGTTTACAGTTATTTGGAGGAGAGCAGTGATCTTTTTAGAGATCCTGAGCAGAGTTTATTTTGTCCGAGCTTGTGTTCTTTGCAGTATTTGCAGAACAAGGAGGGTGTTTTACCCTTTTGCGGTGTGATCCTGAGAAGAGTTTATTTTGTCCGAGCTTGTGTTCTTTGCAGTATTTGCAGAACAAGGAGGGTGTTTTACCCTTTTGCGGTGTGATCCTTTCACATGGATCTTTTATCTGTTGTTGATTCTTGGGATCTGGTTCTACTTCTGGAATAGTCTTCTGCTATCTGTGAAGCTTTTGAGGACTTTGTTGCCACTGCAGTTTATATTCCTGCTTCCTTTTCTCAGTGTGAGGAGTCTATCTCTTCATCTCTTTGTGATGCTTCTGAGGATGCCCCTCCCCCTGCCAGTTCTGCTGGCTTGTTGTTTTGGAGGATGGTTTTTTGGACCCGGTGGGATGCTTTGGATCTGTGGTTGCTAACCATGCCTCGGGCACAGTGGTACTTCCAGAGTTTTTTGGATTCGGATCAGAATCAGGTTGGACTTATATCAGTCCAACGATATCTTTTTTCAGAGGGAGATGTGGAGTCCTTTCATCTTGCGATGCCCACCTCAGTGGTTGTACTTATATACAGCATTGGGCAACTCATGTTATGGAGTTTGAGCAGATGGACCCCATCTTTTCTACAGAGTCTTTCCATCTTGTGATGCCGACCTTTTCAGAGGATGCTTTTATACAGCATTTGGCTCCTCTTGGTACAGAGTCGGAGCAGATTGACTCTATTTCTTTTGAGGGTTCCAGTGAGGAGCAGTTTGCTTCTCCCAAGATTGATTATCTACAGGATCTGATCTTGGTTGGTTATGAGGGTTTTCATACCTTCTCCAGGCTGGATACACGACATTCGACTTCGAGGAGCGTTCTTACACTTGGGTTTGGAACCATTATTTGGAGCAACATGTCGCAACCTACATGGTTGTTTTCTTCCAGAGGAGCGGTGTCCTTGGCAGCTTGTTCTGTTGCTTTTGTAGGTGAGTTGTTGAGGAGATCGCTTGTTGAGCTTTCTTGGTACCTGTTTCTGCAGTCTTTCATCTTTGATCGAGGACGGCATCTCTGGCTTCTTGGAGTTTGCTCAGCCTCCGATGCTGAGAGGGGGTGTTAGATATCATCCCCTACTTGCTGGCTTCCTATTTGGTGTCCTATTTTAGCCTCTAGGCCTGACCATGTTAGTCTGAGGGGCTGGTCACCCCTCACATGTATTTTACCCATATTTATTCGCCATTTATGGTCCTGGGTATGTTTCCCAGTCGTGGAGATATTTATCACCAGTCGGCTGCCTTCATGTAGAGGTATATATAGCTGGCATGCCTCCCTCATATTTCATCGCTTGCGTAGCTTGTCTAGCTGCAGTCCCTCACTTACGAGGTTCTCCCCTCTTGCTCGGGACATGTATTCCTTGTGGTGATGGTATTGAGAGCAGGTTCTCACCTGTGTTTCCTCTCCATCTTTCTCTCTCACTCTCTCTCCTGTGTTTCCACTTTCCCTTCTTCCGCTACACATTCTATCAATGATCACCCTCCCATCTCTATACACTGCCCATTTCCCTGCCTTCCATGCATCCAAGATGCGTGGCATGCATTTCCTCTTGTGTGCCACCTGTGCTAGTGTGAGATCGTCTTCGAGTAAGTCTTTTCTCCTTTTAGTACCCGCCTTTTTCTAAGGAATGCTTGCCTCGCCTCCAACCCCGCAAACTTGAGGATGAGTGCGTGTTCCTTGGTGGTGTCTTTGCCCACCCTCCATGCCTCGACGAAGGGGGTATCAGCGATTTCTAGCTTTCTGCATAATGCTATGGCGTCCTCTTTCGGCGAGGCTCCTTCCTTCCATCCCACCACTCTCACATTCAATGCCCTAGTCTTCCTTCTTTTATCCTCTTCAAGTGTGTCACTGAAGATGTTTGGGGATGTTGGTGGGTTCCGTTGCTTCTTGGCAACCTCAATCCAGCTACCTGCTTCTTCCACTTGTTTCTGTGTCTTCTTAATTACCTCAGCCCATGTGGTTGCCTTGTTTGCCTTCTTCTCCTCTTGTTCCTGGAGGGTCTTCAATTGCACTCTAAGTGTATTCAGCTCATCATTGAGGGATAGTTGAATCTCTCCTTCTTCGAATTGAGTAGGTCTCGTTTTCCACTTTTAAGGGTGGCGACTTGGGCCTCCAGCTCCGATTAGTGAGGTGTGGTGATTGGTTTTTGCGTTGAACATTTGGACCATTTCCTCCTGCATCTTGCTTAGCTGAGTTGCCATGTATGCTTGCATGTGTGCCTTCCACCTATCCATCTCCTCTTGCATGGAGGCACGCAACTCATGCCCAAGGTCATCACTGTCCTTGTTCTCCCCGAGCTTCTTTTGTAGGTGCTCAATGTCAGTATCCTGCATTTTGCATACTTCTCTCATGGTGGTCAGGCATGTTTTGATATGGGGGTCGCCGATCTTCTGTGAGCTCGCCCAAATCGAGTTGTATTTCCTCTCCTTCTCACCTCTAGTCCTTGTTGCCGGCGAGCTGTCCATGTTGGACTGAAGGGGTCCCCCTTCTAGTACTGAATTTGCTCCTCAGCTGGTGGCCCCCATAGATGGCCAGCTGCAAGTGGGGAGGCAAGTAGCAGCAGGTAGGTATGTTGCTGCCTTGGGGGCCTGACCAAGGGCGGGTGGGGAAAGCAAGCCGTGGGTGGGAAGAGAGAGAAGCAAAGCAAACAGTAGAGAAGCGAAGAGAAAGGAGACGAAGAGAGAGAAGGCGGGTGGGGAAAGGGAGCGAAGCGAGAGAAGGCGCAGAGAGAGAAGCGAAGCGAAGAGAGAGAAGGCGGGTGGGGAAAGGGGGCGAAGAGAGAGAAGAGAAGCGAAGAGAAAGGGGGCGAAGAGAGAAGGCGGGTGGGGAAAGGGAGCACAGAGAGAGAAGCGGAGAGAGAGAGAGAGAGAGAGAGAGAGAGAGAGAGATTAACGTCTACGAGAGGCCAAAGTCGGCCTATGAGACAAAAAATAATACAACTGTGTTCTTCCGGTCATCAGAAGAAAAGAAAGAAAAGAGTAGAGAGAGAGAGAGAGAGAGAGAGAATACACAATAGAGTAGAGAGAGGGAAAGAACACATTTCATTTATGTGACTGTTACTTGATTCATTCCATGAAAAGAGGTTACAAAGGTTCTTATGTGACGTCATTGCGTATGTCACACACACAAACATCTAGATATATTTTGATACCCCTCTAAGAGGTGTTCATACACTCGCGCACAGTTTCACTCTTAAGAGTGGATTCACACACAAACTCACAGGTAAGACTTGATTCCCAACAACTTCATCCAAATGCAGAGAACTCTATATCCTATCTTGCAATCAAGAATGTCCTTAACAATGCCATCATTAGTCCAATGTCTCAATAAGAGCCATGTTGAACAAGTGCACCTAGGCACATCACATAGCTTATAGTTTCTTGGATGGTTGATTAGTTGAGCCATGGCCACACAACACTCTCCGTAAGTATGATAGGATAAAGCAAGTTCAAAGTTGTGAAGACACACAAAGACAATCCATGATCACGTGTATTCCTTGCTTCATTTTTTGGTGCCCTAGAGGATCTAGTTCTGTGTTGCTTGCTTCATTAGATCATTTTGTCACCCCAATTGAGTGCTCCCCATTCAGTGAAAGAAGACCTAAGAGGAGAGTAAAATTTTAAAAGTGTATATCATATCACAAATCCCATTGCGATGGGCTTTACTGTTCTGTCTCTACCACAACACAGTTGTAGAATTGTTCCTTTGTCCTAGTGTGCAACATTGGTAGCTCTCCTCCCTGCTTGTATTTATCGACAATTTATGACCATCTCCACCCTTGTCCACCACATCCTCATTTACACTCTCTTCTGCTGCTCGCTCGCCCCACTATTGGACCAGGTTTCAAGCATGGTAATTGTTGGCAAAACAAGAGCAATGGAGAGCTTGAAGAGCAGTGGAAGTGCAACATAGTAGACGCACAGATAGACGAGTTTAGTTGATGATGGAAGCTCTCATGTAAGAGTGGGGAGAGAATAACAATTAATAAAAGATCAACACCTAAAACAAAGGCCCAAAAAGGGTCCAAGTAATGTGTGCCGTGTGTCCCTATAAATATGGCTAAAAAAGGCTCTAAGGTTTAAAAAACCATCAAACTAAGGCCTAGTGTGCCTAGCACTAATAAAGCCTAACTCCTACATACATGCCCACTGCAAAATAATAAAATATATATATCTTCAATACAAAGAAAATGCGTTTTGTCAAATGAAACCTTCGAAATATTTCTACAAAAGAATGTTTCGAAACAAACACAAACCTCCAAAAGTGAGGTTTTGTTCAAATTTGGGGCATATTTTTTATAGCCTATTTTGCTTTTATTAAACCCCTTTTTGCCTGTCCTCTTTCTTTTCTATTTGTTTGAAGAGGAAAATTGTCCCCCCCCCCGGCGGCCCGCTTGGCACACCAGGTGCCAAATCTCGGATACTACAATGTTCTTTACTAGGCTTTAGCCTTATGCTTCTTTCTTCAAGCTTTTTGAATACTTAAAATTTATAGAAATATTTGTTGGGTTTAGGGTTAGATTAAGCCTTTTAGGTTTAGCAATAAGCATAGAATACACAGTGAATACTTAAAATTTATAGAAATATTTGTTGGGTTTAGGGTTAGATTAAGCCTTTTAGGTTTAGCAATAAGCATAGAATACACAATGAATACTTAAAATTTATAGAAGTATTTGTTGGGTTTAGGGTTAGATTTAGGTTTAGCAATAAGCATAGAATACATAGGGAACAAAGAGAGTGAGAGTGAGCTTGCACGATCCACACACAAGAATAACATAATGAAATAAGGTACAAAGTACAAGATGTGACCTTTGAAGGTCAATTACACACCCTCAGCTTACAAACCATAAGGGTGTGTTCACACCCTAGGGAAAAAACTTTTGATATACAAAGGTAGAAAGTGCCCACTCTGTGAAGAATTATTACTCCTAGTTCACTTATCAATTTGGCTAAAGCATGCCGATCCATCTAACTTGTCAAGGATATCGTCTATGCGTGGAATCAAAAACCGATTCTTGATGGTAAGCTTATTCAAAGCTCTATAATCCACAAACATACGAAAAGAATCATCCTTCTTTTGAACCAAGAGGATGGGTGAACAATATGGGGAAGAGCCTGGTTGAACCAAACCCTTTTCAAGAAGCTTAATCACGTGCTTTATGATCTTCTCTTTTTGGGGTGCACTCGTCGGCAAAACAATCGTTGTATTCTTGCACAAATTTCAGTCTCTCATTACTAAGAGTGTTTATATGCACATTATTTTCTTCAACATGATTCCGTACAAAAATCAAGTACGCAAAAACACTCTTTTTCATTACTAAGAGTGTAAAGCATTGGAAGCATGCATTTCGTTGTCCCCGCCTCTTGTGTTAGCATCTGCAACATTCACTGTATGGTTGTCCATACTGTTCTAAGTGTAGAGATAGCTAGTGTTCGCGGTGATCGTCTTTCATGATAGAAGTGAAAGAGAACCGCATGCTCTGATACCAATGTAACTTGGTTGAACACAATGCTAATCAATACACTTAAATACATTAAGATTTAATGGACAACATGCTGAATACAAGAAGTAATTCGCTGAATTGACAAGAGACGCACAATGAGCCGGAACGGCCGGCCTCTCCCTCAAATAAAGTATATTGATCTTGGGAGAATCAAGTACATAGTGTCATGGGCATATTTGACCAGATTTCCATACCAATGCATATGAATACAATATTGCAAACAATGTGGTTGTCTGTGTAGAGTTACAACTCACACTACCCTCTCAAGTGTAAATGTTCCCTACCATCTGCTCTTTATTGTTCCACCAACACATGGTAGTAACAATCTGCAAGAGAGCACGTAGAACAAGAGAACACTACACAGGGTATCTACTCTCTCAAGTGTCCATGTTTCCTACCATGTGCTCTTTATTGTGACACCAACACATGGTAGTAACAATTTGCAAGAGAGCACGTAGGACAAGAGAACACTACATAGGGTATGTGAACATGGAGTCCTGCTCCTCCCTCCTGCTACTTGCTTCTATATTTAAGCATCAAAGCTTACCAATTGTAAGTAGAGTTGATGATAACGGAAGTCTTCACGATGGAAGTATTTGGAGTGTTGAAATCTTCAATCTGTCTCGCGATCCTTCACGACAAAGGTCTTCAAGAGGATGAAGGGAACCTTGGAAAAGGTTTCCCTATGGTTCAACTAGAAACACTCTTGGAAGCTTGGAAAAGATAGTAGCAAGCTTGGATATGGAGTTGGGAAGGAGAAAGTGCAGAAAATATAGCCAAAAGGTCTCATGAAAGAGGGCACCATCTTCTAGAGAGAGAGTGAAGAGAGAGAGGGTGAGATGTCCACCCTAGGTGTCAGGTAGAGAGGACAAGTGTCTTGTGGTGTAAGCTGGGACGGACACATGACCGGTTGCTTCCTTTGTACAAAGGGGATAAGGTCTCACGCTCCTCTCCTTATTAGAGTCATGGCATAAGCATGGGCATGTTGATGCCGCACGCTAATGCCATGCAAACCCAAAATCCTAAACACTGGCGCCCTTGCATAATCATTCACATAACCACCTTTAATGTATGTGTGTAGACCATGGATTGCACACCAGACGACAGCCCCATATCTCCATCGTGCCTACACCACAAGCAATGTCCCCACGTCAGTTTTTTAATTTCAGTGTGTGCGAAGACAGGGCTAGTTATAATCATAGCGGTCATGGTACGAAAATGCGATACCATATGGGAATTTTTGGTATGACATGAAATTTTGGGATACCGTACGATAAAATACAGTATTTTTTTTAAAATACTTACAAACTTCGACATTTTCAATTTGGACCAGATGGATGTCGGCCAGCGCATGAGAGGTCCCAAAAAGGGCCAAAAACAATAAGAAAAATGGGCAGAAAACATGCGGAAACGACGCTTTTGCAAACAATCGAAACTGCGTCCAACGGTCATATTGTATCGTACGGTACGAACCGGTACAAGAAACAATTATAGTCATAATTTATAAGTGAGTTTTGGTCGTTCAAAACTTAATGAAGTGTGTACACACTCACTTATAAATTAATGCTAAGTACTAAGGCTAGGTTTATGATCAATATTTACCACCCGTCACATGCCACATAACCATGAGGGTAGAGCCAGACATCACATATAGCAGCCGATAAGCAGAGTCACACAGTGCAAGTGACATGTGGCACTGCCTCTTGGCAGTGAGGACGTGGCAATGGTGATGTGGCATTGATGATGTGGCATTGATGATGTGGAAGTTGGGTACAACTGGCTGCCGACAGCTACTACTGGCCCACTAGGAGCATTGGTGCATATATATATACATGGGTTACCAAATTGTCATATTCATCTGCTTTCATTAGTGTTGGACTTCATAGATTGTTTCTCTGTAGACGAAGTGCAAGCCGTGAGTGTATAGTAGGTCACAGGGCTATGATATAACATCTTCATCCTCACCCACATCTTGTACTTGAATTTCAATTGTATTACTTCTTTCTTGTACATAATACAAAGCAGTAGTTTAGGACTCTTGTGTGTGCTGTATGTGTGATTCTACTGCGCTCTTCTTTCTATCTTTGGAAAACCCTAGCACATAGGCACAAGTGTTCTATAGTTGGTATCAAAGCCTAGGAAACCTGCAAATTTATTTTCTTCTCTGGCACCCATTGTGAGCTCTGTTAGGGTCAGCAGGGAGGTTGCTATGGAGGCCTAAATGGATACGTGGTGCTGAGAGAAGTAAAGAGTGAGTGAGAGATGTGACAAACGGAAATGAGGGGAGCTCAGTTTTTGCACGACTCGTTGAGCCCCTCTTTTTCAGTTTGTCACATCTCTCACTTTCTCTTTACTACACTCATCACCGTGTATTTGTTTAAGCCTCCATAGCTGTTGCTTTGCTAACCCTAACGTGCCCACAATTAGTATTAGAGCCACACCTAGCCCACCAGGTTGTTGTTCGTCGCTCGTCGCCAAAATCGGGCGGCGCTAGTGATGGGCGCACCGCCACCGCCCGTTTTGTTGGTGGCACTAGTGCCTAGTGTTCCACCACGGCCAGGTGTTCAGCCGCCTACTCAGTTCGCCTCGCCGCCACCACTTCTTGCGTGCCCAGTTTCTCCGCCAGCTTGTCGCCCGCTGCTCAACCTCTGTTCACCTCCGCTTGGCCTGCCTCGCCCTACCCATGTGGTGACGCTAGTGTGCATCGCTTTACTGCTGCCGTCGTCTCAGTTGTGTATGCCGGCATAGTGGTTGTTCAGCCATTCAACTAGCTCTGCGCATTCCGTTGCCTAGCTCTTGGTCGTTGCTTGGACCTTCTTGCCCACCTTGTTACTAATGCGGCTACATGCTCCTCGTCTACCCATTAGCTTTTCAGCTCTTTGCCGCCTGTGAAAGATCGAGGTTGACCTCCTGTTTAGAGTCACAACTTCAGGACCACGTCATATCCTATGAGGTGAAAGGACATCGAAACCCTAAAGCCTTTATTGTTACTTGGTGCTACTCTCCTTTGGCCACCACCATAGTTGTTTCTCGTATCGGTACGAATGGGTTCGTACCGTACGGTACGATTTTTTTTTTCCCTTGAATTTTTTTTCCCAAATGCTTTAAAAAAATATAGAAACCCTGCTTAACGAAGATCCCAAATGTTCTCTGCATATTAAGGATTTTATTGCATCTAGATGCTTCTGCATTTCCTATGCTATGAGAAATAGTAGTGCTGGTCATAAAAATAAGTACTTGTTCTTAAGATTGATCATGAGTCCATCTGAGTAATAGGTTATCCAGCCTTTTCCCCTTGGACTGCATTTATATGGAGATACTTGGCTTTAAGCAATGTATTGCGCAAATCTACAACCACAAGCAAGAGGAAGGAGAGACCATGATGAGGGACTGAGGCTCCATCTAGTTCCACTTGGTGAAAATCTCATAAAATGAAAGTGTCTAAAGACCTTATAATTGAATTTTTAAGTGGGTTTAGTGCCCTAAATCACTAGCCTATTTTGCTTTCAACACAAAGTTTAAATTCACAAATCTTGGCGGGATTATGAACCCTTCCCATGGCTTCGTAAATTTGATCAAACTTTTCTAGGTATTGAATGGGATCTCCAACTCCATCAAATTTGATCATCATCCTTGAGATGTAGATGAGCTTAGTCTTTCCCAATTGTGGGCCTTGAGTGTGCTATTTTCATGGTGACCCCCCTTCTCATTTTAGGAACCATCATTTCTGTATATTTACATGATGATGGGATATAGGGGGATGGTTGCACAAACCCCCCTATCTCTAGGTTTAACGTTTCATGCCCTATGGGGCTGTGAAGTTTCTAATAGAACTAGTTGTACGCAAGGTCGCAATACTTTGCAACTTTCGTGTCCACTCAGTATTCCATATGGGGTTGTTGAGAGACCCAAAAAATTTGGCGAGGTAGACTGGTAGTGTACACTTGATTGGTAGGATGAGAGAATCTTGCTACATCACTTGGAGATCCCTGGTATAGGTAGGCTAGACAGAGATTCTCAAGTTATGTACGATGGAGAAGATTTGGACATTGCCATTTTGATCTAGAGAGGAGTCCCTAAACCTATCACCCTAGATGCATTGCTCGTATTTGTGCAAGGACGGTCCCTTAGTCATAAACGCTACATTGGGAGACCTTTGGTATTGCATTACCCATCCAGGTTCTTTTTTGGAGACAATCGGGAGATCCAATTGGGAGAGACACATATCCATGTTTTGGTTCCTCAAGCACTGTAGACTCCTCCCCTCCCAACCTTCCCTCACATTCAAGCTTGAAGCTCCATAGGTTGTAAGTGTAAAAAATAAAAACCATATTTTATCGTATGGTATCCAAAAATTTCATATCGTACCAAAAATTCTCGTACGGTATCGTATTTTCGTACCGTGACGACCATGGCCACGACCCGTGAAACCTCTTGCATATGACAGTAAGATACTTAATGCTCATATCATTAATATTTTGGAGGAGCTCATTCTTTCCCTCAGGTCCTTTGCCCTGGCTCTCATGCCTAAAAAGTTTGTAACCGTCAGTATTGCAAGCACCATCAGAAAGCATCTGTTCCTTGCAAGTACGCCTTCCACACTTGACAGCCAAGTGTCGGAATGTTGGAAATGCTGCTGGAAGAGATTGTTCTTCATCTTCTACCCCGAAGTTTGAGTAAAAATAATCCATGTGTGTTCTTTTCTTTATATGTTTTTAAGCGCCTTCACTTATGAAAGGCTCCGAGTTTTCTCTTATCCCTGTGATGAGTTAGGGGGGATGACAAAGTGCTGACCTTCTACCTTGGTCTGAAACCCTAACCAGAGAGACTCTGTGACCATGGTACGCACGTCGCACGGCGAGTCTTGCTCTGAGGCAGCGTGGATGGGGTAGGTGGTAGCATCTTTTCTTGCATAAGGGTCTCACCACCTTCGCTTCGAAGGGGAGATTGTTGGGTATTCAGAGTCTCTATGTGTGTATCCATCTTATACATGTACCTGTGTTTGTGTACCCACTTGTGTTTATGTGTGAAAAGCCCTTGTATGTTTGTGTAAATACTCACTATGTGAGTAAGTGAGTAAGTGCGTGTGAACAACCTCTTGTAGCCGTTTATGTGTGTATGTGATAAGCAGTGATGTCATGGGCACTTGCCATGTGTCATTGCCCCAGTTTGAGTTGTGTCAAAAGATAAGGCTAGAAAAGCCTATAAATGCATTGTACTCTTTGAAGCTTTTAAAATCATTAAATCTTCGAGTTGTGCAATCACTGAGCTCCTCTCTTTCAGTTGGTGACAACTCTCAGTCTCTCTTTACAACATTCATCACCATGTATTTGTTTAAGCCTCCATAGCTGCTGTTTTGTTAACGCTAACCTGCCCACACTCTGGTCGGCCTGAATCAGTCCATGCTGTGCAGCCCCTTGGTCGATCTCTTGTACACCTGCCATACACAACTGCATCCATACATATTTACACCCATCTGTGCTGCTTTTCTGCAGTGCATGCCTGACGCATACGAGCCTCCCTGATGGTGACCATGCACACACGAGGACTGATTTTAGGATTTTGCTGCTTTTAGGGTCTCTACATGAAAAACGACCATGGAATTGCACACTTTTTGCATACACCCTCTCTCATGCACCTTCTCTCTCTCTCTCTCCCACCTTCAGGACCACATGTTTCAAGCATGCGTGACAAAAAAACTAAAAAAAGCACCTTACCTTTTCAACCGAGATCAAAACCCTAACAAATACCACAAGAAAAGGGATTCTCGACATACTTGCAACCATGTGTGAGACATGCAAACCTTGCTTTTCCACCTCCATGTTTAGCTTTGCTATGATACCAACTCTGAGATTCTCCCTAAATCACCTAAATCACATGCTAAACACAAGGTTAGTACAAACAACATAGAAGGGTGTAGGGGGCAAGCTCACTAGCCACCCATGTTTCGTGTCCGCAAACCTCCCCTGAGCCAAGGACTAATACTCACTCCCACAGATTCATGCCAAATCAGCACTAGCGTCTCATACCACTGTGATCTGCTGGGTCTACGGTAGGAGTATGACTACTCCTGGTCCAAGCACCGACCAAGTGTCAGTCGATGATATTAATAACCCACGCCTCATTTATATAGTGATAACTGCCGGGCCTGTTCTAGAAGTTGTTGCACATGTTCCCAAGGACCGTTCGACAGTCGGAAGAGGTTGAGCTTTTTGTGGTGGATGGTTTGAAATTGTTGTTGCATGCAGATGTTCATGCACATCGGCCTCGTCATCTCTCTGGAAAGAAACTGTTTCAAGGTTGCAAAGCCTTCAAACCATTTCTAGCCCAAACATTTTGAAACCCAGGCAAAATATCTAAGCTGAACTTGTTTTGCCCAATTTTAGGAATTTTTCGTGTGTCTTTGTATCTCACTCAATATTCCATACAACACAATCAAGAATAACTTTTCATGAATTTCCCATCTGCACTATTTCGTTCTAGTCTTTTATTATGGAATGGTATGGTAGTGTGTTTTTTCAATTATTACATGTATCTTTCATGATCTCTTAGTGTGATTAAAAAACTTACTCAATTGCAAAGTCGTAAAAGGTAAGTTGTTACGATCAATTTGTTACTGGTGCATTTACTGTATAGTGTAGCTTGTGACTGCCTCGTTTTCCTGTATGTGCTTGTATAGCTTCATCTTAACTAACAGAGCTGGTGGGATGTGGTTGGTGCAGTTCTCTTTCTGAGTTTGGGGTGCTTGGTTTTGAGTTGGGTTACTCTATGGAAAATCCAAACTCCTTGGTTTTATGGGAGGCTCAGTTTGGCGACTTTGCAAATGGTGCACAAGTCATCTTTGACCAGTTTTTGAGTAGTGGAGAAGCAAAGTGGCTTCGACAGGCTGGCCTGGTAGTTTTGCTTCCTCATGGTTATGATGGACAAGGGCCGGAACATTCTAGTGGTCGAGTAGAACGCTTTTTGCAAGTAAGATCCTCTCCTTTGAGTGTTTGATGACCCACATAAAATATTGGGCAGTTTGATGCAGATGACATATGAAGACTTTGCATCACATATGTATTCACCTCATATAGCCATGTGCTTGCACACACATTTGCTAACTAGTTTGCACACATTAAATTTGCATGTGTTGCGTGCATTGTTTTGTGAGGTTATGGTTGAAGAAACCTGCAGCACTCTAATTCTGTACCATGTATCAAATTTTGTGTAACATGCGGAAGCTTCGGGGGAGATCGATAACTTCAATGCTCAGAAATCAGCACACTTTTCACGACGGAATTAACGCACAAAACTGAATGAAGATGTGCAGAAAATAGAGAGAGAGGGAGAGAGAGGAAAGGACATAGTATTGGGTCCCGAATACCCTCTGTACGGCCCTCACCATGAATGGTGTATTTGCTTTATTAGAATGATGTAAATCTGGAAAGAAAATACAGGAAACTTGACCTTTCTTGGCTGAGATAACGCTGCCCTTGACCTTCAGTCCTTCACCCCTTTGCGTTAGCAAGCCCTTGGCTGTCCTGGCCCTTTGGTTGCTTTAGCTCTTGGTGAATTATGAGATCACACAATGGAATGTGGGCTCAACTATTTATACTACCACTAAAAGGCAGTCGGCCAGCTTATTATCCCAATCGGCTGTCTCTTTCTGCCCACGGCTGGAATAAACAGCAATAAATGCTGAAATAAATCAAATAAAAGCTGCGCATCTTTTCCCTGATGGCTGGGCACTAGGCGCCTACTGTAAAAGAGGCTAGGCATTGTTTGAATACTGTTTGGAGCTTGGGCTGCCCCATACTTGCCCTTACAACCATAAATAGGTTGTACATCCTGTATGCTTCCCCTGGCCTGCCCCTAGGGCTGTCCTACAGTCCCTCCATGGCCTATTCATGGCTGGTGGGTACAGCGAGGGCCTTCGTAGCCCTCATGGGGGTGGTTTTGTCCCCATGACCACACAAGTACTTGGGGTAGCCCTATGGGCTGGCCCCGTTCCTATAAGCAAATCCTAACTTGTCTACACAATGATCTGGCATCCACTACCATACCAGATACACAGAATCATTGACATCATTCTAGAGGGAGACTCACAGCGCAAACTGGCACTGTTTCATGTGCAGGATAGTGCGCACCTGACCTTGGACTCATGTGCAGGACAATGCACACCTGACCTCGGACGACTGGGATGGATCCCTGGCTGACTCGTCCCCCGGACTGGGCTCACATGGGACCAGTTTACCATCCTAGGTCCTACACCTTCTGTAGAGATATGTCTACGTGGTATCCAAGTGCGGGATGCACGTGACATCCCCTTCTGCTTAACTTGACGGAAGCTACATAGCCTCCAAATAATCCGTCAATCACGCCGGATAGTCTTCGAAAAACTCTTTGTCAAGCCATACCGCTTCGTGGGTCCCTCGGTCCTGAAACTGCGTGAGGAACTGTCTTTGTCTTTGGCCTGAGCCATGCTTGAAACGGTGTAGAAGGATCTATTCTGGAACCATAACTTCTGCTTCATCAACAATATCTGGTTCCGCCTCGTCTTTAACTTCTGAAGGGATCGGACATGCATATGCCTTTAACCAACTGACATGAAATACATCGTGCATAGTCCAACTCGGAGGTAGCTTTAACTGCATAGACACCTCATTAATCTTCTTCTGGATGGGAAAAGGTCCGAAGCTCTTGAAAGACAACTTTGGGCATCGCTTGCCCACCTGTTTCAACCTTTGCTTCATAATCCTTAGATAAACCCAATCCCCTTCCGAAAACTTCATATCCCTTAGGTCTTTATTGGCCTGTCAAGTGTAGGCCTCTTGCGCTTTAGCCAACCTGTCTTTTACTGACTCTAAAATCTCCTGGTAAGACTCCGTCACTCTGTTTGCTTCAGGTACTGAAGACGAGGTCGTGGTCAAAAACGACTAGAAAGGTCTTCTAAACGCTGCCTCATATGGAGTCCTGCCAATAGCTGAAGAAAAAGAATCATTCAAAACAGCTTGAACTAAAGGCAAATAAGATTCCCACTGACCTTGCTGATCGTGGACATAACACTTCAGCACATCAAAGGCCAACTGGTTGTATATCTCTATTTGGCCGTCCACCGTCTGTGGGTGGAATGCACTGGAAAAATTCAATTTAGTACCAAAGTTATCAAACAATGCCCTCCAAAAATGACTGGTAAACTTGGTATCTTGGTCTGACACTATGGTCCTAGGAATCCCGCCAATTGTGTACCAATGCCGAATAAACAACTGGGCAACATCCTCGGTGGTCACATTGGCCCTGCAAGGAATAAGCATACCAAATTTGCTAAATCTATCAACAATAGTTAAGCATTGCGTATTACGCTTACTCGGACTAGGAGGCAGATTTGTGACAAAGTCCATTGAAATATCTTGGAAAGGACCCTCAGGAATTGGCAAGGGCTGTAATAACCCTATCTTCTTTCCGCGAGGAGCTTTCACCTTTTGACAAATATCACAGCGTTGTACATATGTAAACACATCTCGCCTCATCTTTGGCCAATAATATTGTCGTTCCAATTTCTCCAGAGTCGAATTCATGCCCCTATGACCACCAGTAATGGCGTCATGGACATCATGGAGAAGAGCTGCCCTGAACGACTTCATAACACACAGTCGGCCTTTGTAGAAAAGCCAACCATCGCGTATCTGAAAGTGGCATGGTCCTGTGGCATCAAATGCCTATTCCCATTGTGTACCGAATTCCTTGGAATCCGCGTACGCGTGCTTCATGTCATCTAGTCCTGTACCAACAAGGTCGAGTCTCGTGGTCTGAATCAAAGTCACTTGTCCCTTCCTGCTCAAAGCATCAGCCACTGGATTGGCCTTTCCTGGAAGGTACTCAATCATACCACCGAATTGCTGGAATATCTGGCTCCAGCGGTGTTGTCGGTCACTCCACTATGCACTTGGCATTGTCTGAATCCAGCGTAATGCCTGATGGTCAATGTGAACCTCAAAGTCACGGCCATACAAAAAATGTTTCCAATGTTTCAAGGCTTGTATAACTGCTAGGAGTTCACGATCGTAGACTGAGTAATTTTTCTATGTAGGCAGTAACTTACAAGACATGTAAGCTACTGGATGACCATTCTGTTGTAACACACCTCCAATTGCGATGTTACTCGCATCGGTGATCACCTGAAATGGCTCGTTCCACGAGACAAGTGCTAAACAATGCGCTTCTGACAAAGCCACCTTGAGGTTCTGGAATGCCTCCAACGCTCATGGAGTCATTTGAATTCGTTGCCTTCGTATCTTCACACCCTTTAGCAGATCGGTGAGATCTGTCGAGAGGTCAGAAAACTTGTCTGTGGGTGGAGTATGCCTGGCATATATCCACAAAGGATCTGATGTCATAAGCTGTCTGAGGTACTTCCCAATTGACAATCTGGGTCACTTTAGCCGGATCAAGTCGAATGTCTTCTGCACTAATTATGTCTCCCAAGTAATGCAGCTGGAACATATAAAATTCCGACTTCTTTTCATTGATGTAGAGCTCGTTGCTTTCCGGCAACCTAAGGACTTTCTCCACATCAATGTCATGTTGCTCAACCGTAGCTGAAAATACTGGTATGTCGTCCAGAAATATGAACACACACTTTTCAATCAAATCCTAGAAAACACGCATCATCATGTGGTTAAATGTAGCTGGGGCGTTCGTCAAGTCAAATGGCATGACCACAAATTCATAGCAGGGCCTTCCATACGGAAGGCTATCTTGGGGATGCCCCCCTCCACAATCCTCACTTGGTGGTACCCACTCTTTAAATCAAGTTTCGAGAACACCTTTGCTCCATTCAGTCTCTCCAGAATATAATCTACTCGAGGCATCTGGAATCGACTCTTGATAGTCAGCTTATTGAGTGCACGATAATCGAGACACAATCGAGAAGACCCATCTTTCTTCTTGACAAATAAGATCGGTGTTGCAAATGGCGATACGTTGGGGCGGATGAAGCCAGATTGCAACAATTCTTGGAGTTGGCGGTCCAACTCCGATTCCATTGCCTTGGAAAGGCGATACGGAAACTTGCTCGGGGGTTACGATCCTGGGAGGAGGTCAATCTTGTGGTCCTCCGGTCTGGACGGGGGGAGCTGGGGAGGGAGACAGTCCCGAAGAAAAATCTTCTGGAACTTTTCATGGAAGAGCCGAGTACTTCTCAGAAGCACTGGCCACCGTCTAGGCTGTCTGGATGTATATCATTGCACAATGTGTGCCTTTCGTGACTGCTTGCTTAGCTTGCAAGTGGCTTATGAGCGGAAAGTTTGGAATTCTTGGCTCACACTTAATGGTCACTGGGGTGTTTGACACATTCCGATTGATCTGGAATGTGTGCTTGTCCCACTTGACATCGGGAAGAAACTTGTGAAACCACTGAATACCCAAAATTATGTCTACTCCTACAAGAGGGGCAACCATAAAATCGCGCACAAATTCTATGCCCTGAATAACGAACTTAGCACCTAGCGCTTCATACTTGACGCTCGTTGTCACGCCTGTGCTAAAACCCTCAACCTGTTTGTCCACCGAAGTCAGGACAAAACGGGCCCGCCTACGGCCTATTCCGTGACCACATCCTACGTGCTGCCGCTGTCAAACAAGACGATGAATCTCTGGCCACCTGAAACTGATCCCGTCAAGTGGGAAGACTCCGTTGGACACCCACACGCTTAATACCACAACTTTAAAACCACAAATTTGAAATGGACAACTTAATACAACTTGAAATTGAAATGAAATGAAATGGAAAGATGGACACCAGCACTGGGGCCGGAACGGGCCGACCCCCCCCTCAATATATGATATATTTATTGGGAGTATTTAACAAATACAATGCTCCATGGGTTCCAAGAACCAGATGATGTCCATGTACACATGAAAACAGTACCAAACAAAATAGGCTCGAAGTCGAAATTCGATGTAGATGCTTGAAGCAGAATGACCACTAGCGTGGTCCAATCTCTACGGTCTTGTGCTTTCACTGGACTCCGTGGAGAGCGCCTCACTGGTGTTCCGAGACCACGCACAAACAGGCGCTCTCGTACTAACGCCTGGCTCTCCCGATCTCAGCACCTTTGGACTGTGGTTCTCCAATAGAGCTTGGACAACGCGGCACCGAACGGGTGTTTCCGTGTAGGGAGTTGGGGATCCCTTATCAGATTTAACACAAAAATACTTTACTTAAATCTGAAATTCACTTACTTGTGGATGGCAGATAGAGAACCAATACCCATGGTATTTGTGTAGAAGTTGTAGCCACCTAGTAGATGTGAAGTCCTCTTGTAGTCGCCGGTGGAGAAGACGAGCAACCTCTTTCAAAGTAGGAAATAGAGAGGCAGCCTTAGAAGATATAACACCTTGTTGAAGAAACAGTCGCCTCGGGGTGAACCATCAAGACAAGTACCACCACAAAAGACCAGAGCCGCCTGCTGTGAGAGTAGGAGTACCCACTTGCAAGGGAGAAGATACTTGGCTGCAGCGTGGGAAGAAGATGGCGTGGAGGGTGTGTGGGAGAAGGAAGAATTAGGGTTAGGTTAATTCATGTGAGAGACATACACAGAGAGAACAAGGGAGAGAGAGAGTTGTGGGGATAAGTCAACTCATGAAGATATGAGTGTGTGACTCCCCTATCACACCTGTATATTGCACTAGTACACATAGTGCACTTAGTACATTAAAAGTACTAAGTGTACTATGTACTATAACTTATGGGCTTGTACACACTATAAGGGTGGGCATAGTGCCTTTACCCCAACAACCTCCCACTTAAAGGCAAAGTGCCCTTAAGTAAAGGAAAAGAAAAATCAGCATGTACATGATAATATACAAGGCCATATCAAGGCTGAAAATGGCCTCATCCAATGCCCATCAAGTGTTTGCAATGAGCAAACCGCTCCGGAGGCAAACTCTTTGTCAATAGATCAGCCGGGTTGTCATCCGTATGAATCTTAACAAGCTGAATTTGCTTGTTCTCTATCACCTCTCTGATGAAGTGATACTTCACATCCACATGCTTCGTCTTTGCATGAAAGACAGGGTTCTTTGCCAACTGGATGGCACTCTGACTGTCACAATGCAACAATGGAATATCCCCTGTATAACCCAAATCAACCGCTAACCGAGATAGCCATAATGCCTCCTTGCAAGCCTCTGTGGCTGCAATATACTCGGCCTCTGTAGTAGATAAGGCAGTGCACTTCTGCATCCTGGATATCCATGACACAGCACCTCCTGTGAATGTAAACACATAACCGGTAGTAGACTTCCGGTTATCTGGATGACCGGCATAATCCGAATCCGTGTAACCATGCACTAATGCATCCTGTTTGCCAAAACAAATGCACAAATCCTGTGTGCCCTTCAGGTATCTCATGACACCTTCACTGCTTCCCAATGCTTCTTGCCAGGGTTGGCCATGTATCTAGAAACCACTCCCACTGCAAATGCAATGCCGGCCTAGTAGCAACCATGGCATACATGAGACTGCCACAAGCTGAAGCATACGGAATCTTGGCCATATCAGCCCTGTCTCTATCTGACTGTGGGCTGTCCATAGCACTGAGTTTCACATATGGAGGCAAAGGAGTACTAGTCTTCTTCCCCCCGTCCATATTGAACCTCTGCAAGACTTTGCCAATGTATTCCTTCTGAGACAAATACAACACATGCTGATTTCTGTCCCGAAGTATCCGCATACCCAAGATGTGATTTGCATCACCCAAATCCTTCATATCAAAGGTTTGATGCAGCCTCTGCTTCAAGGTATCCATCTCCTTACGAGATTTCCTGGCAATCAACATATCATCAACATACAAGATGAGGATCAATAGACTGCCATCCAAAGCTTTCTTGGTGTACAAGCAGTGATCTATGTCACTTCTCCTGAATTTCTGAGATTTCATGAATGTATCAAATTTATGATACCATTCTCTTGGTGCCTGTTTGAGCCCATAAAGACTCTTTTTCAGCTTGCATACAAGCTTCTCCTTTCCACTCACTGCATAACCCTCTGGCTGCTGCACATATATCTCCTCATGGAGATCACCGTGAAGAAAAGCAGTCTTCACATCCATCTAAATCAAGTCCAGATCATCATGCGCAACCAAAGCTAACACAGCTCTAAGTGTGGTCATTTTGACCACTGGAGAGAAGATCTCATCAAAGTCCACACCATATTTCTGCTTGAAGCCCTTAGCCACTAACCTGGCTTTGTACCTTGGCTTTGCATCTGGTGCAACTTTGAGCCTGTAAACCCACTTGCATGGCAAAACCTTCTTGCCTGCAGGCAAATGCACCAACTTCCATGTTCCATTTTCGTGCAGAGAATCCATCTCTGACTTCATGGCACGCTCCCAAAGAGCCTTGTCTGCCCTCTGTAAAGCCTCCTTATAACATGAGGGCTCCCCACAGTCAGTGAGCATCAAGTAGTCAACCCCTGGAACAAACCTGTCAGGGGCTCTGGAGGGTAGTGGACCTCCGTACCCAATGACCATCATTCTGCCATCTCTGGCTGTCCATTTGGACCATTTTCAGCACCATTTAAGGGCTGGTTTTCCTGCTGTAATGGCTGATTTACAGCCCTTTGTTGTTGTCCATGATGTCCATCATCATCACAGATGACTCTACCAGGCTCCTGTTGCCTTGCAGGCTCCTTATACATGCATGTTTCATCAAAAATGACATCATTGCTGCGTATGATCTTTCTATTCATGGGATCCCAAAGTCTATACCCCATTTCACCTCTGTCACCATATCCTAGGAATATGCATTTGTGAGACTTAGGATCAAGTTTGGTGCGCATTTCCCTGCGTATGTGCACGTACGCAACGCAACCAAACACTCTCAAGTGCTTGTATGACGGAGGCTTCCCTGTCCATACTTCCTCTGGCACTTTCCCACCAAGCCTCGTGTTAGGTGACCTATTTATAAGGTGAACGGCTGTCATAACAGCTTCAGCCCAAAAACCATGAGGTAATGCAGCATGTGACAACATAGAATGGACCTTCTCCTGTATGGTCCTGTTCATCCTCTCTGCTGTCCCGTTTTGTGGAGGATCATAAGGAGTAGAGAGCTCCCTCTTGATGCCTTTAGCATCACAAAAGTCCTGAAACTGTTTGGACATATACTCTCCACCATTGTTGGAACGCAAAGCCTTCAGTGTTTTGCCAGTTTGATTCTCAACATGAGCAACAAACTTCTGAAACACTGAAAATGTATCACTCTTCAAACGAAGAGGATAAACCCACACCTTGCGTGTGGCATCATCAATAAAAGACACAAAATATTTTGCCCCTCCCAAAGAAAGCTGAGGCATCTCACATACATCTGTATGCACAAGCTCTAACTGAGCATCTTTCTGTCCAAGAGCTTTCTTGTGGGGGCACTGTAGTTGCCTACCATATATACAATGCTCACAAAACTGAAAACTTGAAAACTTTAGAGAAGGCAAGTAACCCAAACGAGACAATTGCTCCATTCCTTTGACACTCATGTGTCCCAACCGGCTATGCCACATAGAGATTTCCGGCAGCTCGGTTGCATTTACATTAGCATGGTGACAAACACCTGCATGCATAAAGTAAAGAGTGTCCACCTTAGAGCCTCTGGCAACAACCAGTGAGCCCTTACTAATTTTCCACTTTCCACGACCAAATGTGGTAACATAATCAGCATCATCAAGCTGTCCAGTAGAAAGCAGATTCTTCTTGATCTCAGGCACATGCCTGACATCATGGAGCATAAGCTGTGAGCCATCTGAAAACACAAGCCTCACATCACCTCTGCCAAGAATCTTGCATGTATGGTTATCACCCAAATAAACCACTCCTTCATTGCCAGCAGTATACCTGACAAACAAGTCTCTGCAACCTGTGACATGAAAGAAGGCACCTGAATCAATGATCCATGAGTGCATACCATGACCACCTGTAAGAAGTGAATGGGCATCAAGTGAAGAAGTAAATAGGACCTCATCCTCACTACCACCTGCATGTGACACATTGATTTCTTCAATCTTGACTCCACTTTTGCCCTTTGGCTTTACATCTTTGGCTTCATCTTTCTCTTTGTCTTTGCCTTTTCCCTTTTCCTTTTGATCATTTTTCCATTTGTAGCATTGCTTTTTAATGTGTCCCTTCTTGCCACAATAATGGCATTCCAAATCCTTTTTGGAGCGAGACTTGCTCCTTCCCCTTTCTTGGCTTTTCCCCCTTTGCTGGGATCTCCCACGTGCATTCATTGCATTGGACTTTCCAACAGAGTTGTTTTTCCTGTTCATCTCTTCTTGAAGAAGAGCACCCTCAACATCTGCATATGACAGCATAGCATTCGAATTGCTAGTGGCTGTCCTGAATGTGTCCCAACTCTCTGGCAAAGTGCATAAGAGAAAAGTGGCTTTGAACTCATCGTCCATTGCCAACTTTTGATTAATGACCTGGCTGACAATACCATTAAACTCATTTAGATGGGCTGTCATAGACGCCCCTTTCTTCATCTGAAGACCTATGAGTTTCTTCAACCAATACACTTTGCTTGAGGCACTTTGTTGGGCATACAAGTCCTGCAATCTCTGCCATATTCCCCAAGCTGTCTTCTCTTCACGAATGCTGAAAAGTAATGAGTCTGACACAGACAACATGATAGTAGATCTTGCCAGCTCATCCATATCTTCCCACTCTTCAGCAGTAAGAGAAGCGGGCATTACATCCCTTTCTTTGATAGGCTTGTGCTGCTTTTTCTGGAGCAACACATTGTAGCACTGGGTTTGCCAAATATCATAATTATGCGAGCCTTCAAGCTTCTTGATGTGAAGCAATGAAGAGCTCTCACATGTGGTTGCCATAGCAATATGCAACCTGTCAATGCCTGACTCCTTGCACCAAAAGCACACAAAGTGCTCACAGTTTTTCTCCCAAGCTTTATCTCCCACTGCGGAAGCAAGAATGCAACTTTTCTCCCACTGTTTGTGATGAAATCACCAAAATCTGGTTGCTGCAGATTTTGGACAGCACCTTAAATGTGCTCTGTTGCCCTTCCAAAGTACTGTACAGCAGTACTAAGTGCTTTCTTGTGATGTACCAAACCTGTACCGGCAAGTACAGCAGCTGAAATTGAACCTTTTCCTCACTCAAATCAGTGTACAGCCATGCCAAAACTTGCACAAAGCTGTGCCAAATCTGTACCAGCATCATAGTGATCTTTGTGGCCCCATGAGGGCTCCATCTTTTGGAGGACACTTGTACTTCATCACGTTCATTGATGACTACACTCGGTTTTGTTGGGTGTATGGTTTAAAAATGAAGTCAGGTGCCTTTAGAGCTTTCAGAGACTTCCGTCCGATGGCTGAAAATGCTTGTGGACACAAGCTTGTCACATTGCATACAGATCGAGGGGGGGGATATTTGTCAAATGAGTTCACAGCTTACATGCATTGAGGGTACATATAAAGTGTCACAAAGAGTAAAGCTATCCCCATCACATGCTGTTAGCTCCACATTGCCAATGCCTTTAATGGAGTAAGAAGCATCATTGGCACACATAACTATGCCATGTGGAGGTGAATCCTGCAAATTGGCAAAGAGATCTCTGCAAGAAGTGACGTGCTTAGAAGCACCACTGTCAAAGTACCAATCTCCAGCTGAGATAGACATACAAGAAGCAGGCAAACTGCATGTAACCACTAATGCATATCCCTCATGAGCAAATTTTGCCTCTTCTTTAGTGTCCACAGTAGCAGCCAAACCTTGCTGCTTCTTTTTCTTTTCACTCTCAATGCGCTTCCTACATTCCTCAATAAGATGGCCAGGTTTTCTACAATAGTTGCATCTCTTCTTTTTCTTGTTGTCACCCTCTTTAAACGAGGTAGAATCTGAATGGGCATGTGGTTTGCCCTTAGGTTTACCACTAGATGAAGCCCCAGATTTACCTTTGTTTCGGTCAAAGGCACCAAATGCTTGATCAACAGAAAGCATAGTGGTCCTATTAGAATGAGACTGCTCCTCTTGCAGTAAGAGAGTCACCAACTCATCAAAGGTATACAAGTTTGGATTACCCTTCATGAGTAGACGAAGAGTAGTAGCAAAACCTTGATAGGATTCTGGTAAACCCTGAAGCACTGTAGATACAAGTGAACCATCTGGAATGACCTCATCAATATTGATGAGCTGCTCTCGCAAATCCTTGATGCGGGTAAGGAACTTGTCCATTGAGTCACCCTCATCCATATGCTAAGACTCAATCTTCTTGCGAAGATGGGCAACACGGGCCTCATTGCGAACCTGATACAAAGAAGTAAGTACATCCCATGCACCCTTAGAAGAGGTGCATGAACGAATGTGCGGTATAACCTACCTTCTGCATGAGAGGGCAATCAAAGCATGTGCCTGAGCATCCTTGGCATCCTATCTGAGTTGTTTTGGAGTGGGTGGCAAAGGTGCAGAAGATGTAGCACCACCTGAAGATACATCATTACCTGCATCCATGGTTCCGGAAGTACTTGCTGCTTGTGTAGGAGCAATGGGCCTGACATCAGCCCCTGATACATAAGCCCACAAATTCTTTGCAACAAGTACATGTTTCATCATGTATGCCCACATAGGATAGTTGGTGCCATCCAACTTATCCTCAACGGAAAGCATACCAAATAAATCACTAGTATTCCCAGACATGGTGGTCACAAGTGTGTTCAAACGAGTAGTAATGCTGCAATAATGTTGTAACTCCCAAAAAATTTGGGGGAAATGCTCCAATGCCAACCAAATGTGCCTGCAATACCCAAAATTGCCTGCAAATAGTGCCAATTTCTGCAAAATCCCCAAATTTCTAGTGCAATTACGCACCAAATTTGCTGAAATCAATGCCAATGTGTGCCAATGTTGCAATTGTAGGCTCAATGGTGAAAAGCCCCAAAAATAATGCAGTTAATTTGCTACTTTTCTAGCAATTTCTGAATTTTTAAAAAATTGCAGAAAAAAAATCAGTAAGAAAATTACTGAGGTTGTAGTGGGCAGCAGTATGGGCATGAGGCAACAGTACGATGTAGCTGGTACAATCAGGCGAAGCAAGGGCGGCGAGTACAGTCGGCAACGTGGTAGATCTGACACAGTAGGGCGAAGCAAGGGTGGCGAGTGCAATCGGCGGCGCAGATCTGGGGCAGCGAACAACACATACAGATGGGCGGCACAGGTACAGTGGGGCAACTGCAGTCGGGCAGCAGGTACAATAAGCAAGTACAATCGGCGAGGGTAGGGCGGCGTAGTACAGTGCAGCTGGTACAGTCGGGCGGCGGTGGCGCTTGTACGGCGCAGCTGGTACAGTCAACGGTGCTGGTACAGTCGACCAGCAGTAGGTACAATCAACGGGCAGCAGGTACAGTCGCTTCAAGGAGGGGCGTGTATGGACAATAGGCTGAAGCTTTGACGGGTAGCAGGGGGGCAAACCCTAATGCTAACCCTAGCCAAGCTCTGATACCAATGTTGGGTATGGGGGGAGAAGCCTACACACAGACACACACACAGCTGCAAGAGAGAGAAAACGAGTGAAGCTCAAGAGTGCTGGAAAAGATGTACTCAATAATGATATGAAAATGAAAGTACAAGTGAGTGTACTAAAAGGCCTAGGGCAAAGTGCCCAACACATAAGCGTGTTCACACGGGAAAAAAACTGTGTCCAGTCATAGGGAAAAAGTGCCCGTGAGTAAGCTGTGTTCACACCTGAACTAGCCGAGAGTGGTCATGACCAACACTCTGCCCTGTAGCACAGCACAGCAGCCGAGTTTAATCTCCTAAAAGCATGTGTAAACAAGTACTAGGCTGCGCCTCTGCACTTTGCAGCACAGCCCGTGAAACCGATCCCGTGAAGTGGGAATAGGACCCTGTAGGACACCCACACGCGTAATAGCACAACTTAAATATCACAATTTGAATGGACAACTTAATAACAACTGAGAACTGTAATGAAATGAAATGTTGATCAATGGACACCAGCACTGGGGCCGGAACGGGCCGACCCCCCCCTCAATATATGATATATTATTGGGAGTATTTAAAAGATACAATGCTCCATGGGTTCAATGAACCAGATGATGTCCATGTACAACTGGGATGAATACAGTTACTAAACAAGAGACTCGAAGTAGACGTTCGAAGGAGAGTGATCCACTAGAAGAAGTCTAGTCTCTACGGTCCTGTGCCTTCACTGGAATCCGCAGAGAGCGCCCCACTGGTGTTCCAGGACCATGCACAAATAGGCGCTCCCGTACTAACGCCTGGCTCTCCCGATCTCGGCACCCATGGACCGTGGTTCTCCAGAAGCTTGGACTACCCGGCACCAAACGAGTGTTAGCAGCAGAGAGTATCCCTTATAAGATTTACATCAAAGTCCTTTGCTTAAATCTCAATCCACTTACCTGTATCTCGCTAGTGGAAGATAGATACCAGAGGCGCCTAAGTGCAGCTGCAGAAAGGCTAGAGAAGGACACCAGGGCGCAGCAGCCTGCTAGCAAGAGAGAAGAGTGCGCAGCCGCCTGGAGATCTGAGTGCAGCCGTCAGCAAGTGGAGAGGTGTCCGGCGCAGCCGCCTGTGTCTGGGCGCAGCCGCCTGCAGAGTGGAGAGGAGTCTGGGCGCAGCGGCTTGCTGAGGGGAGAGGAGTCTGGGTGTAGCCGCCTGCAGAGTGGAGAGGAGTCTGGGCACAGCCGCCTGCAGAGAGGAGAGGAAGGTGAGGTCCTGCACACAGTTGAATGCAAGGTGAATAGCCAGTTGGAATGGTCGCCTGCACAGTCGGATCCAAGGTGCATCGCCGGATAGAATGGTCGCCTATATGTTAGCGTTGGAGAGGGATACACGTCCAATAGCTGGCCGGCCCCCCTAGCTTGCATGAAGGTGGCCAGTTCCAAGGTGGGGAGTGGGTAGGTGGCCATGCACCCACCCCCACACACGAGGGGTTCCCTTTTACCCTCCATGACCCAAACGTGGGTGCCCACCTTACCAAGGACACCAAGAAATATTTGGGGAGGGTGTCCACTCATTAATGAGTGTGAACGTGCAACCTTATAAAAACAAAGGTTAAAAAGAGTGCTATAAAATAAATAAGTGCAATACACTTACCACCTGTTGACATGCAACAAAACTCGTCAGAAGACAGAGCAAACTTCACGACTCATTGGCAGGCGTCCCCGCTCAGTAAGTGGCACGCCAAACAGGCAAACACAAAAATACAAGTCATGCGAAAACAGTTCCAAACATGCAAAACATGAATGCATGTGCAAACAGTATCATCGACATATCTCCCGTTCATGGAACAAGTACTAAACATTTCTGTCGGGCACAATGATGGCATGACAGAAAACATAAATCCAGTCTTCCTATGGAGTGACAGTCCCATAGGTAAGACACAAATCCAGGCACGAGCCTCCCTATGGAGTGACAGTCCCATAGGCAAGACACGGCACAAATACTGGTCCTTCCTTCCATGGCGTGACAATCCCATGGATAGAACACAGTCCAGGTCATACACGGGTGGCACCAGTTTGGCTCCCGTCCATACGACACCATCCTGCTAACACACGGGTGGCACCAGTCTGGCTCCCGTCCATGTTATGCAAAAATACTGGCCCCTTCACATGAGACACCGGCCTGGCCTCAAGTGAACGAGACACAAATCTGGAGATGGACCAAATGGTCGGCCAATTGGTGACAGCCCGCGACTGTAGCTCTTCCAAGAAGCGCAGATCTCCCTCCAGCTGTTTTTCCAGGGCTGAATCCAGCGCTGCCCGCCTACAGTTCTTCCAAAAGCCTATATCAGCCCTCAGCATGCAGCCGTCAGTCTTGGCACCAGCTCTATCTGCCTCCTGCAGCCCTGTGTGTGCCTGTGCACGAAAGGACCTTGCAGCCTGCACCAGCTCTGTCTGCCTCCTGCAGCCCTGTATGTGCCTGCGCACAAAAGGACCCTGCAGCCTGCCACTTGCGAAGAGAAAAGCCTTGCTGATTCTGCAGCCTGACTGTGTGCCTATAGAGAGAACCAGTCGAGCAGCCTGTATGCCTCTCTCTTGCCCTGCCCTTCACAGAAACGTGGGAGAGAGAGAGAAACATCAGCGTGCCCTCCTGTGTACCCAGCCGAGCAGCCCTCCCAAGCGAAAAAGCACCTTTTCACCAAAAGAGGCGCCTCTTTTCTGCCCGTCAGCCCCTCTTTAGAAAAAGCACACACGTGGCCCCAATAATAGCATATGAGCCACGTTTACTTTCATAAAGGGTATTATAATGTTTTTAAAGGTTTTTAAAACCTTTTGTCCCCTCCCCCCACATGGGGTGGTCCACACATGGGTTTTCTTTAAAAAAAAAAAAACTCAAAACTGATGCCATTCACACTGTCCACCATGTCCCCGTGCACACTTGCATACTGTCCAGAGAAGAACACAGGGTCGTGACACTTAGACGCATTGTAACAGTCTAAGGGCTGCTCGCAAGCCTTACGCCCATGGACATCCCGCAGGACCCACGAGTGGTGGTACAACATGAGCATATGAAAGCAGTCAATGCATCCAAACAATACATCCACTAAGTACTTCCCACATATGTCTCATGGCCATCCCGCAGGAGTCACACCCAGTGGTGCATCCATGAACATAATAAAGTACTTGATGTATCATACCAACATACATGCATCACACGACACAATCCAAAGTATTACCCAAAGTATTCTCAATGATACCAAGATCCAATGGCACCAGAATACAATAATACCTCAAAAAGTGTATGCATACATGCACAAATAGAGTTCAATCCATATATCCATGAACCAAACCAACTCTAGGACTGCTCGCAAGACTTATGCCCTCCATAGAGTTATCCATAGTTGCAATTATAGTTCAAGGTGCGGCCGACTGTGAACCATACCCAACTTTACCATCTCATGTGACTAGTACACAATATCATAGAAGTCCCATAAGCAGATGTACTGTCAGCCTCCAGTACCTTCGGGTGAATACAAAGATGTCACCAAGCGACTCCTAGATGACAACTGAGCCTGTTTGTAACAAGGGAGCGGAGGTGCTACCCCCCTCTTGGCAATGCTCTAGACCTATGCTCTGCTGAACCTGAATGAGCCGTCACAAGAGTCGGCTCCAACTCAAAGGCATCAAGATAAAGCTGCAATACCTAAGGTGAATCTGCTAAGTCACCCTCCTCCATCGACTTCGCATCCATCGGTGAATAGTTCTTGAACTTCACAGGATAGCGACGGGAAACTTTACCTTGTACCTTTCTTTCCTTGTGTGCCAGTATTTGCTCGGGAATAAGAACCTCATCAAGTTTCTCCGCTTCCGACTGAGCCTCATTTGATACATTCTCAAGCACCCAAAACATGCTTGCACTCCACCCAAGTGGTAAGCACAAGTCCCCAATGAAGCATAGTCACCACTGCTAAACATAGAAAGAAACTGTCTTCCGAACCCATGAAGCCTCCGTGAAGATACCACCGGTGACAAAGTGTCGAAAGTCATTCTTTAACCCATCTTTTGCACCATAACACTTCAACTGCTTCTTGTTCTTGCCCGACGACTTCTTGTCCTTGGTGTCTTTTCTCCTGAGCTTCATCTTCAGCTTTTGCTCTTCACCTCATCTAGGCAAAGACACAATCCTGCACTTCCTTTTCACTTTCCACATGTTGAAGCTTTTGATGTGACTCTCATGAGACAACCACAAGCTCATCCCCTTGGGAAAGTTGGCGATTGTCCCAACCAGAGCAGCCACGGACTCGCGTACTTGAGAAAGTCGACGATGTCTTGGCAACGGAACCTTGTAAACCGGCCTCCAACCTTCAAACAAAACCAAAGGGCAGTGTAAAAACAAACTTGCACACAAAACAGTTCAACACCTTTGAGGACCAAGAAAAGGAAAACAAACAAGGGGAGCTAGAGTGCTCCTACAAACAGTACACGGACACCGATTGGCCCCAAAACACAGTGGCGCCCCTTGCAGTATTTCTTTAATTGATTATAAGAGCTTTGATTACAATAAGGTTCGAAACTGAGTCGTCACGGTAGAACTCCTGAAGCCTGCAAAGTCCCTGCATCATGGCTTCATATCCACTTGGCAACCACAAACAAGTCCAGCCATTGTTCACATCAAAAGACTCGCACACATTGAGTCTGCATACAAAAGCTTTCTCCCATGATCAGGACTACCACAAACATCCATAGCCTCTCACCCTATGAACAGCATCACACCCTGACACATCTAGTGCTTCTGCATCACAACATAGACTCCCAAATTTTCTCCCAAAAGAGAACTCGCATCATAGCACATCATACCATACAGTTGACACACCTATACCAACTCTCTCTACCTTCCAAGGGTACTATCCATCTCTGTCATGGATTCCCTGTCCCCTGTCCAATCAGTAGCAAGGCTGTACCAAACATGTGTCCATTCCTGTACCAAACAGAAAAGAGGCGTCTCTTTTCTGCCTGCCAGCCCCTCTTTAGAAAAAGCACACATGTGGTCCCAATAATAGCATATGGGCCACGTTTACTTTCACAAAGGGTATTATAATGTTTTTAAAGGTTTTAAAACCTTTTGTCCCTTCCCTCCACATGGGGTTGTCCACACATGGGTTTTCTTTTCTTTTTTTTAAAAACTCAAAACTGATGCCATTCACACTGTCCACCATGTTCCCGTGCATACCTGCATACTGTCCAGAGAAAAACACAGGGTCGTGACACTTAGACGCATTGTTCGAGTTCTTGGAGCCAGAGGCTCCTGTGCTCTGTCCTGGAGAAGACCCCGTTTGGTTTTGGCCTTTTCCCCCCGAGGCGGTAGCCGGCTGGGAAGTCTTGGACACCATTATGCTTCATTTCTGCACTCTGTGCAAGCGTGAGTGTGTCTTCGAAGGTGGCTGGCCTAAACATACGCACCTCCCACTAGATTTGCGTGTCAAGGCCATACAAAAATTTCCCTTTCTTGTCCAAGTCAGATAAGCCTAGTTCAAACATAAAGTCAAAATTCTATTGGCAAACTGAAGGACTGGTTGCGCGTTCTGACGCGCTCCCCTAAACTCGTCTTCGAGTTGCTCAAGGTAGTGGGGTGGTAGAAACCGCTGCTTCAAGCCGCGGACAAACTCGTCCCACACATAACCTGCCATACCTAATCTGGTGTGGACATGAGCCCATTGAGTCCACCGAGGAATGGCCTCACCTTCCAAGTACCAACCGGCTAAGATCACTATGTCAGTAACTGTCTTTCTAACTACGGTAAACTAAGCTTTAAACTGATGCAACCATGAATAAAGAGGTGTGGGATCGAGTTTACCATTATACTTACTGAATTTCATTTTCTCGGGAAAATGATTCGAGGGCGCCGCTTGTGTCAATCTGGCATCCAAAGCTGCAAGCTAACGCTCGTGTTCCACGCGTGCATGGCTTCGTCTTCACGTTGTCGGATCTCCAATGCACGCATCTGCAACTCAAGCAAAGAGCTCGGTTGCGGTCGTGACCCCGCGAGAGGGTCCCTGTGTCGAGGATGTGGAATCTGGGATACGGAAGGAGAGGGAGGAGGAGATGGAAAACGCGACACTGGAGAACGGATACGCTCTTCCAAAGCCAAGATCTGTGTCTTCTGCTCTTCCAACTTGGTTGTCTGGTCTACGATTGCTCGCATCATCTGCTGGAACATATTTGTAACACTCAAGTCTGGTGCCCTAGCTGGGCTGCCCGGTGCACTCTGGTCCCAAGGTTCTTGGTCTCTCTCGTCGTCGAAGCTCGCCATAGCAGGAAAACGCACTTCCTTTCCGGACCGCAATCTGACCATCCACTATGTGTGTGGGAGACGTCCGAAGGCTAAAAACTAACCGTCCTTCGAGGGACATGAGTCACTCCGAAACTCTGTCACCTATGCGACTCTGAGGGTGGGTCCAAACTCTGTCACCTATGCGACTACTGCCCCTAGGTGATGATGTGGGAGGCAGCCCGAGAGGTGGTGAATAGTCGAAGAATCCTCTGCCATACGTGTTGCGTTTTGGGGCAGTCCCAAAGGCAATGTCGTTGCGACTCGTGCGGGTGGCTGCATCTCATGCAGTGTGCTGGATGACCACCAATGGCCGGCCATGTGTCAACTACTAAACTCTTGTGAGGCACCTGCTAGAGGAACAGATTGACCTTACAAGGATGGAAGCTGTCCCATAGTCACTTCCAAAAGTCTATGAGGAAGCTAGGCGAGATGTCCTGTGAGGACCAATGATATGGTAAAGCGGGAGTACTGTCAATCTCATGCATCTATATCTGTCGGCCTAACCGTGCCAAGTAGTGAAAAAAGGGGGTGGAGGGGCTCTTAGGGCGAAAAAGGTCTGTCTACTCCCACTCACCGGGGTTTCACATTTTTTCCGCATCAAGGGTTAGCTCTCCCATAGCCAAAGTCTCTAGGACCGATCTGAGATTACCTGTGGATGAAGGGGGGGTTGATGTGCTAGTGGTGCTCATGGAAACCGATGATCCGGACTGCCGCTGAAGTGAGCCACCCTAAAGTCCTCTGCTAGGGAGAGGGTCAGATGCCCATGGCATCCGATCGAGAAAACGAGAGCTAGATCTCCGTCTGATCCAAGATCTGCCAGAGGGATGTTGTGGCGTGTGAAAGCTCACAGCCACTTTTTTTTTTTTTTTTTTGGGGGGGGGGGGGGGGGGGGGGGGGGAGGGGCAGGGGGGGTTAGCCAGTCGGGGGGGGGATGGCGGAGTTGATGGTGAGGACTATTTGCTCTCTGCCTTGGATGTCAGCGAGCCACCTATTTTGAGCCTCTTGGGGAAGTTGCCTGAAACTACTCCACTCGCCTAGAGAATGGGCACGGCCCAATGAGCTGAGGAGGCCCCAGGCTATGTGAGAGGCGTGCCCAAGGGGTGGCCGTTGGCATCCTGAAGAGGCGGTTCTAAATCAAGGGTTGGCAGAGTCTCTCCACGTCCGATGCTGGGGGGAGCTACTGAAGGGCTAGCTTGAGTGCCCCCAAGCTCTCATCAAACTGGCTGCAAATTTGTCCTCAAAAGCTCTGCTTCTCTGGAAAATCCATCGTACACGGGGCTCCAGGGGCCGCACGTGAGGGGGTCCGAGCTGATATCCAATCAATCAAAAAAGCCTTCGAGGGCTCAACACCTGGCAGAAGATCTCTTACGATCAACTTGCCAGCAGGGTCCTTCTTTGTATAGTTGGGTCAATGATGCCCAATCCTCCATGAGCCCACGGTTGAGTAATCACCCTCCAGGTCACCTTGGGCCTAGCCGGTTGGCCATTTTTCCTGGCCCACAAAAAATTCCGGATCAGCCGCTGAACCTAACCTAGGCTTGCCCTGGAAAATGCCGAGGAAGATGTAATGCACCACATGGTGGCAAGGAGCACATGGTTGGCAAGATCACACAGCCGGTGAGGGAGAGGCAAGAAGTGCTCCAATACAGAAGCTTCTCAGATGAAAGGTGGCTAGCTGCTAATTGATTGATATGTCAATCCTAACCTGGCATCGAAGGTATCTGATTGGGGTGCCCACTAATCGGCTGATATGTCAATCCCAACCTGGCTTCCAAAGTATCTGATCGGGGTGCCCTTGGCCTAACTGTGAATCGGCTGATACGTCAATCCCAACCTGGCATCCGAGATATCTGATTGGGGTGCCCCTGGGTATCCATTGGAATGACTCAACTAGGCACCAACCAGGGTGGGTGAATATCCCACCCAAAAATCACACGACTTGTGCTATAGTTGATTTGAGCTCTAGAGGCTAAGCAAAAGAGAGTTCTTCCTTGGGATTCATCCATTCACATGCACAAAATACCAAGCATGTCGTGGCCTCCAAGTGAGAGTTCCTCCTCACAAGATCCATACACATGCACATATGTCATGTACACGCCCGTGCCATGGCTAATCTTCAGCATGAACAGCATGATCTCTGATTAGGACAACAGTTAAGGCTTAGCATTAATCATCATCATCATCATCAACAACAGCAACATCATCATCATCATCATCATCATCATCATCATCATCATCATCAACAACAGCAACATCATCATCATCATCATCATCATCAACAGCAACATCATCACCATCATCATCATCATCATCATCATCATCATCATCATCAGCATCAACATCATTGAGGACATGGGAACCTGGTCAGCAGCCTCCCTACCACAGTCGACAGCCAGGAGGGGACCCAAGCAGCCAGTTGGCAGCATCAGTGTGAAGGCCAGCAAGGTTGGGCAAAGCGTGGAAGAAAACACAGCAATTAAAGGAATAATATATGAATATTTTGTCCAAGAACTGGCCGACAGCAGCAGGTGCAGGCCAACCAGCTCCTCTGGCATATATATATATATATATATATATATATATATATATATATATATATATATATATAAAAGCATAAACCATTATTTATCATATTCATTCAGCATCATTCACCTTTTGAAGAAGTAGAATACAGTAGAAGCATGCAGAAGGGGCCATAGGTCGCCCCTAAGGGGTTGACCAAGGGCCTGGCAGATGTACAGTCTTTTCAGTCACCTTTTTGTGGCATATGAATACAAGAAAACTTGACACCAACTATCTCTCTCTTCTTCTCTCTTCTCTGTCTTAATCATGTTAAATCAACATCTTGTTCTTAATCAAGCTTAGGGCTATGGATTAAGCAGTAAAACTTCCGTGCATGCAACAATGTATGTACAACAACCTCTAGGCATTCTGGTTGCATATGACTCTTTTAAAGAAGGCACTCTATGGTCTCAAGCAAGGACCTCAAGCTCGATATGAGAAGATCCATGCACATTTGGCCAGGCAGGGATTCCAGAATAGTCCCACTGAGAGTACTCTTTATGTGTAAAGGGATGGTTCAGACATTGTCTTAGTCATCTTGCATGTGGATGATGTGATCTTGATAGGGAACATGGAGCTGAAAACTTCAACTTTCAAAGATGAACTGCAGAAGGCATTTGAGATGTCAAATCTTGGTTGGTTGCATTTCTATTTTGGCATATAGTTTATGCAGCAGGATGGTGGCATTGTTATGTCTCAATCAAAGTATGTTTGGGGTCTTTTGAAAAGGTTTTGTATGAAGGATCACACCGGTTGAGATAGGTATAAACCCCAATAGCTTTTGCAGGTGAGCCTTTTGATGTATAGCCAGGCTATGGGATGCCTTATATATTTGTGCTCGACATGGCCAGATATAGCGTATGGTTTTTCCATGTTGAGCAAATTTATGCATAGCCTAGGGGCTGAGCATTGGCAGGCTGCCAAGTGCATTTTTAGATACCTCCAAGGTACATAGACTTGTGGATTGTTCTATGCCATGCCCAACAAAAGGGGGCCCGGGGGGTGGGGGGGCGGGGGGGGGGGGGTGGGTGTGGGGCGGGCTTACAATGATTTAGATTGGGCTGGCAACTTTGATACACAACAATCGACCGGTGCTTTTTGCTTTCTGTTGGGGAATCCTTCCATGTCATGGCTTATTAGCCTCTTTTATTGTCCATCACAGGACAACATGGAAGATCTCTTCGGCAAGGCGCTTCCTCATGAGAAGTTTGAAGCTTTTCGCAAAGCTTTGGGCTTGATTCCATTTGGGGATTGATCTACTATGTGCATATACATTTCCACTATAGGGACGATTTGTCGGATTTATAGTGGAATTGTATGTAGGAGTTAGGAGGTAATAGTGCTAGGCACACTAGGTCTTATAGCATTTAGTTTGGGTGGTTTTTTAAACCTTAGATTTTATAGGGACACAAGGCACATTATGCTTGAACCCCTTTGGGCCTTTGATTTAGGGGCTTCTACTTTAGCTAATGAAACAACTCTCACACACTTTTGTGAGGTTTTCCACCGCCAATTCTCCCTCTCTCTGTGCTCGTTAAGTTCTTGTGTGTGTGTGTGTGTGTGTTTGTTGGGTAGCTATCTGCAAACAGGCTCTTCAAAGCCCTGCAACCAAACAAGTATCCTTTTGTAGAGGAAAGTGAAGTAGTTTAGAGACTTTCCGTAGAGTGTTGTAGACAAGAATGTGAGCATCCAACATGGTAGAGGCTAGTTTGTAGCAATAGAGCTTGCTCAAATGAAGAAAGAGGGCTCCAGGTTTTAGATTTGGAGCTCTCATGAGCTAGAATGGCAAGAAAAAGCTATAGTGACCTGTGCAGAGTTGAGGTGACAAGTGTGAGGCCACTTGTCTCACTTTGATCCATGGTCCTGCCACATGTTCCAATTTAAGAGATGATCGCCCAAAAAACTTCATCTCTAAAAATATCTCAACTCGTAGACCTTCTGTCGGCAAGTCCCACCATTTTCTTAGCTTATGGATGCAATGACGAGAACGGAATTTCCATTGGAGTTGCCCAAAAATAGTAACCTTCTAGATTTTGAGTAGTTTGTTGCTTTGTATTCCACCTTATTAGAAATGTATGTGAGCACCATGTAGAAACATGTTTCAATGCTAGTTCTCTCCTAAATCCTTGGGTGCTCACTATACATGTTGACACTTAAGTTTCAATGCTCGTTTCTGTGTCTGAGAAACCATCTCGGGTCGCTTGATCTTTTGTACTTGATAATCTCCCATTCCCAAAGCTTGTGCATTAATGCATAGTTAGGCATCCCAGAGTGGCACAGGCCACCAGATTCCGGTATCTTTAGACTTTAAGCCATATATCCAAGATAGAATCATGCCCCATCAACAAGTAGGCGAGATAAGATAGTCTCATAATCCACAATATAACTGAAAGAAATCCATGTCCCAAATAAATGGCTGAGACTGAATAAGTCATTATAATACCAATGTCGTGGGCGAGACAAATCAATCCCATAAGTCGAGATATCATAGCCATACCCAAATAAATGGGCAAGACTATTGAGTCTCCATAATACAAACATCCAAATTATTATTCTCTATCCATACTCCAAGAGTATATCCAAACAATAAGTGTTGGTGTTGAATCCACCAACTCCAAGAAGTAGTCTCTTGTTTCCCAATCTCCAGTGTCATGTCAAACACATGCTATTGTCCACTGGCTTCCATGCTTACACATGCAAACACCAAGCCGAGAAATAAAAGACCGATGGATCGTGCATGCGGATGTAGAAGACCCATTGAGTCTGAGCGTAGACATAAGCCCCAGCATACCAGATTCCAGTCTACTGACATTTGGGGTAGACATAAGTTCTCTGCCAACAAGGTGTGAGTCCACATGACCCTTGGCATAGGCATAAGTCCCTTGCAATGTCATGTGCACAGTCGTGGAGATGGATAACCTCATCATTAGTCTCGGATTCGGCAACGTTTTAGGGGAGATTTAGGGGCAGATTTAGAGCCAATTTTGGAGCCCAATAGGCTCCCAAAGTGCCCAAGACATACACCCATCCACTCTACCACTTGCACTCCGTGTTGATACTCGACCACACACCTTGGAGGAGAGGTGGGTTCAAGTTTGTAACATAAGATAAGAATTAGTGATCACAGGCATAGATATCTTGGTGCTCCATTAACATTTTGTTACACAGTTCATAGGCATTTCAGCCACCAATAGTTTTAGAGACATTTCGGCTACCAACAGAGATTCACATAAAAATCCTCAATCCATGAGTTGTCATGCGATCCATGAGTACATCCTAATAAAGGGAGCTTTAAATCCATACGATAATCATGTATAGATACCAAGCTTTTCAACCATTGACAATGTGTCCCTTAAACAATCAAGGCAAACAATTCACTCTTGTCCTTGTAATACATAACACAAACTCAGATATCCATAAGCCTTACATTCTTCCGCTCATGCTCATGGTGCATGTCTGCTTCCATAAGTGGATAGGCTCATAGTGTTTAACTACACTAAAAGTAAGTGTTTTTACCCAAATAGGATTGTCTTCACACAAGAGTGTGAAAGAGCCAAAGCTTTGATACCAATGTAACTTCGTCTTGGTAAAGTGTTTGTGAAACCCTTGTCCAAGACGGAGTTACACAAAGAAGATGACTTTTATGCATAAAGGCCGTGAGCATGCTATAGTTGCCGGCACTCTAGGGGACACTATTCCTATTGTATCTCATATTGAGATTAATAAACCAATGAAAAAGTCGCTTTCTTTATACTTGAATTTTGTAAGAGATAATATGGATCATAATGGTGCATATGTGGATTCTCTTATGCATGAGAAGTTGATTTTTTAAGGACTAGAGATAGGCCTGCATCACTAAGAAGTGATTTTAATATTTTCAGAGGCATCAATTAATAATTATTTTAATAAGGTGCTTAGGAGTGCATCTCTAGGCACATTTAATTTTAGTTTGAGTAAAGGGTGCTTTAATTAAGAATCATATGGGAAATTTAAATTTTTACTTTTTAATCAATTTTTATTTACAAGTAAAATTCCAATAGAATAGGCTTACTAAGACCGGATTTTTAACTTCGATAGGAACATTTTGATGAAACTAAGTAAAATTTCATTAGATTAGCCTTAGTGAGATCAACACTAGTCTCTGTTTTAAATATCGTAGTACAATTTTAGTAACACAAGTCACAATTTTAACATCTTAGTGAATATCCATTAGAATAACCTTATTACACTAAAATCTTCTCTTTTAAAAGAATTTTTTAACGAGACTAAGTACAAATTGATAGAATTTTCAACTAAACATCCTTACCAACATGATTGCAAATATAACATCGGGACCGTTGATATGACTTCTTTAACAAAATCTTGTGAGTTAACTGAATTTACCTTTGAAACATGGTTTGTCGTTTCTGTTTGTAGTGTTGTAGGTATGGATCCTTCTCGTGCTTCCTCTTGCTTCGTCTTCATTACTTGCACTTGCACTTTCAGTTCGTTGATTTGTTCATCTTTCTTGATAGTCTCGTGTTTCAGTGTTGCTAATTCTCTGGAGTTTCTTCAGTTCTTGCATGAGGTAGGCTTTCCATGGTGTCGGCTTGCTCACGGGTGGAGGAATGGGCGGTAATCGTGAAGCGGTGACTGTGGCAAAAGACTTCTTACTTTCCATGTGTTGCTGCTGATAAAGGAGAGGGCTGTTGGTGGAACGAGTCTCCCCTCAAGGGTACCCTCTCCCCTTTGGGGGAGACTCAAAAAATGCGACCTACAAGATGCTCAACTCTACAGGTGCAGGGGAGAGTTATGTTGCTGCCTTGGGGGCCTGAGCAAGGGTGTGTGGGGAAAGGGGGCCAAAAAGAGACGGACGAGGGGCGGCGAGCAGTGAAGCGACGGGCGGGAGAGAAGCGAACAGGCGAAGCGGAGAGAGAGAGAGAGAGAGAGAGAGAGAAAGTGAGATTAACGTCTTCAAAAGGCCAAAATGACCTATGAGACCAAAAGGTTACATCATATCCATGAGTTACATCATCCTGGGTACAAAATAGTAATAAAGAAAGATAACAAAAATCTAGAACTATAAAATCTGATCTAGGTACAGAGCAGAGAGCTCTCATATCACGCTAATACATCCCTCATGGGCCGCTGTGACATGGTGAAACCGGCCTCTGGTAGAAACCAAAGTGCGGTAGACTAGCAGTCACCCGTCCACTTGTAGTCTAGATATGAAAACAAAATAGATTGGAGCTAGAGTGCCCAAATCTGAAAACAAAGCGACACCTGTTGGCCCCAAAGCTTGGCGCCCCTTGCGGTATTTCTTTATTCAATTTCAAAAGTATGAAAGGCTGAGTACACCAAAATCAGCCAAGAGAGTACACCTGTATGTCCAATGTGACAGCCCACAATACCTCTTAGCACAGAGGATTCACACACACAGATCCGTGTCTCAAAGCAACACTCTGTGCCTCCCTCTGATCAGCCAAGACCATTAAGCAGGGCAGCCATGAGCATACATCTGGCATATCTCAAGCACATGATTCAACATCTCAGCTCATACATACATTCACTGTTCAACCTCTGTCTCCACCCTTTTCAATCTGCCATACTCCTCCTCTCACAAGGGGCGAGATAGCTCAAATCTGCAACAGACATAAAGCAATAGAAAGAGAGAGAGATGAACAGATGCAGAGCTTACCAAAATCAGCTCGTGGATCTGCATCGGAGGAAGTAACGGTACCAATCTGTACTTGCAGACACTTGTTTCAACAACCCTGCTTCACCCGTGTGAGTGTACCTGTCTTTACCTTCCTCTCTGCATCCACTTCAATGCTGTACTTGACTGTTCAGACCATAAAAGCTGCACAGAACCAGTCCGTACTGCCCCTACACACACGTGTCAGAATCTGTCCGTACAGAACTGTACGGCCAGTTCTGCTGTCGCCTGAGTGAACTGGTGCGCCTACTCCCAGCTGTACCCGACTGTACCTACACAGTCCAACGCCGACTGCTCCAGATCTGTCCGTACACTGTACTGCAGTCGTACAGTACTGTACGGCCTGTACCAGGAACAGCAGCCACCTGCAACAGCCGCCTGCTCTACAGCCACAGTACAGACTCCTAACGGCGTTGCCTGTACTTGCAGTCGTATTGTTGTACCTGCAGTCGTACAGATGTGTACGGACGCTGTACGGTCTGTTCCAGCACACAGTAATCAGCAACAAGCCTTCTCTGCAGCAGTCGATTAGTCCCCCTTGCTTTCCACGCTTCCTCTCGCACGTATGCTCCACGTTTTCCCAAAAAGAAGAGAGAGAGAAGAGAGAGAAGCATGCACTCCTAAAAGTGGAGTTGCCCTCTCCCCATATTAATCCTAGGGCCCCAACTTTAATTGTTATTAAAGTTCCCTAGGGACCACTAAGGCCTAGGGGCAACCATTCATAAAACATTAAAATATTAATGTTCTAGTTGCCCCCTTCACACCTAGGGATGTCCACACATCATTAACTCTGTCCGGGCACCCCCCATGTGAATCATTCAATATTTTGACTCAGCAACCACCATGCCCACACTTGTGCTGTTCCATTTTCACAGGGCCATGACGTACCTCCCTCTTGAAAAATGGCAAGCGTCCTCGATTGCATTCTAGTGATACAGCAAAATATCCAAAGTGAAATATACAATATGGCAAGATCAGCGTCCCAATCTCTCTAAGCCATGCACATGTATCAACATTCACTGCAAACATAAAATCCATGGCAATGCTCTCCCAAGGTCTATCTGGAATAGGTAAAGGCTGTAATAACCCTGGTGTCTTTTGACGGTCAAACTTTACCTTTTGACATACGATGCATTGCCTCACAAAGGCATCAACATCTCTTCTCAAGGTTGGCCAATAAAAGAAAGTCTCCACTGCTTTTACCGTGGCGTCAATACCTCTATGACCTGCATACGGTGGAGCATGACTTTCAATCATAACCTTGAATCGCAATGGCTTGGTAACACACAGTCTGCCATGCATCAATAAAAACCCATCTCTGAGAGTATAGTGCTCATGCCGCTGACCCTCAGACATCTGATCGTACACCCTGCCAAAGTCCTCATCATGGGCATATTGCTCTTTCATTTCATCAAGCTCATGATGATAAGCAAGTGAAACTGCAGAGACCTGTGGCTTGCGTGACAAAGCATCTGCCACTACATTCTTTTTGCCTTCCACATACACAGTCTGGAAGTGAAACATAGACCAAAAGGCTGCCCAACGCATATGCTTCTCTGAAAGCTTAGTCTGCATGAGGAAATAACGCAAGGTCTGATGATCTGTCTGCACAGTGAAATCAGCCCCAAGCAAGTAGTGTTTCCATGTAGAAAGAGCGTGAATTACAGCCAACATCTCTTTCTCATAAACCTGTAAATGCTTCTCAGCATCTTGCAATATTCTACTCTCATAGGCTATCACATGTCCCTCTTGCATGAGAACTGCACCAATGCTACTTCCGCATGCATCACACTGGACAATAAAAGCCTTTCGGAGGTCCGGTAACACCAATACTGGATCCGAAGTAAGCTTTTCTTTGAGCTTTTTGAATGCTGTAATTTCTCGATCAGCCCATCTAAACGGAGTTGCCTTCTTCGTCAAGGCATGAAGAGGCGAAGCAATTTTAGCAAAGTACCGTGTATGTAACCCCTGTAATAGGAACACAATCCTAGAAAGCTGCGTACATCATGCACGGTTGTCAAATTTGGCCAATTAAGAATTGCTTCCACCTTTGCTGGATCCATACAGACTCCATGCTTAGACACAATATGCCCCAAGAAATGTATCTCTTGCAAGAAAAATTCACTCTTCTTGCCATTAACAACCAGCCTATGGTTTCTAAGTTCTGCAAACACAATGGCCAAATGCCTTCTATGCTCTTCCTCAGTTTGTGAATGCACAATCATATCATCAAAGAATGTGCCCACAAACGCTCTATGAGGCCGGAAAATCCTGTCCATCATTCTGTTAAATGTGGCAGGTGCATTTGTCAAACCAAAGGGCATAACCAAGAACTCATACAATCCAAACGTGGTTCGGAATGGTGTCTTATGCACATCCTCGGGTCTAATTCGTATCTGGTGATACCCGCTTTTCAAGTCAATACGACTAAAGACTGTGGAGCCCTGTAAGCGATCCAAAATGTCATCGATCCTCGGTATGGGGAATCGATTCTTGATGGTGTTCTTGTTTAGCGCCCTGTAGTCAATACACATGCGCCAAGAACCATCCTTCTTTTGCACCAAGAGTACAGGTGAGCAAAAGGGTGATGACCTAGGCTGTATCAACCCTTTATTCAAAAGCTCTTGCACATGACTCATAATCTCTTCCTGTTGGGCTGCACTAACACGGTACGGCGGTCTATTCGGTGGAGTACTACCAGGAATTAGATCAATGGCATGATCTTCTGGCCTCTCAGGAGGAAGTTCTCCTGGCAATGACTCGGAAAAACAATCTTGGAACCCACATAAGAAATCAGTCCTGTCCTTATCTAACATAGACAAATTAGACTTAGACTCATCATCTTGTGCATCCTTTACATAAATCAAGTACGCGGAAAGATGCTTTTTCATTACTGATGAAATCGCCGAAGCGGATACAATAGGAACAGATTCCCCTTTGAGTTTTACATCCAGTACATGTTCTTTCCCTCTATGAGTCAAAGTGATTTTCCTATTGTAAGTGTCCACCACCGCATGTACTCTGTGGCACCATGGCATCCCCAACAAAACATCACAGCCATCAAGTGGCATGATAAAGAACTCTTCGCTGTCCACATAACCCTGCAAATGAAGCCGAAGCTTCCCAATGATAGGAGTAACGGGTTCTGCATACCCTGGACAAGCCATATTAGCCTCATGTAACGGCCCCATCTCCTCTGCACGAATCCCCAATCGGCCAGCCAAATCTGGTGAAATGAAGTTGGCTCTAGCACCTGTGTCAAAGAATATCAAGGCATTCTGATCTCTCACTTTGCCCCATGCCCTGCACAACTCTGTCTCTTCACCACCTGGCTGTTCCCCCACAAGATCAGGAACTAACCCTGCAGAAGGTTTTGGTTTCTTTGACTTGGGCTCTCCTTTATTGTCAGAGTCCTTTTGGGACTTTCTCTTGGGACAATTAAATGACATAAGCCCCTCTTCAGTACAGTAAAAACACTTCCGAGCATCTCTCAAAGCCTGTCTTTCCTCAGAAGTCCTCTTGGGCATTGGCAACTTCTTATACTTCGTCTCTGAAGACCCTTTAGCATCACGTGAAGCATGCCCAGATTTTTCAGCTTTCTTGCTCAAGTTCTTACTGCCTTGAAACCCAGATGATCCTCCAGTGAGTAACGCATTAGCTATCATAGCATTTTCAATCATCTGTGACATGTTCGTTACTCTTGTCTTGATACAATAATCTCGCACCTCTTTGGGCAGCCCACAACAATACTTCTCTACCTGCTCAGACAAAGGCACTGCACGGTAAGAAGTCACTGGGAGTAAAGCTTCCCAAAACTTTTTGTTATAATCCTCCAAATTCTCACACTTTGAAGCATCCAACTTGTGCCATGCGGTCATAACATCCACCTCAAATGTAGATGTGAGTCATACGGAAGAGAAAACCTGTTTAAATTGTACCCAAGTGGTGCGTGCTATGCCCTGCAAAAGAAGAGTAGACCACCACTGCAAAGCATTGCCCTTGAGAAAAGTGGCAGCTTTCCTCACCTTAGAGGACTCTGTGTAATTCCCACCAGAAAAAGCAGCATCAAACTGCTGTAAAAAGGTGAGTGCTTTAAGTTTATGTTTGGCCCCATTGAATGTATCAAACTTCACTGCAGCTCCCCCTTCCTTGTAATCCTTCGCCTTTCCCATAGGTGTTAGATTATCATATGGAAGTGGCTTTGCAAGATTGCTACCCCCAACATTCATGCCCATCATTGGGTCAACATTACCCATTCCCACACCTGGCATACCATACATTCCAGCCATGTTTCCAGACATTCCATTATGCATACCTGGCTGCATGCCACCATACATATTGCCTTGCATTCCAGGTTGCATGCCTCCAAACATATTTCCTTGCATACCGGACTGCATACCACCATACATATTCCCCTGCATACCAGGCTGAAAATTAGCTCCAAAAGGCCCGTGCATACCCATGCCTCCCTGAGGATAACCCCCAGTCATAGATTGGAACACCGAGCCACCACCAAAATAACCTGGATGCATATTCTGCTGAGGAATTGATGGCTGTCCAAAGAAGGAACTCTGTGAGTTTGCTCCATAAGCATGCTGCATGTTCGGAAACTGGCCAAAAGATGGATCCTGTGGGATGGCACCACTATGACCTTGAGGAAGATTCTTAGAACGAACCTTCTTCTTCTTCTTCTCGGGCTCTGTACGGGATCTCATAAATTCAGCAAACTTCTCACTTTGTGTGAGCTGCATAAATACATCCATAACACTAGCCAAACGATCTTTAAACCGAGCATCATCATCCTCTTTACCAAGTACATCTTCTGGCTGTGTTACATCCTCATATTGCTCAACATCTGCAGCCTGTTCTCCTGCATGAATATCCTCAGATACATCTCTCTCAGGAGAGGTCTCTTGCTCTTCCTCTTCATGATAGAAGTACTCATTCTCTGTATCAGACATGTTTGCTGAATTTTTCAGCGATGACTTTTCTCGAGGCAACCACGAGCTCCCCCCCTTCAGAAAGTTGATGATTGGTCCCGACTCCCGGCGACGGAACCTTGAAACCGGCCTCTGGTAGAAACCAAAGTGCGGTAGACTAGCAGTCACCCGTCCACTTGTAGTCTAGATATGAAAACAAAATAGATTGGAGCTAGAGTGCCCAAATCTGAAAACAAAGCGACACCTGTTGGCCCCAAAGCTTGGCGCCCCTTGCGGTATTTCTTTATTCAATTTCAAAAGTATGAAAGGCTGAGTACACCAAAATCAGCCAAGAGAGTACACCTGTATGTCCAATGTGACAGCCCACAATACCTCTTAGCACAGAGGATTCACACACACAGATCCGTGTCTCAAAGCAACACTCTGTGCCTCCCTCTGATCAGCCAAGACCATTAAGCAGGGCAGCCATGAGCATACATCTGGCATATCTCAAGCACATGATTCAACATCTCAGCTCATACATACATTCACTGTTCAACCTCTGTCTCCACCCTTTTCAATCTGCCATACCCCTCCTCTCACAAGGGGCCAGATAGCTCAAATCTGCAACAGACATAAAGCAATAGAAAGAGAGATAGATGAACAGATGCAGAGCTTACCAAAATTAGCTCGTGGATCTGCACCGGAGGAAGTAACGGTACCAATCTGTACTTGCAGACACTTGTTTCAACAACCCTGCTTCACCCGTGTGAGTGTACTTGTCTGTACCTTCCTCTCTGCATCCACTTCAATGCTGTACCTGACTGTTCAGACCATAAAAGCTGCACAGAACCAGTCCGTACTGCCCCTACACACACGTGTCAGAATCTGTCCATACAGAACTGTACGGCCATTCTGCTGTCGCTTGAGTGAACTGGTGCGCCTACTCCCAGCTGTACCCGACTGTACCTGCACAGTCCAACGTCGACTGCTCCAGATCTGTCCGTACACTGTACTGCAGTCGTACAGTACTGTACGGCCTGTACACCAGGAATAGCAGCCACCTGCAACAGCCACAGTACAGACTCCTAACGGCGCTGCCTGCACCTGCAGTCGTACTGTTGTACTTGCAGTCGTACATATGTGTACGGACGCTGTATGGTCTGTTCCAGCACACAGTAATGAGCAACAAGCCTTCTCTGCAGCAGTCGATTAGTCCCCCTTGCTTTCCACGCTTCCTCTTGCAGGTATGCTCCACGTTTTCCCAAAAAGAAGAGAGAGAGAGAAGAGAGAGAAGCATGCACTCCCAAAAGTGGAGTTGCCCTCTCCCCATATTAATCCTAGGTCCCCAACTTTAATTGTTATTAAAGTTCCCTAGGGGCCACTAAGGCCTAGGGGCAACCATTCATAAAACATTAAAATATTAATATTCTAGTTGCCCCCTTCACACCTAGGGATGTCCACACATCATTAACTCTGTCCGGGCACCCCCCATGTGAATCATTCAATATTTTGACTCAGCAACCACCATGCCCACACTTGTGCTGTTCCATTTTCACAGGGCCATGACACATGGTGCTCAAGGTGGTAAAACTGAGCTAGCGTGAGAAGGTCTTGCGATGATGGGAGATGATGGCCCGGATCCTCCTATGGTGGCGTGGCCGTGGGCGAGGGCCATGGGGTCTGGGGCGTCGACCTCTGTATAACTCACTGGCTCTGTCGAGTGACACACCTCTCGGCCGAGCTCCTGCACTAGCCTGTGGTCTGGGTATGATGGGTGGATCGGTCCTCGGAGTGCTGGTGTGGAAGAAGTCGGTGAGAGCTCTCTGTGCTGGTCTTCGAGCAAGTACAGCTGATCTGGATCTCACTAAGGGCTCCCTGTGTCTACGGAGCTCTAGAAGAAAAAGTCCTAGGCATCTCTGATCTGGGAAGTCCATGATCGTGGAAAGTGGTCGGAACCTAGCTCGAAAGAGGCAGTGGAACCTCCCCCGAATCTCATAGTATACAGGGCATCGGCATATGTAATGATTCTCTGTCTCGGGCTTTGTGTGATAGAGCTAGCATATCCTGTCCTCTAGTGCAGCCCCCGTAGGCCCATATCTTGCAGTCTCCACTCTCAGCTGGTGGGACGAGGTGCGGATCTGGCCGATCGCGCATCTCACCCCAAAGGATAGGTGTGTGGCCATGTAGTGTGGGTGGATGATGAACCCATCCTCTGTCAGGCATAGGAGGTGATCTCTATAGAAGGCCATCTTCGTCCCCAATGGACGACTAGGTGAACTCCATGTCCTCTGAGTATCCAGTCTGACAATGCCCTTCCTGATAACCGTGTTCCGCTCTATGTGGTTGAGAGCAAATGACGGGGCCTCAGCGTGTGCCAGTATGTCACTGTCTGGAATAGAGCCTCTGTCACTATCGGTGTAGCCCCCATCTCTGCACGCACAATCTCATGTGGCACTGATGGCTTACTCCTAATCATGCGTGAGATTATCGCCACTAGGGGCCTCTCCATCGGCTTCCACCCATCATATACCTCCTCTGTATCTGTCTTGGCCGGCTCTCCCCTCTGTCTCCTCCTGTGGTATAAGCTAGGACCCCAGATGGGGGCACCATACAATAGTGCAGGTATAACTAGAGTATCAAATAGCCAAAGCTTCGTCCTTGGCTCCTGAAACTGTATTTGTGAGCATTGCCTCTCTAGCGAGCCAAGGACTACATATTCCATCATCAATCTAGCTTCGGCCGCCTTCCGCATCGAGAACTGAGGTCCAACAAAAGTGATCCCAAGGTATACATATGAGGTAGCATACTCCACAGGCTCTCCGTTGTGTATAAACTGTACTGCAGATCTAGTTATCCACTGTGAGGAGGTGTTAAAGATCATGACCTTGGTCTTTCCAAGGTTCACAGTGAGGTCCCGGTCCTCGCAAAACGCCCGTAATGCATCCAAATGCCTCTGCAGCCCTTCTAGTGAATCAGAAATAAGAACAATATCGTCTACATACAAGAGGATCGGTATCAGGACTCTTGCCAAATGCGCTCCTGGTCCTCCCTGTCTATCTGTGTAAACCGAGATCTCATCAATGTATAGACCAAATAGAGTAGGAGAGAAGGGGCAGCCCTGCTTCACCCTAATAGTGTTGTGTATGATCTCTGAGTCACCTCTTGGAGCCCGTACTCTGCCTATGACTGAGTCATAGAGTGTAATGATCCCCCAAAGCATCTCTGCTGGCACTCCCATATCCTGCAGTCTCCTCATCAGTCTGGCCTGTGGGACGGTATCAAAAGCTTTGCAGAAATTCACAAATAAACAGTATATCCGATGCCCGTGAGGTCTCCCCTCCTCAATGAGAGAGAGAGAGAGAGAGAGAGAGAGAGAGAGAGAGAAGAGGCTTCTTTCAATTTTATAGTTATATTCAAAGATGGCTAGGATCAAGTAATATTAGTAGAGAACTCAATATCAAGAATTATATGCCAAATCAAGGGAAATTTAAGACAATCAAATGCAAAGGTATATCCAATCAAATCATCTACATTGTGCCAAAACTAATGAGCAAATACAAGAAATTATATTTGCATTGAGAAATAGTAAAGAGTACAATATTTTGATGCTTCTAGCACATATATAGGTTGTTTAGTACCATGAAGCATCAATTTCCCATACCAAGGATTGATGACATTGAATAGGTCCACATTTTTCAGCCACAGAGATTTGAAAAAGATTTGAAAAGCGGTTATCATCAAGTGAGAGTGGTCCTAGGATGTGCATAAGACAAATTTTGCGCACAACTTTTGGATTGTATGAATTCTTGGTTGTCATTTGGTCTTACAAATGCACCGGTTACTTTCAACCACATGATGGATTGAATTTTCAGAAATCGTAGGAAGCTTAGAGGTGTTTTCTTTGATGACATGTCTTTTTGAAGAATGAAGAAGAGTATAAAGTTCACTCGGCCATAGTTTTCGTGGAGCTTCGGAATCATAGGCTCCTTGTTAATGGCAAGAAGAGTTGAGTTCTTAATGGAGATCCATTATTTGGGACACAATGTGTCCAAAGATGGAGTACGCATGGATCCCACCAAGATCCAAGCAATCAAAGATTGGTTGGAACTCAAGTTTGTGAATGAAGTGCGAAGGTTTCTTAGGCTATGCTCGTACTATAGGAGATTTATATAGCACTTTGCACCCATTGCTACATCATTGCATGACTTGATTAAGAAGGAGATGGACAAAAGGTGAAAGTGATGCCTTTGTACGGCTTAAGGATGCCATTATCAGGGGACCATCTTGGCGATTCCCGACTTGCACAGGCCATTTAGTGTCGAATGTGATACATGATGCAATTGTATCGAGGCTATTTTGAATCAAGAGCGCCATGTTGTGGCTTATGAGAGCAAGAGATTGCATGATGCCGAGGTAACACTTGGGATTTATGAGAAGAGTTGTTGGTTGTAATTCATGTCCTAACCATATGGAAACACTAATTGTTAGGGGTTGAATTTACAATCAAGAGGGATCACCAAAGCTTGAGATACTTTCTCATCCAAACCAAGCTTTTTGAGAAGCATATGAGGATAGCCAACTCACTTTCTACGTGTCACTAGCGTGGGCATTTCCCAGTATGAAAGGGGTATAGTGGACTCTAGGATGTCTAAATATTTGGAAAGTATAAGCTTTGCCTGGAATACAAAGGATCCGACCCCTAAAAGCTAGGAGGTTACTATTTTGGACAACTCTAATGGAAATTCCGTTCGCGTCATTACGTCTGGAATAGAGTAGATACCAAGAGTTGCCAAAGTACCTATGGCAAATGGGCTACCAGTTGGGATATTTTTAGAGATAAAGTTTATGGAAGGACCCATCTCTTAGATTGGGACATGTGGCAAGAAAGTGAATCAAAGTGAGACAACTGACCTCACACTTAGCACTTCAGCTTTTGTGTTACTCTCCACTTGTCACATAGCCTTCTGTTTGCATTTTCACTCATGGGAGTCCCAAATCTATAAATTGGAGCCCTTGCTCTTCATTTACAAAAACTCTCTTGCTGCAAACTAGCCTCTACTATGATGGTGGCTCACATTCTTGTCTACAACACTTTATGGAGAGTTCCTACACTCCTTCACTCCCCTCAACAGTATGGAGAGTTCCTACACTCCTTCACTCCCCTCAACAGCAGGTTTCTCTATTTCTATAGCCTCTTGATGGTTGTATCGAGTTGTACCGATTGATTTATGTCATAGTCACAAGGGACGGTAACGGGGACGAGGAGGGAACGACACTCAAAAAATACTTTTTTTAAAAAGTTTTTCTACTCTACACTTATTCTAGTTTGAAAGTACATCAAAATGAGCACAAATTTACCCTAAAATGGTAAGCTTTTGAGTCATATTAACAAAATACGCCGATCAAAGAGTGAAGGCGTTGACGGTTGATTGTATTAATAATTAAGTAGATACAAAATGAGTCATGACTCAAGAGTAAGGACTAAGCCTTAAGGAGAGACAATACATGGAAGGACTCAAATGACAAAAAGTGCTAAAGCCTAGAGGCTAGAGCTAAGTAGTAAGGCCCATGAATCATGATCCATGAATGATCATCCACGTGAGGTGCTCGCCTCATGGTTATGGATAGCTTGTGTCAAAGGAGCATCAAGCTTATCCTCACTGGCATGCTGTTGCTGCACCTCATCCTCTTGTTGACTCATCGCCCACTCGGTGAAGGGTTCTGTCTTCTTGGTCACGCTCTTGCAAAGCATTCGTAAGTTTACGCTGACGAGGACAAGGTCATTGGCACACTCTACCCCGAGTCGGTTCCTCTTCCTAGAGGCAATGTGATTGTAGGTGCTCCAAAGTTGCTCCAAGCAAGAGGAGCTGACGGCTTGGCTAAGTACGCGGATGGCCAGCTGCTGTAGCTCTGGTCCATGAAATGACTTGTACATGGAAAGCTGGTCCCTAATCTTGCGCCTAACCGATGCATCAGGCACAAGACAATCCAAGATGATCCTCCATTCAGCGCTCACCTCCTGGTCGCTCTCTTGCTTGTCGCCTTGGAATTCTGGGTCCACCACATAAGCTGCTGCATGCAATGGAGAGTAGGAGGAGTTCCACCTTCCTAGACACAAGGCATGGATCTCCTCATATTTGTCTTCGTGGCACGAAGTCTTTCAACTTCTCTATCATGTGATCCATGGCCTCGTAGACCTTGTCTATGCATGGTTGCATAGCGTCTACAATCCTCAATAGATGGACTATGGACCTCACCATAGCATCCGTGGTCTTCACACTCTCCTACCAAGCGGCGTCATCCGCCCGTAACCTACACTATTGGCGAGTGTTTGTACGAGACTCTTGCATGTCAACAAACTCGTTGCTAAGGAAAGCCCCCTCAAAGCACTGCTACAATCCTTCAACTAGCCCAACATGAGGAAGTTGTAGGCAAACTGAGTGTCGGAATATTTGAGGAGAGAGAGAGAGGATCTCTTGTTGAACTCATGCAGAAGTCTTTGGTGGTTGAGGACAAAGGAGACCATGGTGTTGGCCTCCTCAATGAGCGGGCTGATCTATGGCAATGTCTCTATGTCCTTGAGGAGGTTGGTTAGGCAATGAGCCATACAAAAGGACATCGTGACATAGCCATTAATACCTTGGAGGATAGCTCCCGCCGCCCTATTGGAAGGCTCCCTATCCGCAACAAAGCCCACTACATGCTCGGGGCCAATGAGCTCGATGGTGGTAGCCCACTGCGCCGCAAGCACATCCGCGCTCTTCTCGGTGCTGGATGCATCATGAGATGAGATGAAGTATAACTCTCCGCGGGAATATGCAACCACGCCATGAATACTCCTCTTGCGGGTGTCGCTTGCTGTACAATGCGCTTCTCCCATTGCCGCTTGGTGTTGTCGGCCGCTTGCTCTACAATGCGCTTCTCCTTCTCGAGCAATGTAGTGCGCAAGCTCTCGGATGAGGGGGGCGTATAGGTTGAGCCATACTCCCCAATCTTCTTAACCACGACCTTGAAGTATTCCAACCTATTCAAGAAAGCAATTTACTAATGAGAAGGGGACTAGGATGATGAAAACATGAATGATGAATTGGCAATGATTGATCGCACTTACCTAGCCGCTTGAAAGGCAATGTGGTCGTGGAAGAAGAAGCGGGCCACCAACATATCCACCTCCTCCTTCAACTTGGGGTTCCAATTCTCCCCTAGTGTAGATTGTCGCCATGGGCTACGCAAGGGTGGAGATGGAGGGTGCCGGTGTCATGGATGGAGCAACATTCCGACTCGATGGTGAAGGTGATAGCGTGCATGATCCCGATCCACCACATGACTCCATAGAGGCTTGAGTTCCTCTCCCCATCGTCACGAGATCCACGGCCACTCGTGGTGTCCTTCTTGCTACTTCAACCGTCTCGTAGACGGCAAGCTTGTCGAGAAGTTCCGTCTCTTTTCGGGCGTGACATTCGTGCAAAACTGTACCACATGCCCACTCTCATGCAAGAGGTGGGCTCGCACTTTGTCGGCGCCACCTGTTCACCGATATGGGCAAAGCTTGCATGCCCATGGCCGAGAACCGCCTCCACGAGCGGATGGGGTGTAGTTAACCTCCTCCCACCATGTCCATCCCGTCGTCCTTCTAGGGGAAGCCCTGGCATGTGAGGAGGATGCCATGGTTGAAGATGGCTTGAGAGAGGGAGAGATACTAGATAGTAGAGAGTAGACTCTAGACTCTAGAGACTAGAGTAGTTGAGCCTTGTGTGAGAGGCTTGGAAGTTGGAAGAGGCTTGAGGGAGAGAGACTAGAGAGAGTAGATACTAGAGACTAGAGTGTGGCTTGCCGCTTGAAGCTTGAGCAATGAGCAAAGTGCCAAAGACTCAAGAGACTTGAAAGTTGAACTTCCTTGAAGGCTTGAAGGTGTGTGTGTGAGGAAGCGTGTGTGTGTGTGTGCTTGTTCTTATATAGATAGGAAAGAGAGAGAGACAACTTGGCAAGACCCGAGAGAAGAGGCAAGGGCCAAGGGCCAAGGCAAGAGGATACGACGTCCCCAAACGGCCAGATAAACGATAAAAAAACGGCCAGAAAACCAACCGTTGGAGAGCGTAATGGCTCTCTGCTATCCCCCACAGCGTCCTTGGCTTGTAGTTGTCCCCGTCCCCCCGTCCCTTGTGAGGATGCCTCCAGGGGGACGTCCGTCCATCCCCGTTGCTACCGCATCCCGGAACGGCGTCCCCACGTCCCAAGCTCCCGTCCCCCTATGATTTATGTACTATACCAATTGCATTAAGTGATGCACCATTTGATTTGAGGGCTGTATCTGTTGTACCAACCCATGTACTTGCTATACCAGCTGAATGGAGGATTGTACCGGCTGATTTGAGGATTGTATCTGCTGTACCAGCCCATGTACTTGCTATATCGGCTGTTTGGAGGATTGTACCTGCTGTTTCAGATTTTGTACCTGTTGTACCAGCCCATGTTATTGCTATACCGGCTGAGTGGAGAGCTATATCTGTTGTACCAGCTCTATTGCACGAAGACCCATGGTTTTTGGTGAACAATCAGTACCCACACGGAGGTATGCGGATTATATAGTTGACTCGGCATTTCTACAGCATGTGTACCAACTAAATTTTATGGCTGCCTTGTGTTGGGCTGTGTTATGGCACTTTTTTGTGGATAATCCGGCATCTCCCATGCGGAGAGTAAGGCCCTTAAGCTTGTACATGATATTTTCTCCTTGGGTAATAAAATACTCAAAGGTGGACATTCTGGCATCTATGCGGTGTCAGCTGTGCATCTCTCTCTGTTACAGTTTTGTGGATTAAGTGGCGTATGATTTAAGGCTGTGGCCATGGCTTACGTGTTTAATTACGTTAATGGTCAAGTGTTACATTGGTATCAAAGCTTTGGTCCTTTCACACTTTTGTGTGAAGATGATCCTTTTGGGATATAAACACTGGCTATTAGTGTAGTTAAACACTGCGAGCTTATCCACTTGTGAAAGCAGATATGCATCATGAGCATGAACAAAAGAATGTATGGCTTATGGATATATGAGTTCGTGTAATCTTACTCTGGAAGCACGGACTTCGCTTTTGTGCTTGGATCAGTTTATTGTTTGTATTTGGGTTATTCTATCAAAGCCCATAGCAATCTCATCCAGACTCATGATGAACTTGACAAACAAAAGACAAGTACTTTTCCATTCTTGTTTGTTTTATGTTTAGCAAATATGCATTTTGGATAAGTGCTTACGGACGTTCTACATCCGCATGCATGTTCAATCTGTCTTCCATTTCATGGCTTGGTGTTTGCATGTGTAAGCATGGAAGCCAGTGGAGAGTAGCATGCGACGCTGGGGATTGGGGAACGAGAGATTGCTCCTTCGAGTTGGTGGATACAACACCAACAATTATTTGTTTGGATATACTCTTGGAACATGAACAGAGAGACATGATTTGCATTATGGATACTCATTAGTCTCGCCCGTTTATTTGGGACGACGTGGTTATGATATGTGGACTTATGGGACTGCTTTGGCTTGCCCATTTATTTGGGACATGATTTTGGTATTTTAGAGACTTATTTAGTCTCGTCTATTTATTTGGGACATGGATTCTTTCAATTTATGAGACTATCTCGTCTCACCCACTTGATGGAACATGATTATATCTTGGAAATATGGCTTGAAGCTTAAAGTTGTGTGGATAACTTTTAAGAAGTTGGGGAGGATGTCACTAGTTTGGACATTTCCCAGTATGAAAGGGGTATAGTGGACTCTAGGACGTCTAAGTATTTGGAAAGTATAAGCTTTGGGAATGGGGGATTATCAAAGAATCCGACTCCTAAAATCTAGGAGGGTTACTATTTTTGGGCAACTTTGATGGAAATTCCGTTTGTGTCATTACGCCTCGAATTGAGCAAATACCAAGGTTGCCAAAGTACCTATGACAAATGGGCTACAAGCGTGTGGGAAGAAAGTGGTTCAAAGTGAGACAAGTGGCCTCACACTTGTCAGTTTAGCTCGTGTCACTTTTCTCTTGTCATCATAGCCTTCTCGTTCTATTTTCACTCATGGGAGCTCCAAATCTATAAATTGGAGCCCTCTCTCTTTGTTTACAGAGGCTCTCTTGCTGTAGACTAGCCTCTACTGTGATGGACCATGGTTTCTTGCATTCTTGTCTACAACCCTTTATGGAGAGTTTCTACACTTGTTCGCTCCCCTCCACATAAGGTTTCTCTATTTCTATAGCCTCTTGATGGATGTATTGACGTGTACCGGCTGATTTATGTACTATATCGGTTGCATTAAGTGATGTACTGATTGAGGCCTGTATCTTCTGTATCAGCCCATGTAGCTGAATGGAAGGTTGTATCGCGTGAATGGAGAGTTATATCCGTCTTACCAACCCATGTACTTGCTGTACCGCGTGAATGGAGAGTTATATCCGTCTTACCAACCCATGTACTTGCTGTACCGGCTGAATGGAGGGTTGTTCGTGCTGTTTCAGATTTTGTACTTGTTGTACCAGCCCATGTTATTGCTGTACCGGCTGAATGGAGAGTTGCACGTACTGTACTAGCTCTATTGCATGAAGACCCATGGTTTTTGGGGAAGAATGAGTACCCACACGGAGGTATATGGATTATATTGTTGTCTCGGCATTTCTACAGCCTGTGTACCAGTTAAATTTTATTGTTGCCTTGTGCTGGGCTATGTTATGGCATTTGTATATGGATAATCCGGCATCTCCCGTAGGGAGAGTAGGGCCCTCAGATCTTGTACTCGATTCGGTGTCAGTTGTGCACATCTCTCTTTTACAGTTTTGTGGATTAAGTGGCATATGAATTAAGACCATGGCCATGGCTTGAGTGTTTAATTACATTAATGGTCAAGTGTTTTGCGAAGCCCCCAGACCCTTAAGAAGTTACACTACATTTCATTTTCAGATTTTGCATACTCTTGAGAAGAAGAATGTGGTTGCTGATGCCTTGTCACAAAAGCCTATGTGACTGCAATTTCTATTGCCTCACACGAGGACCTGTGGGCTGATGTGCTTGCTAGTACAGCACATTCTTCATTTGTGATCGAGGATGGATACGTCATGAAAGATAATTATATATGTGTGGTGAAGAACATGAGGGAGAAGGTCTTGGATGAATTCCATTTGGAAAAATCTTCTGTCACAAGTTTTGCTCCTAGTAGGCTAGTTGTTACACTTAACCATAGTAGATTGAATTCCAAACGTTGAAAAGAAATCTATCTCTATATTTTTGTCTGATGCTGTTAGAATATACATTCTCAAGACCCTTCAGCCTGGAGAGCTCGACCACCCCCTCTACATGGTGAGGTTGGGTCAGAGGCTCCAGATTCATGAGATCGATGGTACCTCAGCAGTGGCAGTGGCAGTGTCAGCGACAACTCACTGGTCTTCCAAGGGCATCTCTCCTTGCTTCATTGGAGATTGCTGGAAGCGCCTGTGGGAGGGCTTTCGGCCAAGAAAGATCACAATTTTTCTCTGGCAGTTAGCCCACCGCAGCCTCCCTGCTGTCGGCACTTGGTTGGCCATCCAGAACGGCCAGCAGAGTGTGTGCATTGCAGCTACCCCCCACGGAGTCACACCAGCACTACCTTTGGGACTATCCCAGAGTGCAACAGGTTTGGCAGAGGATCCTTTGCCTCTAGACAACAGTATGGGCCACTCCGCGCACCGTCGCTTGGGGGCAGTAGCCTGGGTGACTAAGACCACCCTGCTCTCGCCTACGAGGAGGCAGCAGCAGGACATGCTCTCCAACTCTCTTAGTGCAGGCTTGATATTGTACCCACTTCCAACAGATCGTTGAAGCCCTGGTCTCCAGGGACTAGTCAAAGATGGGAGATCATCAGCAGCATTGCTGCATGGCATATATGGCGGGCCCATTGCAACGAGGCCATCAAAGGCACTCTCACCCCTCATGCTGAGTCCATCCGTTCCATATGGATGAACATCATCTGTATCCTCTGCGGTCAGGGGGAAGCTTAAGGGAGGTTTGGATCGCATGCATAGACAGCGAGAGGCTTTTCTGCGCACATGGCACCCAAGGTCCCTTTCTCTCTTTGATTGGGACAGTGAGATCACTTGGCATTAAAGGCCACCTGTATGGTTCTCTCTCTCTCTCTCTCTCTCTCCCTCTCTCCCCCCCCCCTTTGTATGAGGTAGGTTCTCTCCGAGAGTGGCCAACCATGGAGGGAACCACCCTTGCAGTTCCTACTTTTCCTCTTTGGAGGGTTTTGAGCATGTACATTCTAGCCTATGGCTGTTTGCTAAGTTACTTGATTAGCTAGCTAGAATAAAATTCATTTACTTATCCATTCGAAATCTGCTGAATTCTTATTCATGGGTATTCTCATTTATGGCAATTCTCATTCATTGGCAGTGTGAGTTTTGGGTTGTGTGTTTGCACCGTTTGTTCCTGTTTGTGATGTTGATCACTCGCTTGCATATTTGCAGATGAGTAATGATAACCCATTCGTAATACCAGAGATGGATCCATCTCTGCGTACCCAAGTTCAGGAATGTAATTGGCAAGTTGTAAATGTAACCACTCCTGCCAATTATTTCCATGTGCTTCGTCGTCAGGTTAGCCCTAAACTTTTCCCCTTGATTTGGCTTTCTGGATTGAAATAAGCCAACATCTTCTAACAAACTTTGCTTGGGGAAACAGATTCACAGGGACTTCCGTAAACCCTTGATTGTCATGTCACCCAAGAATCTTCTTCGCCATCCCTTATGCAAATCAAATCTTTCTGAGTTTGATGATGTACAAGGGCATCCTGGATTTGACAAGCAAGGAACTCGGTTTAAACGTCTCATCAAAGATCAAAATTCTCATTCTGATCGAGAAGAAGGCATTCGGAGACTTGTTCTCTGCTGTGGAAAGGTTAAGCAGTTTTCAACCTTCTATGTTTACATGCCTATTTTCAGTATATTTCACACTTACACACCCCGTTATTGTAGGTTTACTATGAGTTAAATGAGGAAAGGGACAGGGTTCAAGGCACTGATGTAGCCCTCTGCCGCGTAGAACAGTTATGCCCATTTCCTTATGATCTTGTACAAAGGGAGCTGAGGCGTTATCCTAGTAAGAATTTCTCTGATCCTTTTCTGCTTGATGTGATACTTTATTAAATCCCCCCCCTCCCCCCCCCCCCCCCCCCCCCCCCTCTCTCTCTCTCTCTCTCTAACCTTCTCTTAATAAAAGTTTCTGGCCTCTGAATGTACTGAATGTACGACTGTTGAATGCTGGTGTGCTATCGTCGTAGATGCTGAAATAGTTTGGTGCCAAGAAGAGCCAATGAACATGGGAGGGTACACATATATCGCCCCCCGACTTGCTACTGCTATGAGGGCTTTGAAACGAGGCACATATGAAGATGTGAAATATGTTGGGAGGCCGCCTTCAGCTGCCACAGCAACTGGTTTTGGTAACTTGCATGCCCAAGAGCAAAAAGAGCTGGTACAGAAAGCTCTACAGTCTGCCCATCTTGGGTAGATCTCCAGTGTGTTTGATGTTTCTTTCAAAATGCACGCTTTTTAGTAGCTTTTTTTCCTAATTATACTACCTTACCATGGTAATTTTGTTACCATCTTTAAACTATCCTCCAAAGCTTTGACAGATAGTTTCACAAATAAAGACTAGTGTGGCTACGGTATTCATTGTGGCTGCATCTAAGCAGAATAAAACTTTTATAGTTAATGGAACCATGTGTCATATCCTTTTTATGGAAACCTTAGCTGTGTGCGATCAGAAGTTACCTTTGTTATCTTTTGGTGAGGCATAGATAGGGGATATGACATGTGCATAAGCCTACTTTTTTGGCTTGGTGTAAGATATTCTTTTGAGTTCCAGTTCTTTCAAACACGTCAAAAATGTTTATGATGTTCTGTGGGTACCCTGATTGGTCTTTGGTAACACTTTACAAGGATGATAAGTATAACATGATAAGTTTGTGAATAAATGGCAAACAGCAGTAGTGAGTGGTATTCTTTGTCCTTAATTTGCTGCGAGATTCTATGCAAGAAAATGGGCTGGGTATATTTGATGAGTGTTGTGGATATTAGGTTTGCCAAAGATAAACTTACAGCTATGTTTCCTTCTTTGATTAAAAGCTTTCTAAATTAGGCATAGCAATTTCAGTTCCCTCTGTTCTGCATGTGTCCTCCAGGTTCCAGACTCAGAGTCTCATGTATTTTATTGAACAAGTCAAGCCTGAGGTGAGAAATTTCACTTGGTTTTCTTTTGCTATTTTAAATCTTTAGTTTGTTCGATAATTCTATACACATTTCTCTCATTTGTGTCTTCGTAGGAAACCTTCTCTTATACTTGCTTTTTCTGTTATTGACTCAAAAATTTATGCTTAATCAATAAGTAAAAGGTTTAAACTTTCATTGCAACTTTATGCTCCCTTCTCCAAGCACCCTTCCGCATCGACATCACGTCCTCTTTCTCGTTCCTCTTGGTCTCCTTCGTTGCTCACCGCTTTCCTCATCTATTTGATCCACTTCTCCACCCATGGTACTCCCTCCTCCACCTCCCTTGTTTGGCCGCTCCGCTCCCCTTTCGTCGCCCTCTACATTGTGCCTCTTGCTTCAAATTTTTTAGGCATCTGCGAGTCTCTACAACAAGATAGTTTGTGTGTTGAGTTGAGCGGTTTTTTTGGGGGGCAAGTGCGGGCGAGAAGAGACGTGCGGATTGCTTTTGGAATCGAGCAAGTATAAGGAGAGGAGACGAGTGTTCCTATGCCTTCTCTCTTAGAGGGAGAGAGAGAGAGAGTCTATCTGATCCTACACGCGAACCCCACGAGATAGAAGCACAGTGTATCCAAAACAGGAAGATTTGACGAATATTTTTTTGCCAACAAGAATTCAACGGAGTTTTTGTAACATTCAAGTATTGTGTCCAGCAGACTCCGATACAACTCGAGGTTGCTAAAAGCTCGAGAAAAAACGCAAAATGACAATTTTGAGTTTGCTATGGCATGGCACCTTTGAAACGTAGGCTGCCAAACCACTTGAGCCCCCCCTCCCAAATTGCTCTCCCCTGGCATGCCACGCAATCTAGCAATGGATACAACTCTCCACGTCACGTCGAGCCAGCGGAGAAGATTCCCCCCAAATCTCTGGTGCAACCTTACTTGTCCACACATGTACGGAAGCCTTCCTTGCAGAAGCTCAAGCTAACCCACAGTTCTCGCCTCTTCTACCTACTTTCCAACAAACAAACCCCCATGCCCCTAGGGAGCCATGGAGACTCATTCCGCCTCTTCAGCCTGAGCTACAGGTACCTTCGTAGATAGATGTCGCCTATCAATACTCTCTTTTCAAGGAGTGTCGAACAAAGAAGAGCAGCTCTTCTTGGACGAGGGGAGGATAGCCTCTCAGCCATTTACAAAGGCCAGACAGGATTAAGCTCCCTCATGAGCCTGCTAATGACAAAGGCGGAGGCAGACGTGGTGTTGACAAAGAGGATTGTGGAACTCCAAAAGGTAATTTGGTAAAGGATTGGTGTTAGGTTTACCAAACAAGAGCCTTGCTTGGGATGTGTCGTGGTCCTAGACCCCCTACAGAGGTAATCTGAAGCTGGATCTCTCAAGGGGCTATCGTAGAGCATATTCAATTTCTACCAGCAGCTTCTGCTTCTTGTTTAGGGATGAAAGAATGGCACTTAATATTCTTGGTGGATGATCAAGAATGTCCCTTTATCACTTTTCCGATGGTTCCTTGATTTCTCCCCTCATGGTCCAAAGCCCTCCATCTGCCCAGTGTGGGTAGAGTTTCCTGACCTTGCACCTGCATCCCTTGTTGAAGCTCATAGTGGAACCAGTAGGCAAGTTGCTGGGACAGAGGCTTGTTCCTGACCTATACCCGAAATGGCATCCACAAGCTTTGGTTGGAGCGGACCTAAGTAAGGAACTCCTAGAGAGTCTTGTGATTAACTTTGGTGATTTCTGTGTTGAGCAACCTGTAGTTTTCAAAAAAATTCCCAATGCTTGCTTCCATTGTCATAAGCAGGGGCCTTTCATTAGAGATTGCCCAAGTAAAAATCCCTCTTTGTCTTCCCCTTCAAAAGCTCAGCCTCCAGTGTTAGATGGGAACCTAGAGACTCAGGATGGGTTCTAGCAGGTTTCTAGATGAGGGAAGGTTACTAGACCCCATATTCCGAAGTCAAATAATAGACCGAAGCCACAGAACAAATTGTCCCCCTTGCTTGTGGACATTGTTGTCAGAATATGTAGCGGAAATGATAACCAAACTTGGGTAGACAAGAGCAAGTAGACTGCAGAAAATAAACAGCACAAGAAACACAGAGAGATAGGTGTGTAAACTCTTCTCTATACACAAGATCCGAGAAAAACTGAATGAGAAAGTGGTGGGGGCAAAGGGGCTATATATACATCCAAGAGAGGACAGTCGGCCAGCAGATAAAGTGCCCACGACTGCATAAATGCAGTCGGCCAGCACATGAATGTCCACGAGTGATGAAATCCAGTCGGCCAGCAGCCCAGTAGCCCACGACTGATCAACATGGAGTCGGCCAGCACTGGGGTGCTCCTGGCATCCTCTGGTAGCCCTCCCACCACTAGGAAAAATGGGAAAAAATAGGGAAAAAAATACGGGGAGTGTGGAAAAATGATAAAACACCTCATAAGGGCGGGCACACCCACAACAAAGGCCCTGGTGTATAAAAATAGACAGGAGATGGCTTCTAACACCCCCTCTCAGCTCCTGGCTGTGAAACCAACCCAAGGGAGCTGGAGTGCCGCCTGAGCGTAGCCTGAGGTAGAGACTTCGTGAAGAGGTCCGCCGCATTGTCCTCCGTCGAACAATAAAGTAGCAAGATGTCACCAGCCAAGATCTTCTCACGTACAAAGTGATACTGTATCTCTATATGCTTGGTCTGGGCATGGAAAACCGGGTTCCGAGCAATAGCTATACAACTTTGGTTATCGCACTGGATGACTGTGGGATCCCTCTGTGGAAACCCAATCTCGCCTAGCAGCCTCCGCAGCCATACAACCTCACAAGCAGCCCGATACTCTGCCTCTGTCGAAGAAAGGGCAATAGTTGGCTGCCTCTTGCTGCTCCAAGAAACTGCTCCTGAGCCGAGGGTAAAACTGTATCCTGAAGTAGATCTCCTCTTGTCTGGATCTCCTCTTCAATCTGAGTCACTCCAACCTTGGAGCTTGACTCCATTCCCTCCTGTGTAAAAGAGTCCCAGATCCTTCGTACTCTGCAGATACCGCAAGATCCGCAATCCTGCGTCCCAATGAGACTTCAATGGCGTCTGCATAAAAGAGCTCAATAGCCCCACGGAGAAGCTCAAGTCCAATCTGGTGTTCAGCAACCAGATCAATGAACCAACCAACTTCCTGTACTGCGAGGCATCAACTAGCTCACAAGGATCTGTAACGGGTAACTTTGTGTTCGGGTCCATCGGCGAAGTTATAGGCTTGCAGTTCTCCATCCCAAAGGCCTCAAGCAACTCATGAACATACTGCTGCTGAGAGACGAAAAACCCCCTCTGGGTTTGCCAGATCTCCAATCCCAAGAAGAAGTGGAGTAAGCCTAAGTCGGTCATCTCAAACTCCTTTGACAAGGCAGCCTTCGTCACTCGAATGTGCTCCACATGACCGCCGGTAGGAATGAGATCATCCACATAAAGGATGATGAGTGTGACCATGCCGCGTTCCCGAAAGAGATACAGGTTCGGATCTGCAACCGATCTCTGAAATCCAGTCCGAATAAAGAAGGAATCAATCTTCTGATTCCAAGCCCTGGGAGCCTGCTTAAGACCATACGAGGCCTTACGTAACTTGTAAACCATCCCTTCCGATCCTGGAACAATAAAGCTCGGAGGCTGTTCAACATACACCTCCTCCTGCAGGTCACCAACATTAAGGAACACAGATTTTACATCCATCTGATACACGGGCCACCTCTGAGAAGAAGCAAGGGCAAGAACGGTCCGAATCGTGGTCATCCGTGCTGTCGGTGCAAAGGTATCCTCGTAGTCGATGCCTGGTCGCTGAGCATAACCTTTAGCCACAAGCTTGGCTTTGTGTTTGTCCACCGACCCATCAGACGCGTATTTGGTCTTAAAGACCCATTTGACACCAATGACTGACCGCTTCGACGGTCGCGGTACCAACTCCCAAGTGTTGTTCTTCTCGATGGCATCAAGTTCCACCTGCATGGCTTTCCTCCAAGTATCCTGTGAAAGGGCTTCCTTTACGAAAGTGGGCTCTTTGTCCCGCATGATACGAGACATCAAGGCATAGTTCACCTGAAGAAGCTCCGTCGTGTTGCTTTTATCTCGGACTCGATGTGATCTTCGAGGGCCGTCCTCTGTGGTCCACTCGGAGGGTAGCTCCGTGACACCCGACTCCCGAAGGGTGTCTAACAACCACCTAGGTACTCGAACAGATCGTGGAGTCTCCTGTGGTCGCGGGGGCTCAACTCCAGCTGCGGGCTCAACCTCCTGTGATGACTGAGGTGGATCAACTGGAGTGATAGACTGGGAATCATCGTTAGACTCCTCTGGATCTCCAAGAAGTGGCGGCTCCTCGACAGTGGATGCTGGAACATGCTCGTCAAAGACCACATTCCGGCTGACAACAATCTCGTTCCTCTTTGGATCATACAACCTGTATCCCTTGGAAAGAGAGTTATACCCCACAAATACCACCTTGCGGGACTTGGAGTCAAGCTTCCCCCTCTGCTTCTTCGGAACATGTACATACGCGTCACTCCCAAAGACACGGAAGTGCGAGACATCGGGTTTCCTGCCAAAATATGCCTCAAATGGAGTCATATGGGGTACAGAAGTTGTCGGAGAGCGGTTAATGGTGTGGACAGCCGTTGCCACAACCTCACCCCAAAGTGGACGAGGAAGATCACAATGCTCCAGCATAGTTTTCGCCATCTCCACCACAGTCCTGTTCTTACATTCAACAACTCCATTCTCCGAAGGCGATCCGGTATTGGCCAATTCCCTTTTGATGCCATGATCTGCACAAAATCTGAAAAATACAGTCGAGGAGAATTCACCTCCTTTATCAGCCATGAGAGTCTTAACCTGATATCCAGACTCTTTCTCCACCATCACGTGCCAATCCTTGAACCGAGCAAAAGCCTGGTCCTTCTGGGAAAGAAAGTAGACCCACGTGAATCCGGTACAATCATCAACAAGCAGCATGAAGTAGAGAGATCCTCCCAAGGATGGTATCTGCTGTGGTCCACACAAGTCAGTGTGAATCAACTCCAATGGTTTCGAAGCCCGCCTGGAAGCCTGCTTCGGAAAGGATTCCCTGTGCTGCTTACCACGTATGCAAGAACTACAACGTCCTTGCCTACTACCAACATCTGGCAAGCCAACCACCATCTGGTCCTGGAAGGCGCGCCTCAAAGCATCCACATTTAAGTGGCCAAAACGAAAGTGCCACAAATCTCCGACCTGAGAGCCTGTCAATGAGGAGAGTGCAGAGAGCTTGTAGATGCCATTCTCCACACCGCCTTCCCAAACAACTTTGCCTGTCTCACGGTCCCTTAGAGCAACTGAATGCTCCTCAAATTCCACTCGAAAGCCAGTCTTGCATACCTCATGCACTGACAAAAGATGAAAACCCAGAGCAGGGACATAAAGAACACGGGAAGCATGCTTGCCCCCCTTGCCGTCGGGAATAATCTCCATCCGGCCCTCACTATGTATCGGAATAGTGGAGTTATCGCCAATAAAGATACGACCTGGCTGCCGTTTTAGATCCAGAAAGAAGTCACGGGATGGAGTCATGTGCCTGGAAGCACCACTGTCGAGAATCCATTCCCGGGTATCCTTCGCGGTGAAGCCAACTGCCTCCTCACTCGAAGATGATGAAGCATCGGAGTCCACCATCTCTTAGTGCACAAATGCTGGAGTCTTCGCAGCTGAGGCTGAGGAATCAGCACTCTTCCCTGTCCGCTTAGGGCACTTCCTCCAGTAGCAGCCTTTTTCTTCACAATCATTACAAGATCTTTCGGCCTTCAGCTTCTCTCGTTCTGGATCAGGCTTCTTCTCAGAAGACTTCTCCGGGGAAGCCTTCCCTTTGCCCTTGTTGGTATTCCGGCCTTTCGACCGTTGGCCAGTTAAGGCCTCCGAACCTCCGCCGTGAGGAGGGTTCGTGAAACTTTCCTCTTGGTCCAAGACCATTGGCACAAGCTCCTCCCAAGTAATGGTGCTGAGCCTGCCACTCGTGATCAACGAGGAATAGAAAGCAGAATACTGACCAGGCAAGTGGGAAAGCAAAGTGATGGCGATATCTTCAGATGATCTCTCTTTCCCAGCTTGTAGGACTTCCTGCTGAAGGGCCTGCAGCTTGTTAATGTGTTCCCGCATCGTCGAAGACTTTGCAGGGTTCATAACCCGCATCTGCACTTCCAAGGAGATCCGTTTCATGGGTGACACCCTGTTATACAAAGAAGCCAAGTGCTCCCATATGCCTCTCGCCAGCGTCATGTGCTTCACATGGTTGATCACTTGTGGTGTGCAATTGAGGAAAATAAACGACCGGACCTTGGCGTTGACACGATCCCACATGTGCGCCTGTGCCTCTCGGTCCTTCCTCGTCGATAATAACTCCCCTTCCTCAGCTTCCGGCCGTGGCACCCTGATGATAATAAAATCAGCAAGGTCATATGACTCCAGAACCGACTCCATCATGACCTTCCAGATGCCGTAATTGGACTCGTCCAACTGACGATCCACTGGGAACATGGGGAGAGTCGGAATCTTTACGTGCTTCTCAGCCATCTCTAGTAAATCTGCCATCGCGGAGAGTAACCTGAAAAGGATGGGTGCATGGGGGAAAAAAATCTGTAAACCTGGAAGTGGCTGTCCAGCACCTTTGCCCGCCTTCCTCTTGCACCTTCTCTTCCCGTTCAGCCCAAAATAGTCCACCAATCAGCAGCCTAACGCTCCCTCTCTTGCTCAGAAAAACGCCCAAGATCTGACTAGAGCCCAGGGCTCTGATACCATGTCAGAATATGCAGTGGAAATGATAACCAAACTTGGGTAGACAAGAGCAAGTAGACTGCAGAAAATAAACAGCACAAGAAACACAGAGAGATAGGTGTGTAAACTCTTCTCTATACACAAGATCTCGGAAAAACTGAATGAGAAACTGGTGGGGGCAAAGGGGCTATATATACATCCCAGAGAGGGCAGTCGGCCAGCAGATAAAGTGCCCACGACTGCTGGAAAAGTCCCACGGCTGCATAAATGCAGTCGGCCAGCACATGAATGCCCACGACTGATGAAATCTAGTCGGCCAGCAGCCCAGTAGCCCACGACTGATCAACATGGAGTCGGCCAGCACTGGGGTGCTCCTGGCATCCTCTGGTAACCCTCCCACCACTAGGAAAAATGGAAAAAAATAGGGAAAAAAATACGGGGAGTGTGGAAAAATGATAAAACACCTCATAAGGGCGGGCACACCCACAACAAAGACCCTGGTGTATAAAAATAGACAGGAGATGACTTCTAACAATTGTTGACCCGTCTCAAGCAGAGGATACTGAGGAGAGAGAGTTGGACATTGAAGTTGTGACCAACTCTCAAATTCAACTAGTGGCTGCTAACATTGAAAAGGAGATTGATGATATGGACTTTTAAGATGAGGGACTAGTGGTTTTTCCGATGCCAGAAGAGGAAAAGATGTTGGGTTTCCGGCTCTGCAAGTGTTCTCAACCTCTAAAAGGAGGATCTCCAAAGTGGGGGAGAACATTGCTTCCCCCATTCCACCTGAAAAAGGTACACAGAGCAGAGCCTCCTCAAGAAAAGGGCATCAAGGCACTAAATTCCCAAGAAAATAATTCCTAAGTGTCAGGGAAACTTTATGCAGGCTTCTGGTCCGGTGCATGTGAATGAAGAGGGCGATTGCCAACTCCAAAAGGCGATCCGCCCAGCCGCCAGCCCCACATCTAACTTAGTGTCAGAAAAAACCATTCTTTAGTGTAATTTTCATGGCTCAAATTGAGAAAAACCGGTTAAAATTTTGCCTAGCCTTGAGCCTTGAATTGAAAATTCAAAATTTTAAAGTTTTAGTTATAAAACCAATTCTATGCATTTTTTCAATAAAAACTGGTTGGGCTTGAAAGTAATCCTGTTTTTGCCGGTTAGAAAAAAAGTTTATTTTTGACACTGGTTTGACTCTCTCCAAAGTTGTATTATTTATTCTGGAAATTGGAATACTTAAGAAGGGAAAAAAACCATAAGCAAAGTAAACCACATGGCACATAGATTTTCCTATTTAAAATAGCGTGCACAGCTGTAACAACCAACCAAATCGCCGTCGTTGGAGGAAGTTGCTTCTGCAACTTAGAATCCAGGAAGAGAGGAGTCAGGACCAGTGTTCGCAGAAAACATTTTTTCCAACAATCCAAAAAACGTTCAACCTTAAATTTTTGTAGGTTTTTTCCTAAATTTTAAAGGTTTTTAGCAAAATTATAACTAAAATCCCTTAAAATTTGTAGGTTTTTTGTGAATTGTTATTTTGAAATTTGAAGGTTATTTTTCAAAATTTGCCATTCACTTGACACTAAACCTCTGTTTTTCGTGAACACTGGTCAGGACTCACCAGGTTGAAAAAAAACATGTTTTTCAAGCAATCAAAATAAGGACAAGTTACAACTCTTCAATCTATCCGGTTTTTCTTTGCTTACATGTTGGTTTTATAACTAAAACATATGAAAATTCATTCCTTAAAATCTTAGCCAAATTTCCTTATAAGAATACATTGGTATAATCTCAGCCATTTCTCCTTACTAGTACTCAACCTGCTCGTTGTTGCGGTATGTAAAAGATACCGCAACATGTTAAGAAGCGAAACCTAGGAATGGAATACAAAGGGTCGATTGAATACAAAGGGCCAATCAAATGGATTTTTTCCTCTTATTTTTTAGAAAACCAGGATTTCTTTTTTCTCTCCTCTCCTTGTGCCTTCCATTTTTCCTTACTAGTACTCAACCTGCGCGTTGTTGCGGTATGTAAAAGATGTTAAGAATCCATTCAAAGGGTCGATTGAATACAAAGGGCCATTCAAATGGATTTTTTCCTCTTATTTTTTAGAAAACCAGGATTTCTTTTTTCTCTCCTCTCCCTGAGCTAGTAGATAGATAAGAATACACTAGTTAATAGATAGATAAGAATACACTGGCATAATCTCAGCCATTTTTGCTCATAAGAATGCACTGGCATAATCTCAGCCATTTTTCCTTATAAGAATACACTGGCATGCAGTATTTTCCCTTAATTTTGGCCTGTAAAAATACACAGAACACATAATGCTCTCTCTCTCTCTCTTTAGGTGCTAGGCCTGCAAGCAGCCACCCGTCGACACCCCCCGTTAGCCAGGTTTTTTGTGTTTTTTTAATGCCTTCTCTCACCTTTGCAACACCCACTAATTACTATGCCACCTCGTCCAACTTCTGCAGCTCGTAGAGCTCCACCCCGACCCATCGTAATTTACTGTGCTGCTGCCTTCCTGAGAGCGCTTTTTTTTTGGCACCATCCATTCTGTACGACTAAATATTACATCTCTCTCTCTCTCTCTCTCTTTCTTTTCATATATGTCTGTCTCTCAAGGAGCGGATGCCCACCATGCAAATCTTATCCGTGCATGTAACCCCTTCTCTTCTCTAGCTTGCATGTTGGGAGCCCAAGCCAATTGGCTCACATGGCTTGGGCTCCCTACATGATATGATATCTTGCCAACATAATGATCTCCAAATAGAGAAACTCTGCAAAGAAAGGAGGAGGTAAAGCAACTAAAGGCCACCCAAGAATAGACGAACAAAATTCAAATCTCTTATCGAATCCATTTGGGAGAAAGAGAAGATGGCAACCAAGCTTAGATTACCACGCCACTTAAAATTAAGGCAACATAAAAAGAGGATGACGCAACAAAGAATGAAGGATAAGCACGAACTAGAGACCAAGATGACTAGGCTTGCTATAATTGAAAACAACACAAGCTAACACAGAAGCCATGGCTCTTCTCAAATTATCAAATTAACCAAGGATGCAATTGAGACACTAACCAAAGATAAAATCAAGCAATTGAAGCACAAAATTAGAGGAAAAAAGAAATGGCTACCTTGAAACGGGCACTAACAAAAAAGAACATGAAAAATCAACCTTACCAACAATGCCCTCATCAAAAGCCTCCAAAAGATGCCAAGGCTATCCACAAAGCATCATTGGAGCCCAATGAAGATCACAAGATGATAGTGAAGATGTTAATCGATTAAGTCCAAGAAAATCCTAGCACATTAGAAACCCTAGTGTCTGCTACAGTACAGCTAGCTTGGATGCACCCACACCTGCTAAGCCCACTGATATATATCTTCTTCCCCCCTCAATTTTCCCACTAATTTCTCTTTTGATTTTCCCCTCCTCCTCCTCCTACTCTACTAACCTCCTGCCAATCATAGGGTTTGAGGACTAGTTTGAGCATTTTCTCAAAATAACTCTTACCTTTGCTAAATTAGCCATAGTTTCTAATTGACCCAGCTATTCTTGAAGACCAAGAGATCAATCCACCAGCTAAATTAGCCACTTTGTGTAACAATCTCTAATTTATTAGGACAAGGTCAAATACTTTGATGTGTGTCCACTGGTAGTCATTTTTGAAGACGGCACGTGCTTGACATGGGCCGCCCTTCTACCAGCAGTACATGCCTCTCTTGCTTTCCTCTCATAAGCTATTACTACGATTCGGGATCCTCCACCAACACAAGATTTATCATACATAATCAACAAAGTGGTGATCCAAGGAAGACATGGATGCTGCTTCTACAAGAATTTGACTTCAAACTCATCCATTAGCCTAGGAAAACACACTATGGTGCTTACTATCTCTTGGGGTCGTTCAGGATAGAGACCGAGTAAGGGTAAGGGAAGGATCAGTTTCCAGATGCAGAGCTATTCTCGACCTTGACGATAGGACTAGAGTGGCAAGAAGTCATGGACTACTTGGCTGCAGGAGAAATGCCAAAGGAACTAACAAGAGGGCATTGGTGCTAAAGTCAACAAAATTCACAATCATGGAAGTACAACATTATAGACTCGGACCCGAAGAATCCTGCAAGGTGGCTATTGGTGAGGAAGTATCTACACCAATGCACACAAGTACTATAGCCAATGACCAATGGTCAAAGGACAGGGAGGCCCATGCCAAAGTGACATGATGCCTCTATAGTCCATACAAGGTGTCACCTTTCGAAAAGGTGACACCAAGATGAAACACCTACATCATAGTTACAACAGTCTATGTGACCAAGTGGGCAGAAGCAAAGGCACTACCAAACTCAACGCAAAACATGACATGTTCATTTTATGAATCGATCATAATAAGGTTTCGTTGCCCTATTGAAATCGTGACTGATCAAGGGACTCATTTCCTAACAAAGCCATAGAAGAATTAGTGCACAGAAAATCATCCACATACTATCCGAGGTGAAATGGGCGAGGAGCACAAAGAAAACACTTAAGGGAATTTTAACCAAGATTGTGTGTAGAACGAGCCACATAACTGGGATAGAAGGCTATGGGCCTATAGGAGAGCCTACAAAGTCACAACAAGCCACACACTCTTTAGTTCCCTTCAAGTTTTTGATCCCGAGTTTAAGACTCGCCGTTGAGCACAAATTAGATGATGTAGCCACTCCTGAGAAAGGGTAGAACACCTCACCAAGCTCAATGAAATGAGGATCCGAGCAAAGTGGCATCAACAAAGTAATGCAAAACCAGAGGAAAGAATGACATGATAAAAACACATCAAAGAATGAGAGTTTAAGAAAGGGGATCTAGTGCTGTTCTACCTATCCAAGCTAGGGTTCAAAAAGAACCTCAAAATAGCCTAGTCAGGACTACACAAAGTGCGTCATATGAATAGTGATGGGAGCATGAAGTGTAGGAAATCTCTTAATCGGGTTTTTCAATGCATGCAAAATCAAAATCTATACTCCCACGGTGATTCAAGTGCGGCCATGCCTGCCCATACACAATAGAACAATAGGAAAGCAACCACGGTGATTCAAGTGCGACCATGCCCATACACAAAATAATATGAAAGCAACCATATGACTCCGAGACTAGGGAAGACTCCGAGAGCGAGAGAACAACGGTTAAGAGGAGAACAACGGTTAAGAGGAGAACAACTCCGAGAGAGGGATTTGTATCAGTTATTTATGAGTCAGGACTCAGGCGAGGCATGGAGACTATTCCATGAGCATTCACCATCACCAGCCATTACCTCCACAGAGATTTGGGGTGAGTATGCAGCATCCCTGTACACAGCAGCAGGACAGCCGCCCCTGCCAGACCCATCGGCAGAGACATGTGCTTTCTTTACTGCTGAGATGGTAAGGAAAGCTATTGACAGGATGAGGACTGGGAGAGCATATGATCATGATGGTTTGGTAGCAGAGCACTTTATTCATGCCAGAGATATGCTTGCAGAGCTTATTGCTATGATGTTTAACCGAGCCATGTGTGAGGGTTTTCCTGAGACTTGGAATATGTCCACGATTGTGCCTATCTTCAAGTCAGGGGATCCCATGCTTCCTGGGAATTATCGTACCATCATGATTGGTAACACATTGGCTAGATTATATGCATCTATTCTTGAGCAGGAGTTGAGTAGATGGGCAGAGAGAGAGGGCATACGTGCATCAGGGCAGGCAGGGTTCAGGAGAGGTTTCTCCACTCTTGACCATACCTTGACACTCAGAGCTATTATTGAGGAGGGCAAATTAAATGGCAGGAGGATTTATTGTTGCTTTGTGGATTTCCGCAAAGCTTTTGACACAATACCGAGAGCCAGACTGATGCGCAGACTACAGGAGATGGGAGTGCCCACAGTGCTGATTTGGGGAATCATGGCTTTATACAGGACAGTTGTGGGGCAGGTACGCACTACTCAGGGTATATCTGAGATGGTTCACTCCACTATTGGGGTGAAACAAGGCTGCCCCCTTTCTCCCACCTTATTTGGGATGTACGTGGATGAGGTTTCAGACTATGTAGAGCGGGAGGGTGACAGAGGAGCACAGCTAGCAGGGACATGGATTCCGCTATTATTGTATGCTGATGATATTGCGCTGATCTTAGATTCTCTAGAGGGGATGCAACGTCATTTGGATGCATTGCACACCTTTGCACAGGACAGTGGATTGTCTGTTAACCTTGGTAAAACCAAGGTGATGGTGTTTAACACCACAGCACAGTGGGTTAGGAGGTCAGTACCCACCTTTACATATGGTCAGGAGACAGTGGAGTATACAGATGCATATACTTAGCTTGGTGTGGTTTTCAGTGGCCCACTATTTTCCTTGAGGAGAGCAGCGGAGACCAGATTGACCAGAGCTTATGCAGCATTGGGGAGACTAGAGAGGATGTGTTCGCAGGTTCAGTTTCAGGAACCTCGAACAAAGCTCTAGCTCTTTGACACTTTGGTCACTTCAGCCATGCTGTATGGAGTGGAGATATGGGGACCCTCAGTAGATCACCACAGCCGAGCTGGTAGCACTGATGGATGGAGACATATGGAGAGGCCTTTGGTTTCTATGATTTCTCGGATGATTAGGGCCAAGGCCTCTGTACCACATGATATTATCCGTGCAGAGATGGCTGCCCCCCCCATTGGTAGTAGAGGCACTCACTCGATCAGTCTCCTTTATACATAGCACTTGGGCTCTCCCTAGAGACAGATATGCTCGCTTAGCCCTGGAGTCTTCACGATAGTTGGCATCACAGGGAGACGGATCATGTTGGTATGCACAGATGACAGCTTGGTTCCAGTTGCATGGCTTTAGTATGGAAAGGCTACCTCCATTTCAGTACTCCCTGGATGCACCCTCCCTCTCTCTCACACGGGCAGAGATTACCAGACTTATCAGGCAGGACTTGATTCAGCTGGACACTAGGAGGACATGGATACAGCCGACACAGGAGCTTGGTACGAAGATGGCTTTCTATAGAGATCATCTTCTCCAGCTCACGCAGGATGGGTTTGTGATTAGACCCAGCTACATGGATACTCATCTTTCTCATGGGGTACGGTGTGCTATTGGTCAGATGCGCACATCCTCACACCGGCTAGAGATTGAGACTGGCAGATTCAGAGGAGTACCAGCTGAGGCCAGGATTTGTTAGCTATGCCAGATGGAGCAAGAGACAGAGTTACATTACATATGTCACTGTCCAGTATATTATGAGATACGAGGCCGTTTTCACTGCCTGTTTAGAGAGGGTTTCGGACCACTTTCTAGAGTCATGAGATACCAGGATCAGAGATGCCTCGGATTATACTTGCTGGAGCTTCGTAGACATAGAGAGGGTCTCTTGAGAGGGAGGGGATCAGAGAGGGCGAGACACCTACAGAGGCAGATTACAGACTTCTTTCGACCAGAGATTGAGCAGTCAGGCCAGCAGGCATTGCAGCTAGCCCCAGAGTATAGCTGCACTAGAGGTACACTGATTGATCGGGCTATAGAGCTGGGGCAGTCCAGGCGCCCCAAGATAAGAGGCCCATCTCGACACCGGCGGAGACTACAACAGAGGATCAGGACCATACTAGCACGGCATGGGAGACGTCCAGTCAGAGTACTCACCATGGAGGACATTGAGGATATCTGTCATCGACCGATGAGAGACTTCTTTGGATAGTGATGTGTATGATGCTTACCTTTGTTGCTGGAGTTTTCCTCCCAGATGTTATCCATTAGGAGCTCCTAGTACCGTACTTTTCCTCATAGTTATTTCAGTTTCAGTTAGTTGTTTTTAGCTTTTCTTACACAGACATTGTATCAGATCCACCAATTGTTGTAACCTTTTTGGTCTCATAGGTCATTTTGGCCTTTTGAAGACGTTAATATATCATTTCATTTCATTTCATTTCTCCTTCTCTAACCCTTGGTTTGTTGGAGAACCTCCTCAACACATAAACTACATAGTAAATGTATGGTCTAGTATTACACAAGAAAATCAAAGTCCCAATGAGTTTTCTATACATTTTGATGTCAACCGAAGGTGAAGTGTTCTCGGAAGAAAGCCTAGAGTTTACCTCCATCAGTCTACTTATTGGTTTGCAGTCCATCATACCAAATGCCTTCAAGATCTCTACTATCCTTTCTAAGTACATACAAGTTAGCATCATATGTGCTTCTACAAAAACTAATATTTCTGAAAAAGGTATCTATTCATTGGTACCATGCCTTAGGGCTTGTTTTAGCCTATAAAGCCTTCTTCATCTTGCAAACCTTATTTTTTGATTGGGCAGCTCAAACCCTAACAGCTGAGCAACATACACCTCCTCCTTGAGATGTCCGTTCAAAAAAGCTAATTTTACATCCATTTGAAAAACAAGCCACTTCGTATTAGAAGCCAAGGCAAGTACAATGCGAATAGTGGTCATTCGAGCTGTTGGGGAAAAGGTTTCACTGACATCAAAACCTTCAATCTATGAAAAACATTGTGCAACTAGCTTAGTTTTGTATTTCTCCAATGAACCCTTGGATTTACACTTAGCTTTCCACACCCACTTGGTGTCTATTATCTTTCGTTTTGGTGCCCAATCAACCAGCTCTCCCAAGTGTTGTTTTTTATGATGCTGTCATACTGTGACTCCATTACTGCCTTCCACTTTGGGTCTACCAAAGCTTCTACTACATTTGTGGGCTCCTTCACTAAATCCATTATCTCGGCCACCATCAAGGCCATATTGACAATGTGTTCAGAAGACCTTCTTTGCTCCTCTATTCTCTTTGATTTGCATAAGCCATCTGCTAAAGTTTCTACAACATCCATTATCTCAGCCACCATCAAGGCCATATTGACAATGTGTTCAGAAGACCTTCTTTGCTTTTCTATTCTCTTTGATTTGCATAAGCCATTTGCTAAAGTTTCTACAACATGAGGTGGGGATTTGTGATCATCAAAGAGCTACCTTACCCATGTAGGAAGTGGCTACCCTTTAGGTGCAAGGACAGGATGGTGTGATTTCTAAGAGTCTTCCATCATTTAAAAACTCCTCCTCCTTCACTTTTTTGGTGTGATTTCTAAGAGTCTTCCATCATTTAAAAACTCCTCCTCCACTTTTTTGGTGCTTAGGCTGGGAACATGGTCAATTATTTCTCTGTTTAACGATAAAGTGGACAGATTCCTGTCCTTCAATGAATGGGGATGCTCCACAAATAGCACATCTTGGCTAACCATTATCTTCTTAGCCTCTAGATCAAATAGTATATGCCTTTGACTCTGTACTATATCTAAGGAAGATACATTTTTTGCTTTTGGCAGCAAGCTTAATTCTATTTGCATTTGGTATATGCATGTAACATTCACAAAAACGAAACGCTAAAAAATGAGAACATGAAGGCTTCTTACCCGAATAGGCCTCATATGGTGTGATTCCTTTGAGCACCTTTGTGTAGGATCTGTTGAGAATATAAGCTGCAATGTTGACTGCTTCAGCCTAGAAAGAGTCTGGTAACCCTTTCCCTTTCATCATACACCTTGCCATTTCCATGACTGTGTGGTTGACGCGTTCCATAACTCTGTTCTATTGAGGTGTATGTGTAGTAGTGAGCTGGTGCACTTGATGCCATGCTCCTTTGCAGTATTCATTGAATACACCCAAATTAACCTCTCCTCCTCGACCTGTTTGAAACTTCTTCACCTTTTTTCCTATCTCATTCTCCACAAATTTATGCCAATGTTTAAACTTGTCAAAAGCTTCAACCTTAATGGAGGAAATAAACCGACATCTTCCTATTGTAATTGTTGACTAACAGTATAAAGTAAGAAGATCCCCCCAATGTAGGAGTAGACATCTTACCATAAAGATCAACATGTACCAACTCTAGAGGAGACTTTGCTTGATTGCTGCTCTCTTGTGGAAATGCCTTTCGTTGTTTCTTACCATCATACGAGCTTCACATGGTTCCTGCAATTCTGTAAATGTAGGTAAATTTTCCACCATCCCCATTTTCTACATCTCCTTCAACATAGCAAATCCGATGTGACCAAATCGCTCATGCCGAAGTCTTTTTGTGCCCTTATCTACAACAACAGTTGTAAGAGCACTCATACAAATTGTTATTCCTCATAGCTTTGCCAACTGACTTCCCATTAGTATCTAGAATCTCTACTCTTGTTTTCTTGAAGTGTACTTCAAGGCTAGGATCTATTATTGTAGCAACTGAGAGTAGGTTGCTCTTTATTTGAGGCACATAGAGCACATTAGATAGCTTCTTTTCTTCACCTATAGCTGCCACAAACAAGATGGTTCTAAACCCTTCAGCTAGACTTTTAGCATTATTTACAATAATAACATTGATGGATTCCTATAAAGGCTGCCACGAACTATACCAGTCCTTTTTACTGGTCATATGTCGGGATGCCCCATTATCCAAAATCCATGAACAATCAACAACTAGAGCCTGAGTAATGGATGAGCATACCTCTTGTATGGCAACCCAGAGTTCTAGCTCAGCTTGGGCGTTGTTGGGCCTAACTCCTTTCCCTTCCATAAAGTCTTCATGGTGCCAATCTTCTCATCAACCTCCTTCTTTTTATAGTCTTTGATGGCATGACCCTTCTTGTCATAGAAGTAGCTTGTATCAAAAAACTTCTTCTTCTTGAGATTCTTCTTTTTGTCTTTAGAAGTAACCCCACCTTTGCCTTTTGCATTGGCCTCGTAAATGCGGTGTCACCACCATCACGGGTCTTTAGCTGCATCTCCTCCTCAAATAGCATAGCACTAAATTTTTCAAAAGAAAGAGGTGGCACTCTAAGCTGGGTGTGTAAGCACACCTTTGTGAGGGGTCACGTTCTCTATGTGTGTATGTGTGTGCCTGAGAGAGAGAGAGAGAGACTTGTGTTATCATCGCTCTAGGGTTAATGGTTTCCATCGGTTCTTGGTCCATTCCTAAGTTGGTCGACTCCTGCTGGAGCTTGTGCTTTGTACATTTGCTTAATGGAATCCAATATGGTAGTAGAGCTTGGTGATGGGGGACTATGTCTATGCAGCTACTTGTGAGATTCGTTTTGTGGTGGTGGTTGATGTGGCCAAGGTGGTTGGGTTGGTCGTTAGGTGAGCGCTGGTGGGACGTGGCACAGTGGTTGGGCTGGTCGTCAGGTGCAGGCACTAGTGGGGACGTAGCTATGCATATGGCTAGTCATCGGGCTTTGCTTTGATGAGGGGTGCTAGAAAAGAAAGTTGTGCCCTCCTCTGGTGGTACGTGGTAGGTAGGCTAGCTAGAATTATCCCATAGGCTTAGCTTGGATCCCTATTCTCTAGTAGGATGAAAGGGATTGAGGTGAGAGGGGGGCTCGGCCTTGGATTGGCCGACTCCTACTGGAGCTTGTGCTTCGCACATCTGCCTATGGACTCCAATAATGAAATCATAAGATAATGTAAGTAGAGAACCTCTCCAAGCTTAAGCTTAAAAGTAGATTGTATTACTCAAAATGTCTTTATTACAAACCTCCATAAGTCACTTAGATATAATGGGGTTTGCCCAACTGCCCACACCTATGGGGTACTCATTACTAGTTCTCTGCTATTTATGAGCCTTATATGGCTGGCTTCCATTACAAGGTTGGGCCCTTGGCCATATGTAGAGTGAGATTCCTAAGCTAGGGTGGGGACCGCATCATGTATATGGAAAAAGTGGTAACAATAGTCCCGATAAAAAAGGGAACAAATATGACCACAAAAACTCAGACGTTGCATCTATTATTAGTGGGAAAGTGGTGCTTGGGTGCATGACTATTTTTAATGGAAAACATGAGCGAGCATGATGTTAAGTGTGGTGCCATAGAGCACATGTAGAGGCAAGAAGTGAGTAGGTGAGGAGGAAGCCATATGGAAAAATGGATTATCCCACATGCAAGGACCAAGCAAAGATGTACTCTACCCATATAAAAGGAGTCATTTTCAAGCAATGGATGTACAAGCACTTGCACACATCTCAAACCGCTTTATGAAAACAAGTCTTAATCTTGTAACCTAATTGTGCTTGAGTCTAATGCATACACTCGTCATCAGGGATTTCATTAACGTCTTCACAATTTCGTGATCACGTTAACAAAACCTGTTGTTAACATATTAAAACTTGTGATCACATTGTATATTCACATGACTTGAGCAATGACCTGCCAGAACCCACTAGTCCCGTAACACCTCCGGGCTTCTTGTTTTCCCGGTGGGCCCGCCGGGATATTAGATATCCCAACGGGCCCGTCGGGAAAACAAAAGAAGCTCGGCGGGGTTCTGCCATGTTTATAAACATTGCCCGACACCCATCATGCAACTTTTGGGGAGATAGTCCTTGTTTTGGGGGCGTGATATCTCTCCTCAAAGTACTTGTAGAGCTCTCGAGTTGCTAGAAGTGTCCTCTTGGGAAGTACGTCCTTATCTTAGGGGCTGTCGTCTTTCCTTGTAGGCACTCCTAAGGCTATTGAGCCACTCGTCCTTAGTTCTTTGAATTGGGGGCAGGGTGTGGTTCGTAGCTAATACTTGCGAAGATTTAGGGACAAAGTTGAAGTCATTCAGCTTTGCATTTGAGCTACATAGGTAATCTACCTCATTCTGCTTTATGAATGGTTTGATGGAGCCAAGAGTCCTGCTTAGGGGCTTGTATTGGTTCTTGATACTTGATATAGTTTAGAGTAGACGAGGGTCTATTGTCCTATACTAGAGTATTGGGCAAGCATAGATCTTTGATTTTCTTTGTTGTGAATGTTAGAGGAGGTCTATTGTCCTATACTAGAGTATTGGGCAAGCATAGATCTTTGATTGTGTAAAGTATCCTTAATTGGATATAAAAGGCATCCTTCATTGGGGGTGCAATGTGCATGATAGTTTCGAAGTAGTTTTGTAGTCAGACCTTGCAAGATAGTTTCGAAGTAGTTTTGTGTTATGTGATGATCTTTTGTGTTTGTCAAGATAGTTTCGAAGTAGTTTGTCTGCTAATGTATGTTTTGTAATACGTGAGTGACTTTGTTGTTTTTTCATTTGTGTATTCATTGTTATATGCTTGGTTGAATAGGTTATTTGAGATGGAGGACAATGTTGGATCCAGTGATACCTCCAATAGAGTCCAAATTCCAAATAGTAGGAAAAAAAAGGCACCTGGGATAGAGTGGCAATATGCAATTAACGTTGGTGATCGATTCATAGATTGGGAGTGTAAGCTATGCCACGCAGTAAAATCAGGTGGGGCGCCTCGACTAAGAGAACACTTTTTAGGCGGAGCGAAGAAAAAGCCATGTACCCACCCCTCTGCACCTGCAGTGGCCAAACGCGTAAGAGAAGAAATTCAAAAGAAAGTTTCAAGAAAACATTACACTCCTACCGTTAATGTATCAAGGCAGCAAGAACACTGTTGTTCTAATCATCAAACTCCCGCTACATCGCCTGCTTGTACTCCGAACGTCAATGTGCAACCAGAAAGTAATCTACCCAGTGCATCTTCCTGCAAGTGGAACTTTGACGTAGGAAATATACCCATGCGTCAAACTTCATTGCAAGAAAGCCTACATCAAGGTCGGCTCGATGATGCACAAATCGCCCTTGCTGAAGCGATTTACTTTTCTGGGAGTGCTATGATGATGGTGGACAGTGAGCATTGGAAGAGAGCATGGAAGAAAATTGGTGAGTTTGGACCAGGGTTTTCATCGCCTACGTACCATGCTATGCGAAATGATCTATTAGAGAAATGTTATGCGCAAATAAAAGAACGTGTACAAAGAATAATTCTTAGCAATATAGAGCTTTCTGGATGTAGTATAGTAAGTGATGGATGGTCTAATGTACAAAGAAAACCATTAATTAATATAATGGTTATTTCACCTAGAGGTGAGACTTTCATCTGTGCCGTGGATTCTGCTGGTTCAATCAAAACTGGGGCTTACATTACTCAAGTCATTAGCTCTGATAGAGGAAGTGGGTGCCAAAAATGTAGTCCAAATCGTCATGGACAATGCAAAGAATTGCAAGAATGCATCCAAAATCCTAAAGCGACACTATCCACATGTTTTTTCGGTAGGCTGTAATACTCATAGTTTGAATCTTATATTAAAATATTGGTATAAAAGTGATGATACTAAATGGTTTGCCTCAATCATCGACACTGCTCGCCAGCTTGTGAGATTCATGCTCAAGAGACAGAGAGTGTTAGATATTTTTTGACCTCGCATGTCAGTTATGTTAAAGCTTCCAGCGGAGACTAGGTTTTGCACTCACTTTTACACTTTTGAGTCTCTTCTTCGAAATAAAGATGCAGTATGCAAAACATTTACATGCATGGCATTTCATGACTGGGACAGCACTCAACTTGAAAAAGTGAAAGAGAAAATCAAAGTCTTGAAAGCAACGCTTACGAGAAGAAGTTGGTGGAATAGTGTGATGGATGCATACCATGTAATGATGCCTGTTATGTATGCCGTACGAAGTCTTGATCAAAGAGCGCCTAATCTCGGGAAATCATGAATGCAATGGTGGACTGTCCAGCGGAGTTTGGAGTGTCCTGAGAAATTAGAGCATTCAGTGGGGTGGAAAAGCAATGGCGTGTACCATTCTCCAGTAGACAAAGAAAAGTCCTATTGAAGTACTTTCATGCTAGATGGATTGGAGCGCATTCACCACTACACAGTGCTGCTTACATGTTAGATCCTGAATATTGGAATATGGATTTGATGTCCAACGTTGAGATGGTGCAAGATTTTTATAAAGTGGTAAACACTTTTTATAATAATGTTGATGATCGTGTAAAGTGCATAAAGGAGATGACCTCATTTCGATTGAAAGAGGGTTTATTTTCCAACTCCCTTGTTCAACAAATGGCTAAAGAGCAACCTGCATGGAAGTGGTGGATGATGAATGGTGGTGAGCATTATGCTTTATTGCGCAACCTTGCGATGAAGGTTCTAAGTCAGTGCTCTTCAAACTCAGGCTCAAAAAGAAACTGGAGCATGTACAAATATATTCGACTTCTTGCAGATCGAGCAGATAAACTTGTTTACATGTATTGCAATGAAAAGATCTTGCGAGACATTAAAAGCGAAGAGTATGAAGAAGATATGCCCAGATGGATGTACGATTGTGATGATGTAGTAGACGAGAACTTTGATGTTGGACGTACGTCGTGCACTACCCTTGAGATAGAAGACAATTTGGACATTGACTTAGATGAGCTTAATTTAGCAGACGAGAGGGTAAACGGTGAAAGAATTTTGGAGCAAGATACTGACATGGAGGAAGAAGTCATTTCATTAATTTCATAAAAAGTACTTGTACAAATGATTGTATTTGGAGAAATTATCAATACAAAAGTAGGATTTATGTCTTTCTTAGCTTTCATCTTGAAATAAATTGCGAATTGCACTAGGAGTTGCATCTAAAGGTCCTGGTGGTTTATATTCGCTAGCCATGCCGAACACTGTATAAATACCTTGATTTATTGGGACACTGCACAATGCACATGTGGAAATATTTTGCATTTGCCTCACTAAACATATTAAGTGGTAGTAGTGTCCACAGGGTAGTATATACTGGCCGCTCCACCCATCGAATACTTTGTAACATACAGGACATTGGGGGGTGGAGGAACTAGTAGCCTCAGCAGAAACTCCCACAAGATCAGGATGTATCAAAAAATGAGAGATGTGGTTGCCTTGGCGCACAGGAGCTATACGTGAAGAGATGGTCTGTACATCTTGGCTGATCTTTGTGAGCTGCTCTTGAATCCCTCTATTGGCCGGGGGAGGAGTTGACGCTTGAGATAATCGTACAACTTCTTTCTCCTTCTCTGCTAGCTGTGCCCCTAAGCTTTCTTTGACCTTGTTTAGCTCCAATCCAGCGCCCTTCACCATGAGAGCAAGTTCCTCCCTTGTGAATGTCACTGTCTCTTCACGTATGTCATGGGTGTTGACAGTGGCCTCTCTGGAGACGAAGTCCACTGGAGTTTCTAGGATAAATTGTGCATATAGCATCTTAGCAAAATAGAGTGGAGCGTCGGCGTTATGGAGAGGACGACCGTACACCTCCAAGAAAATGCGCTTGGCATTAATTTTGATATCATTATGAGTGTAACGCAAAACCTTCCATCTTCCCTTCTTAATCTTGCCATATGGACATGGCCATATTTCCTTTATCATCTCTGTGGTTACACGTTTATTTATGTCTTTCCATTGGGCATAAGTAGGATTTGTCCATTTCGACAACCTGCATGCTGTTCTCGTAGCTTCGCAGGCTGTCAGTCCATGTGCAAGGGCCTTCATTCGCTCATATGCCTTCTTGGCTAACTCTTGATGCTCGTTTGCTTGCGCTTCTGCCATATCTGCATGAACGTAAATGACTTTAGGATTTTAATGAACTGTAAAGATCAACGTAAGATAAATTGACCATTACCCTCAAAAACTTAAAGTTTAACACCACGAGATGAGATATACGTAGGTGAGGGAGGCCTCTAACCAAATCCAACTAGGTTCTAGAATTTTCCAGGTTTAGTTTGGCTGAATTTGGACAAGATTTGGACCTAGTTTGGCTCCTTTTGATTTGGTTTGATCCAGGAAAGAGGAGAGATAAAAATATCACAATTTTTTTGAGTTTAAAACTCCACCACATGTGTGAAACAGGTGCCTCCTTGAAGTGCCCCCTTCTCCTTACCAAGGTGTCAAAAATGTATCATTACACCCAAAATATCTTTTTTTTTAGTAATATCTCATAGTTTTTTTTACTAATAAACCTTGTACTCAGTCAACTCTTCATCTTATGTGGGCATTTACTCATTTTTGGGTATTTTTCTTTTATAAATTGGATTTATCTCCTCCCCACACTTGGATTGATCCTATTGGCCCATAGGAACCTTAATTGGACCATAATCTAAATTTTTTTGAAAATCTAGACCCTTAGGCTAAGGTCCTTTATACATATTTTCAATTAATTCCAATTGCACATTGGAAAGTTCTTTTTGAATTTCTATTTTAGAGGAAACCATTTTAGACATTAGGAGGATTTTTATATCCAAAAATATCTCAATTCTGGACTACCTCCCTCTAGACATTTTCTCTCTCCAGGCCAACTAATTCTGGGGTTCCTTATGGTCTGGTCAACCCAACAGAATCCTGGGATAAAGATCCCTTCATATAGAACTCATTATCAGATAACAATTCATTCAGAACATATCATTCATATCCTTAACACAATAATGGTCCATTAGACTGAACATTCCTCCATGGGAATTTCAGTTATGCAGGTTTTTAATTTGCATTCCCTTAATTAGATCCATTGGGTCAAAGATCAAACAGCAGCAGCAATCTATCAGCACAATCCACTACTCTTGTAGTGATTTGCTAAAGTCATTATCGCCATTCCAATTACTAACATCATCATAGGGACTCGTCCCATTCATCCTCATTGTGACTTTGTTCAACTTATCTTCTTTTTCAACCAGAATTCAAGAATCATCATTTCTCAATCAGAATCCAAATCAACTCATCAATTCTCAACCAAAATTTTAAAATCATATCAACCAGCATTCGAATTCATCATCTGGATAGCATTTTTGCTTATAATTTTAAGGTCTTAGATTTACTCGACTATACTGCCAGTAAAGAGCTGCAGTTATACCCTTGGTATATACGGGTAGTCACGGTCCTTGGAATTATAAGGTAAATACCATCATGTCTAGGCCTCAAGCAAGTCAGGGATTCCATACAATAGCAGTACTTCATCTGAAGACCTAATTACCTATTTATGAATCTTCATTCTGAATATCAATTTGTATGAATTTCATCACACAATTACAACCTTTTATTGCTACTTCATAGATTTTTGACATTTTTGGCTCCTCGAATGATCCACTTTAGCCAATTCACTCTAATACCAGCAGCTGAAAGATCCCCGCCCCCTCCGCGCAATGAATTCGAGGGTGCTGGCAGCGGAAGTAGCGCTTCTTGCACCGAGCACTCGGGGCCTCGCCCAAGGATATCGAGACAAGAGACTAATCCCTCGGTTCTTCCAAAACCGAACCCGAAAAAACTTCCCCACCCAGAAAGCATGAGCGATTCCTCTAGGATATTTTTACTCTAACTTAGTCAAGGTCATCACTGACCAAACTGATCCGACCCAACCTGTAAGTCACTTGGCGAGATCAAGGAAGAAACTTGCACTTGGATTATAGAGACCAATGCTTTTTTCCTCATTGAGAGGCACAGCCGTTGATTCTTTTCCATCGAACAATTACTATTCGGGATTTACTTTATCTATCGTACCATAACAGAATTGAGTCTCATTTTAGGGATCCATCAGTCCAGCCTCTAACCCCATCCCAGTCCCATGGGTTAGCCAACCGTCCAACCAGTGCAGTGATGGAATCCATTTAAGAATTTGGTTAGGTTTTGTCCTGGGTAGCAGGGAAAAGAGTTCCAGGCCCCCTCGCCGGTGCTTCATGCAAACTTCAAGATAGTCACACCACTTACACACCCAATATGAAATTGCGTGTTTCACAGATTCAGCTGACTTTAAAACAATCTTTTAATAAAACAATAGTATCACTGTTCATAATCCTCCAAAATATCCAGTTGAATTCTCATTTCCAATCATTCCTTCATTGGTGTACCTATGGCATCATTGGAAACCAAAACGCTCACCACCTGTCCACTCAGGGGCCTTTTTGATAGTTCCTAGCTCATAGTACCCGACAATATATTCACTTATAAAAATCTAAATGGAATCTCTGTTGAAGATCAGCAAGATCAACCAACATATCCATATAAAAGAGCCATGGACTCATCCGTTTTGAGGACCAGCAAGGTCAATCAACCAGATCCATGCTGCTCGAATTTAGAAAACAACTCTTACTCCTTGTTCCAATATCTTCCTCGATGCACGTGTGGGTATCTTCGGCAACCCAGAGCCCGAGCACCGTATGGTCACCACCAGCACCCTCTAGGATCCTTCGCAGGACACCTAGCGCTTCACTCATAGGTCGCTTCCTTGGTCCCTCATCCACCGTACCGGAAGCTCACCATTTAAATCAAACTGAGGCTGATCAAGACCTCGGCCGACCTTGCTACGCGAGATGTCCTCCGTTGACTCTTTGTCAGCTATTGCAACTTTATCAGTTAGGTCTCCACGACCTCATTCACAAGACGGTCAAAATACTTCCCCAACATTCTTGACATAAAACAGTCATTTAAAAACATGTCATAAATACAGTTTCTATAACGAACTCTCCTCTTTCCACATTGTTCCATATCAATCCATATTACTTAATCTATATCCAATTCATATGTATTCCCATTCTCATCCAATCACATCATTTTCCATCTCATCACATCTTTCCTCATTTATCCTTATCACATCTCATCCACTCGCATCTACCCATATCCACATCTCATCCACTCGCATCTACCCATCTTATCCACTCGCATCTACCCATATCCACATCTCATTACATCACATTCATTCACATCTCATCCATTCATATCTACCCCGATCCACATCACTTCACATCCATTTCACCTCACATCTCATCCATTCACATCTATCCCGGTTCACATCACATCCATTCACGTCCATCACATTCATTTACATCACATCCATTTACATCCATCACATCACATTCATTCATATCCATCACATTCATTCTCATCACCATCCCATTACATACATTCTATCCACATCACATCACATCACACCTATCCACATTATATGTTATTTATCCCATCCACATTACATCACATCCACATCATATCTCATTCATACACATCTCATCTCATTCCACATCCATCCAATCATTCACATGTATGACTACCCACATCTATCCATACATTCATATCTATCACTTCACATCCACATATATTCATGTCACATCACATCTCTTTACATCCACATCCATTTTCATCACATTCTTTCACATTCACATCCACATCCATTTTCATCACATTCTTTCACATACACGTCCACATCCATTTTCATCACATTCTTTCACATACACATCCACATCCATTCTTTCACATACAAATCCACATCCATTCTTTCACATACATCCACATCCATTCTCATCCCATTTACATCTTATCGCATCCCATTTACATCTTATCACATCCATTTACATCCTATCGCATCCCATTTACATCTTATCACATCCATTCACATCCTATCCCCATTTAGTAGCTTTTTCTACTTCGATATCGATAATGGGACTTTTTCTAAATTTCTACCAATTGCTTGGCCTAGATAAAGGTTCTTTTTGTGAACGACTATTTCCATATTCTTTCTTAATTTCTCAAATGAATTATATTCAATATTCCTCTTTTAGAATAGAAGAATTCATGGGATTTACAAAAATCAATTCTACCCATATTTTCACTTTTGATAAATAATCATAAATCGAATTCATGGGATTTACAAAAATCAATTCTACCCATATTTTCACTTTTGATAAATAATCATAAATCGAATTATACTAAAAATTTCTCTTTTTCTCATTTAATTTGTTGGACCTCACTTATCATGGGAATTCCTCTTTTTGCATTTGATTATTTGCATTCCAATATCATGGGAATTTCTCTTTTATCATCAAATATTTCTCATAAAATAAATTCATCTAAAATAAAATATCCATTAATTCAATATGCTAGGAATTTCACTTTTTTCATTTAAATGATTGAATTCCAAATGTCATAGGAATTCCTCTTTTATCATGCAAATATTTCTCATAGATAATATAAATTTATCTAAAATTTATCTTTGAATTTAAATAAAATATCCATTAATTCCAATATGCTAGGAATTTCTCTTTTTCCATTTAAATGATTGAATTTCAAATGTCATAAGAATTTCTCTTTTATCATTTAAATATTTCTCATAGATAAAATAAATTTATCTAAAATTCATCTTTGAATTTAAATAAAATATCCATTTATTTCAATATGCTAGAAATTTTTCTTTTCCCATTTAAATGATTGAATTCCAAATGTCATAGGAATTCCTCTTTTATCATTTAAATGTTTCTCATAGATAAAATAAATTTATTTAAAATTTATCTTTAAATTAAATAAAATATCCATTAATTTCAATATGCTAAAAATTTCTCTTTTTTCATTTAAATGATTGAATTCCAAATGTCATAGGAATTTCTCTTTTATCATTTAAATATTTCTTATAGATAAAATAAATTTATTTAAAATTTATCTTTGAATTTAAATAAAATATCCATTAATTCTAATATGCTAGGAATTTCTCTTTTTCCATTTAAATGATTGAATTCCAAATGTCATAGGAATGCCTTTTTTATCATTTAAATATAGTTACCATAATTTTCTCTTTTTTTAATTATTTAATTACACATAAACTTAAAAATTAGTTTTCCATTGAATGTGACAAAAACCATTCTTTTAGCCTAGGATATTCAATCCTAGAGTATGATAGGAAGTCCTCTTTTCACGTTATGCATAAGAATGAATTATGCATCAATTTCTTAAAAATTTTGCCATAGCTCCGCTGCTATTACTGGCAATTTTTGATTTTTATGAAAAGAATAAGACATAGTAATGTAATTATGATATTATAACTATCTTTTAGCCATAAATCTAATTTATGGATTTATCTCATAATATTACCATATTTTACAAGATATAAGAATAAAAACCATTTTCTTAAACCTCTAGCTTCACAAGCCTAGAGTTTGATTTGTGAATTAAGAATTTCTCCATGAGAAGCATCAATTGAATAGAGAATTGGTCATAGGAATGACCATTCTTTGGGGGAGATAGAGATAAACATAAAAGCATTCTAATTTAAGCATAAATGTAAACTTTATGTGATTAATCACTAAAATTTATTAGAGAGCTTCATTTGCATTGAAGAGCCATTCAATTGAATACTTCTCAAGCTTGAGAGGGGTTGAGAAGTGAAAAACATTTAGAAGATTAAGAAAAAGATTATAAAATCACACTTTACCTCTTGTTTTGCTTGATTCTTTAGTCATTGGAGAGGCCCCCAACCAATCAATTGGTTAGAATATTGAGGAAGGCTCCAAAGAAGGTTGAAGAGAGAGAGAAGCTCTAATCTCTTCAAATTGTAGAGGATTTTTAGAGGATAATAGAAAATATCATTATTTTAGTATAATACTGGCATGGTATAGTTCACAGATTTTTTTTCAAAGGACTTGGGATCTATTTATACGTGAGGGAGGCCTCTAACCAAATCCAACTAGGTTCTAGAATTTTCCAGGTTCAGTTTTTGGCTGAATTTAGACAAGATTCTCCCTTTTGATTTGGTTTGATCCAGGAGAGAGGAGAGATAAAAATATCACAAATTTTTTGAGTTTAAAACTCCACCACATGTGTGAAACAGGTGCCTCCTTGAAGTGCCCCCTTCTCCTTACCAAGGTGTCAAAAATGTATCATTACACCCAATATATCTCATTTTTTAAGTAATATCTCATAGTTTTTTTACTAATAAACCTTGTACTCAGTCAACTCTTCATCTTATGTGGGCATTTACTCCTTTTTGAGTATTTTTCTTTTATAAATTGGATTTATCTCCTCCCCACACTTGGATTGATCCTATTGGCCTCCATAGGAACCTTAATTGGACCATAATCCAAAATTTTTTGAAAATCTAGACCCTTAGGCTAAGGTCCTTTATACATATTTTCAATTAATTCTAATTGCACATTGGAAAGTTCTTTTTGAATTTCTGTATAAGGGAAAACCATTTTAGACACTAGGAGGATTTTTATATCAAAAAATATCTCAATTCTGGACTACCTCCCTCTAGACATTTTCTCTCTCCAGGCCAAAACAGGATAAAACATGATCTTTCTTCTATTTGAGAGAGGGGAATAATTACAAAATCAAAAGGGGAGGTTCTTACACCTGTACACCTTAAAAGCTGGAGGGAGGAATCTTACATCCTACCCTACGTAAAAAAACGCGAGATGTCCTCATCTCGCAGAGCTAGAGGACAAGTCTTTCTCTTAAGATCCAACTAATTCTAGGATTCCTTATAGTCTGGTCAACCAAACAGAATCCTGGGATAAAGATCCCTTCATATAGACTCATTATCAGACAATGATTCATTCAAAACATATCATTCATATCCTTAACACAATAATAGTCCATTAGACTGAACATTCCTCCATGGAAATTTCAGTTATGCAGGTTTTTAACTTGTCATCCCTTAATTAGATCCATTGGGTCAAAGGTCAAACAGCAAACAGCAGCAATCTGTTAGCACAATCCACTAATCTCATAGTGATTTGCTGAAGTCATTATCGCCATTCCAATTACTAACATCATCACAGGGACTCGTCCCATTCATCCTCAATGTGACTTTGTTCAACTTATCTTCTTTCAACCAAAGTTCAAGAATCATCATTTCTCAATTAGAATCCAAATCAACTCATCAATTATCAACCAAAATTTTAAAATCATTTCAACCAGCATTCGAATTCATCATCTGGATAGCATTTTTGCTTATAATTTCAAGGTCTTAGATTTACTCGTATATATTGCCAGTAAAGAGCCGCAGTTATACCCTCGGTATATACGGGTAGTCTCACGGTCCTTGGAATTATAAGGTAAATACCATCATGTCTAGGCCTCAAGCAAGTCAAGGATTCCATACAATAGCGGTACTTCATCTGAAGACCTAATTACCTATTTATGAATCTTCATTCTGAATATCAATTTGTATAAATTTCATCACACAATTATAACCTTTTATTTCTACTTCATAAATTTTGGACATTTTTGGCTTCTCGGTTGATCCACTTTAGTCAATTCACTCTGATACCAGCTAAAAGATCCCCGCCCCCTCCGCGCAACGAATTCGGGGGTGCTGGCAGCGAACAGGTCCCTCACTCAAGGCCTCGCCCAAGGATATCGAGACAAGAGACTAATCCCTCGGTTCTTCCAAAATCGAACTCGAAAAAACTTCCCCCGTCCCAAGAAAGCATGGACGATTTCTCCAGGATATTTTTACTGTAACTTAGTCAAGGTCAACATTGATCAAACTGATCCGACCGAACCTGTAAGTCACTTGGTGAGATCAAGGAAGAAACTTGCACTTGGATCATAGAGACCAACGCTTTTTTTCTCATTGAGAGGCATAGCCATTTTGATTCTTTTCCTCAGAACAATTACTATTCAGGAGGATTTATTTCATCTATCGTACCATAACGGAATTGAGTCTCATTTTAGGAATCCATCAGTCCAGCCTAACCCCATCTAGTCCCGTGGGCTAGCCAACCGCCCAACCACTGCAGTGATGGGATCCATTTAAGAATTTGGTTAGGTTTTGTCCTGGGTACCAAGGAAAAGAGTTCCCAGGCCCCCTAGCCGGCGCTTCATGCAAACTTCAAGATAGTCACACCACTTACACACCCAATATGAAATTGCGTGTTTCACAGATTCAGCTGACTTGAAAACAATCTTTTAATAAAACCATAGTATCACTGATCATAATCCTCCAAAATATCCAATTGAATTCTCATTTCCTATCATTCCTTCATTAGTGTACCTATGGCAGCATTGGAAACCAGAACGCTCACCACCTGTCCACTCAGGGGCCTTTTCGATAGTTCCTAGCTCATAGTACCCGACAATATATTCACTTATAAAAATCCAGATGGAATCTCTGTTGAAGATCAGCAAGATCAACCAAGAGATCCATATAAAAGAGCCATGGACTCATCCGTTGAGGACCAGCCAGGTCAATCAATCAGATCCATGCCCGAATTCAGAAAACAACTGTTACTCCTTTTTCCAATATCTTACTCGACGCACGTGTGGGTATCTTCGGTGACCCAGAGCCCGAGCACCGTATGGTCAGCACTCTCTAGGATTCTTTGCAGGTCACCTAGCGCTTCACTCATAGGCCGCTTCCTTGGTCCCTCATCCACTATACCGGAAGCTCACCATTTAAATTGAACCGAGGCTGGTCAAGACCTCGGTCGACCTTGCTACACGAGATGTCCTCCGTTGACTCTCTGTCAGCTGTTGAAACTTTATTAGTTAGGTCTCCACGTCCTCATTCACAAGACGGTCAAAATGCTTCCCCAACATTCTTGACATAAAATAGTCATTCAAAAACAGGTCATGAATACAGTTTCTTTATCAAACTCTCGTCTTTCCACATTGTTCCATATCAATCCACATTACTTAATCCACATCGAATTCATATGTAATCCCAATCATCCAACCACATCATTTTCCATCTCAGCACATCTTTCCTCATTTTCCATCTTATCACATCTTTCCTCATTTATCCTCATCACATCCCATCTCATCACATCACATTCATTCACATCTCATCCATTCATATCTACCCCGATCCACATCACTTCACATCCATTTCACCTCACATCTCATTCATTCACATCTATCCCCATTCACATCACATCCATTCACATCCATCACATTCATTTACATAACATCCATTTACATCCATCACATCACATTCATTCATATCCATCACATTCATTCTCATCACCATCCCATCACATACATTCTATCCACATTACATCACATCACACCTATCCACATCATATCTTATTCATCCCATCCACATAACATCACATCCACATCATATCTCATTCATACACATCTCATCTCATTCATCCACATCCATCCAATCGTTCACATGTATGACTACCCACATCTATCCATACATTCATATCTATCACTTCACATCCACATATATTCATGTCACATCACATCTCTTTACATCGCATCACATTCTTTCACATCATACACATCCACATCCATTCTTTCACATACATCCACATCCATTCTTTCCATACACATCCTTATCCATTTTTATCACATTCTTTCACATACACATCCACATCCATTCTTTCACATACACATCCACATCCATTCTTTCACATACATCCACATCCATTCTCATCCCATTTACATCTTATCACATCTGACTTACATCTTATCACATCCATTCACATCCTATCGCATCCGCCGATTTACATCCTATCGCATCCCATTTTCATCTTATCACATCCGTTCACATCCTATCGCATCCCATTTACATCTTATCACATCCATTCACATCCTATCTCCATTTAGTAGCTTTTTCTACTTCGATACCAATGGGACTTTTTTTAAATTTTTGCCAATTGCTTGGCCTAGATAAAGGTTCTTTTTGTCGACGACTATTTCCATATTCTTTCTCAATTTCTCAAATGAAGTATATTCAATATTCGTCTTTTGGAATAGAAGAATTCATGGGATTTTTCTCTTTTTCTCATTTAATTTCTTGGACCTCAATTATCATGGGAATTCCTCTTTTTGCATTTGATTATTTGCATTCCAATATCATGGGAATTCCTCTTTTATCATCAAATATTTCTCATAAAATAAATTTATCTAAAATAAAATATCCATTAATTCAATATGCTAGGAATTTCACTTTTTCCATTTAAATGATTGAATTCCAAATGTCATAGGAATTCCTCTTTTATCATGTAAATATTTCTCATAGATAATATAAATTTATCTAAAATTCATCTTTGAATTTAAATAAAATATCCATTAATTCCAATATGCTTGGAATTTCTCTTTTTCCATTTAAATGATTGAATTCCAAATGTCATAGGAATTCCTCTTTTATCATTTAAATATATCTTATAGATAAAATAAATTTATCTAAAATTCATCTTTGAATTTAAATAAAATATCCAATATGCTAGGAATTTCTCTTTTTCCATTTAAATGATTGTATTCCAAATGTCATAGGAATTCCTCTTTTATCATTTAAATATTTCTCATAGATAAAATAAATTTATCTAAAATTCATCTTTGAATTTAAATAAAATATCCATTAGATCCAATATACTAGGAATTTCTCTTTTCTCATTTAAATGATTGAATTCCAAATGTCATAGGAATTCCTCTTTTATCATTTAAATATAATTACCATAATTTTCTCTTTTCTTAATTATTTAATTACACGTAAACTTAAAAATTAGTTTTCCATTTAATGTGATAAAAACCATTCTTTTAGCCTAGGATATTCAATCCTAGAGTATGATAGGAAGTCCTCTTTTCATGTTATGCATAAGAATGAATTATGCATCAATTTCTTAAAAATTTTGCCATAGCTCTGTTGTTATTACTGGCAATTTTTAATTTTTATGAAAAGAATAAGACATAATAATGTAACTATGATAGTATAACGATCTTTTAGCCATAAATCCAATTTATGAATTTATCTCATAATATTACCATATTTTACAAGCATATAAGTATAAAAACCATTTTCTTAAACCTCTAGCTTCACAAGCCTAGAGTTTGATTTGTGAATTAAGAATTTCTCCATGAGAAGCACTAATTGAATAGCCTTGCACTAGCATCAAGATGATTATTATGCTATTATAATGCATGTATGCAAGGGTTGCAGAGAAGATGCATCAATATATTATATGACTTGAAATGGCTAGCATTGTACCTTCTAGGAGCCACTTATTCATATATTTTTATGATGTACTTGGCATTGATAGGAGATAGTACACCCCCAATTAAACAAAGGGGAAGAGAGGTATTGACAGGTGTGAACACCCCCCTAGCATTTTGGCATTAGCTTGAATGTGAACACCCCCTAGTATTACTAGCATTAGCTTAGGCTAATGAGTTGTGAGATTTGGTCTCATTAAAAGATTTCATATCAAGAAGTGGTTACAAGAGGTCTAGTGGGGAGGTAAGATATCGTGAAGGTTATGGGAGCCCAATAGTTACATGGGTATTGGATGGCTATATCAAGCCTCTCTTGTATGCAAATTAGATACAATATATGATACACAATAGATATGATGAATATGGAATACACTATGATGTTTTGCTTATATCTTTGATCTTGTTCTTGATCCATGTCTCTTACACCATGCTCATGTGTACATGTGTACTCCATGGCTATGTGTGTAGAAGCATGTGTTTTCCCCCATGTTAGCAAGGCTATGCTAACATCTCTCTCTCTGGTTTCTTTGTGGTGCTACTCCTTGGCATTAGTTAATGGGTTGCAATGGAATGGCCCCTGTAGCCTCCCCCTACTTATTATCAGTTTTTGCCCCCTCTGTGTCTATATTTATTTCTGAGCTTGATTGCTCCTCCCTTTGATCCTGCTCATTGACATAGTGACAAATATTTTTCTCCTTCTTTTCTTTAGCCTTTTTGTCTCTTATGTGCCCTTATTAATTTATTTATTTTTGGCTAGGCCCTTGTTCACTTGTTGGGGGTTTGTTGTGGCTTTGGTTTATCACTAATGGATCTTTGGGGTTTTGTAGTTTTTAAGTCATGGCACTTCATAATGGAGAAGCCCTGCAAAGTTCTCCTTTGCTTGTGATGGAGGCTTTGGCATTTGAAAGCTTTATTGAACAAACCTAGTTAGAATTCTCACATCAACCTGTGGTCCTACATGGTTTATAAAAGGAGAGATATGCATAGTAAAGCCTGTAAGGCATTACCAATTGTGGCTAGATGGTCTCACTCCAATATGGTTTGTCTTGAGTGGTTTTGAAGTACTCACACTTTTCTCTACTGGGGTGATCTTTTTGTCTTGCTCTTTGGTCATTAAGGAAAAATTTAGTGCATGTTGGATTAAATCTAGGGTGATTCGAATGATATGCTTCTATGCCTCTATCTCAAATGAGCTTATATCCACACATTCTATCTTTTGATTATATGTAGCAATGGCCTCACAACAACATCTTTTGAGATCCATGCACTAGAGTGGCAGGTTCAAGATGGGAAGCATCCCAATCTTATCCAAGGCTTGTCTTGTTTACTGATTTTCTAGTGCAAGATTTTGGCACTCTGATGTGGGTACATAGCAGACATAACTGAGCTAGGTGAGGGGATCCTAGAAGTGGAATCTAAGGATGCTTTCCCCCCTTGCTTGTAAGCTGTCCTTGTTAATATAACTTTCCTTTACCTCACTGAGGTCTATGATGGCATATGGCTTTGCATTGGCTTATGGAACCTTCTTCTTTCCTTTAGGATGTGTTGACACAAGGCAAATGCTTTTGTTAAATCCTGCAGATACTAGTCCTTTCCAGCAAAGCAATAAGGGTAATAAAGCATCAACATCACTTGTAATACAGCTCTGTAAATAGTTCTATGCATGGTGCATTGGTGATACAACCACTAGATTAGGATGACAAGTCCCCCTTGCAACATAACATAAATAGGAATGCAAAATCCATTATTTACACCAGAGGGCATGTATCCACTACCTACATGTGGACCTGCGAATTCTGTACCTTGAAATGATTGCTATTACACCCTTCATGCTTGACATAAAATGTAGTCTTCCTACTATTCACTTACTGCACTATAACCAATGAGATGAGAAAATGACTACCTGTGGTGGTTAGTCATGTCAGCACATGCTCCTACTACTTTTGTTGAGGTGATGGTGGAGGAGGAGGAGGAGGTGGTTGCTTGACTGAGGAGGTGTGCCACCACTGCACAATTCAATCACTTTGGTTCAAGTATTTATACACGATCGATGATGTGACATATGTGATTGTGAAATCATAGATTGGAAGGTAATCGATCGATTGGAGACCCGGGTCTGGGGTGATTGGACTGCTCAACTAGACTAGCATTTGAGTCATTATAAGTTTTATTAGACGATTGAACATGATGCGATTAGAGATGGCAATTGGAGGTGTTCTTAAGTTTTTGATTTAAGAGGAGGGTCGATTGATTAAAGACTTGGATTGTCTGATGGATCTTTTAGCCAATGGTTGCATTTTTTTTGGCAGGGCCCCCATCTTTGGACAAAATATCTTGAAGCCTTAAGCCCATGGGACAATTGATCCATCTGTTTGAGAATGTTGACCTTGACTCTAGGAATAGAGGAGGCTTGCATGAGCCTAAAAAAGAGGTTATATAAGTTATGCCAACTTAGATTTTGGAGGCCAAGGTTTGGCATCCACGATTAGTGAGAGGGCAGCACCACCTCATGTGGAATTGATGATGGTGTTGCATCGCTCAATGAGTAGAGCTCATTCTCCAAGGAAGAGAGGAGTTGATGTAGGTGCTAGTTACTTGCAAAATAGATGTTTACATGCTCCCTAGCCATGATCATGGAGGGAAGGTTTGCCTATATTCCGTGTATACAACTCTCGGTGGGAGTTCCTCAATTGAGAAGATATTCATGGCAAAGAGATGAGCAATGGAATTGCATTCAAGTACTTGGAAGTAAATAGTTTAATAGAGAGGTTGTGCGATAAGTGATGTACATTCGGCCTTATGAGAGGGATCACCTCAGAAGATTCAAGATTTTCATGGTTGGCAAAGTGTGTGTCACATTATATGCATACACTACATAGTCAGCTCGTCAATGTTGGTGATGTGACATATTGGGGTGAATCGCCACAATTCAAGTTGACTTGGATTACACAATGCTACTTTTGTAGTATTCGTGGTCCAAATTGCAAGTAGGCTAGTAAAGTTAATGTGCTTGAGGAGCTACTAGTAGTGTAGATGCTCCTATCGTTTTAGCCATTTTTTGTGTGTGGTAACAGTTGGATGATTCATGATTTCCATATCTTCTGTAATATCCAAACCACTAGTTTTCTCTTGCTCTCAAGACTGGGCACTCATGCATTTGTGTGGTTACTTTTGCATATAGTGCACCAAGTCATTCCTTGGAGCTAAATTTGGATTGCCAATCTCCCTAGGAGAGAAGCTTTCCACACTTCTTCTAGTCTTTTGTTCACTGCCTTAGCAATGTCTTGCCTGAGCTCTTGGACTCTTCTATTTTCCTAGTGTCTTGACTTTTGACATTGGTTTCTATTGTGACCAAGGAGTCTGATCTTCTACTTTCCATGGAAGGGATGCCTATAAAGTTATCATCAAAATCTATTACATCTAGGCAACACTCCACTATGGCATACAATTGTTTACTTCTCAATCCTTCCAAGAACAATAAAATCAGCCTAGTTTAGCTTTGTTTTTCCTTAGTAGATAGGGCACCTATTGTTGAAGTTCTGAAGGTGGTTGATACATTGTTCTCTACAGACTCATACTCAAGCTATTAGAATTGGTACAATTGTGTAACATAGCTACACTTGACACTAGTCTTGCAAAAGCCCCTAGTAAATGCTAGTTTAAGATCCTCCATGGTCCCTTTCTATGACTCTTCTGGATCTAAAACCACAACAATTCATTACCTTATAGAGTTAATCCAAAGGCATCTATCATAGCTCTAGGATTAGTTATCCTCTCTGCCATGCAGATTTATCTAAATGCAACAAGATGGTTGGAGGAATCCCTTGATCCTTCGAACTTGGACACTAGCTTGGATATGTGTATAAGGCTCTAATCCTCAGATAGCCATGATCGTATTCATCCCTCATTCTTATGCACAATATGACCACCATAGAAATATCATGTAACATTCTTCTTGTTTTTTCAAGAGTACAAACTCGTAACCTAATTTTGGCAGGCTCAATTGTTGGTTCCAGAGCCATCGGGGCTACATGACTTGGTTTGGATCTAGGAGGTACTAGTGCATAAGGCAGTCTTACATACCCATAGGCTAACACTCTCATTGATGATTTTGGTAAAGGTTTTGGGAACACATTTGTTGTATGTGTTATAGGGTATCCCACTACCAATATCCCATTAACCACTAGTAGGCACATGGCTCTACGTTTATAATTGGGTAGTCTCTTAGGTCCCCAAGCTTCTTGAGGGAGCTAGTACTCTAGTATCTCTAAGGGGTGGTTACCCATGTTCTTTCGTCGAGGGAGTGTTGTTTCTCTTTAAATAGTATTGTTTTTCCTCATCCTTTCTTCTCTGATTGGGTTCCATTGAGGAAGGAATATGGAAGTTGACATCGACTATAGAATGAGAATTTTTGTCCCTTTTTGTAGGTGGTTTTTGGGTTCAAGCAGTGCAGTTTCTTTTGCATTTGCGAAGTCTTTGGGTTCAAGCAATGTAGTTCGCTTGGTCTTTGGGTTCAAGCAGTGCAATTTTTTTCATTGAGTGGAAGACTCACTGCCTCTTCTCAAAGTGATTTCCTCCCAAGAGAGGTTCTTTCTTCCCTTCCTCCTACTGTTCTTTTTCTCTGGTAGGCTAGGGGTGGTGGAATGCCGCTCAGTCTAGATATTTTTGTATTAATTGCCTCCTTGTGGTGGTAAGTGTAAGGGTATAGGTGTTATCTTCCTCTTTAACATATGTCATTGATTTGTGGCATGCTAGTAAAACTTTCTCACTAGGGGTGCATTAAGGAATCAAAGTGATCCCTAAATATCTCTAGGAATAACAATCATTGTGTAGAGGTTGCTTAAGGCATCCTCATATAACACCATTCTTTCATCATTGACTAAGTATCCTAAAAAAGAATTTATCAACAATGACATATTAGGATGCTAAGTCTTGATCAACTATAAATGAGCTCTGATAGCTTATTGCAATCTTTTGGGCCTTTCTATCTCATTTGCCATGGCCAATGGTCTAATTTTCTCACTGTCCCTTGTTGGGATATAAATCGTTTTATCATAGTCCAGATAGAACTCCTAGTTTTCACTAGCAAACAATAGCACTCGCACACCGAGGTTATCTAAGAGATCTAGATCAATTCCATGCATTGATGAGTCTCTCTAGGAGTATACTATTTGTGTCCAATGAAGATTGGTGTTGTGTGGAAGCTATAATGTTGTAAGATGTATGCTTCACTAGTTCCTGTGTTGTTAGATAGCTCGGCACCACCTGATTTGTTTTCTCGTGGCTCTCATAGGGTGGGGTATATAGGATTTGACTCTAAGTCATAGTGCTCGGCTATTTGGGTCATCTCCAAGGTTTATATATAAGGTGTTAGTGTTCGACATTGGGTTGTATTACTCGGCCTCATGTGTCGTTCTAGTTTATATTTTATATGCATGTAAACTTTGACATTGGGTCGTATTTCTCGACCATAACGTGTCATCATTTTGATTGTATATGAGTGTACACTTTGACACTGGGTCGTATTATTCGACCATAAAGTGTCGTAGTTTATATTACAATTTGTATGTTTATATATTCTATGTTGTTTTTCTGATGCGCATTGTTTATTCTCAGTCTCGGTCTCTTCACAATCTACATTGTCTATTCTCTCTCTCTCTCTCTCTCTCTCTCTCTCTCTCTCTCTCTCTCTCTCTCTCTCTCTCTCTCTCTCTCTCTCTCTCTCTCTCTCTCTTGCTTTGCTTGCTTTGAAATCTGGTCTCTCTCAATGTAATACATTAAAACTAAATTTACCTACATCATGTACATTTAAAAGGCAATATCTAATCATGTATCAATCACATTAACAAAACATTCTATATTAAGGTACTTCAAATAAAATAAATGTTCATCAACCAAAATGTTAAAATATCCTAACTAGATAAATAGTATTTCTTTACACCACATCACAAATCTAATCAATCTCTTTTGTCAAAAATACATCAACAATCGCTAATCTCTATAAGTATTCGAATCTTGTCCATACATGATTTCTCTAGGTGAACATTCTGATCTCTATTCTTTTTTATGGTCATTATAGAAGTGGATATTCTAATCCTTAGTAAAATCTATTATTCTAGTTATACCCTAGGATAAAGGTTCTAATGTGAGTTATATATCATATATTATTGGATACTAAAATTCCTACTCTTGATACCATACAAGTGCTTATAAAAATGTCTCTGTTATTTAAATCTCCAATAGATTTTCAATATCTCAAATACATGAGATTGTTTTAAATTTCAAAAAACTCTTGTTTCTCTACAAAGTATCCAAACATCTTATCTAATGAAAAATATATGAATTTACTAGATAGGATGCTATTTCAAAATATGGCACATCGCCCCCCCCCCCCCCCCTCTCTCTCTCTCTCTCTCTCTCTCTCTCTCTCTCTCTCTCTCTCTCTCTCTCTCTCTCTCTCTCTCTCTCTCTCTCTCTCTCTCTCTCGTGCATATCATCTATTTTCAGTTGGATGATTTTAAAAATTATTATTAAATTTTGATTTGCTATATTAAATATCATCTTCTTTAAGTATCAAAGAATTAGGTTTTGTCAGTATTCACAATAACCTTGTTATTATGCACGACAGGGCATAATGGATCCTATGACGAAGTGGATGCTCCGTCAAGAACTTTGCTATAGAATTAATACACTTGATGACATCGGAGACTTCATCTCCAATGAAGTCCAGCTCTAGGGGCTTGCAAGGGAGATTGTGAAATCCATGAAGGAAACTCTACACATAGAAGATAGTTCCCTAGATGAGAAGATGCACAATCTCCTCACAATAGCATCATGGGGGATATGTAGAAATGTGTCACAAATTTGCATGACTCTCTCCCTCAAAAAGTAAATAGCAACATATATAGTTTTGGGATGCAAAGTGGAAAGAAGAAAAAGCTAGAAGCAAGAGAGAAAAGGGAGTAGACTCCCAACACACACTGTCAAAGCACGTTTGCTTAGAGAAAGCAGTCCATGGGGGGGCCATCATCTCAGAGCAAGGAATCAAGCCATATCTGAACAGAAGCAATAGGAGGTAGTATGACACACTTAGCACTTACTTCTGAAATGTGCAATGCTCACTCCTAATAGGGGTTCCTCATGAGGCCATCCTATACAAGAGCAAGATCGGAGAGGGTGCCTTTGGAGAGTGCAATTTGAAGGCCTATCCTTTTTCCCTCCTCACATCACCTTTGTAGCAAAGAAATATAATAACGCTCCTACTTATATAACGCTCCTACTTATAGAAGCATAAGTCCTTCACAAAGGAGTATGAATTGCAAATATCACACTAAGGCCTTGAGATGTATTGCATTTACCCGCCGTCAATCCCCCTAGATAACAATATTTCCTTACTATAACAGTGGTACACTAGGATCCTTTACTCATGACCCTCCTCTTCAAACACGAGACCGTCAGGCGTGTAATCACCAAGTTGTCAGTAGAGCAGAGCGAGGCATAGTAAGATTCCCAAGGGAGGATCCTATTTTAGAGACTGCACAGATGTCTTGACTAGATGCTTTTTTGTAGGGGCTACCTAATATTATTCATGCAATAGTCGAGGCCATGAGAGCTGCTTATGTAGGGGGAATCATTCATTGTGATCTCCATGCATATAATATTATGTTAGATTATACAAGGGAGCATGCATACAAGGTGGGAGTCATAGACTGGGGGCTGCTAACATTTGGCAGGGGGAGAAAAGAGAATATGCGAATAGTATATTTACAATGTCTTGTAGGTGTAGATGATGTAGTGTGGGAGCTCATAAAGAATGAAAACAAAGAGAAGAATGATTGTGCCCTTGGTAGGCCCTAGATCTATTAGATCCTAAAAATTAAGATGCTTTTTATAAAGAGTCAGATATATATGCACTAGTGGGTTGGGTAATTATCCAACCAATAAACTTTTTTAAGGAGAGCTTTGAGAATTACGCTAAAGGCAATCCAGAATTGCATCCTAATTAGGATAAACTAGAGCGTATTTGCTTTTTTGTAACACATTATATGTTTGTAAACGAGAAGGTAGCTAGAAAAAACCTACTTAAGTTTTCTGAGATGTTAAAAAAGATAAATACTCAGCCTCAAGCAACGCTTTGATCGGCCATTGAGTTGATGCCAGTATTTTATTGAGAGATATTTTTTTTGGGTAAAATATACTTGATACAATCTAATGAGGATCGAGATGTATATTTTCACTACAATCAATATTTGATTCAACTTGTTGAGATGTATATTTTTGCAATGAATCAGTATTTAAAGTTTGTGAGGTTTTATGTCCTTGTTCTATTTTATTGTAAGTGGATAAGTTTTAAAGTTTGTGAGATATTAAGTCCTTCTTATCCATTATGCTAGCAATCCCTGAAGCAATCAGTGAGATGAATAAGTTTTTAAGTGTAATTATCACTTGACTCCATACCATCCACAGCGATTGTTTGTTGCTTCATGTTAATTATCTTATAGTGAGAGTGACGTGGGTGTGTACTTTGTGTTGACAACCATGGCCGAACAAGGTGGGAAAACACCACATCAAGCAAGACAAGGGGATCAAAAAGATAATCTAGCACAAAAATCCTACGGAACGCATTCAAACCCTTGCCCCAATCTAGACACCACATAGGCTGCTTGGCCCAGTTTGGCTCTCCTTTTGATTTGGTTTGATCCAGGAGAGAGGAGAGATAAAAATATCACAATGTTTTTGAATTAAAAACCCTTCCACACATGTGAAAAAAGCACCTACCTCAAGACTCCCCCTCTCCTTACCAAGGTGTCAAAATGCATCATTATTCTAAAATATCTCATTTTTTTAGTAATATCTCTTAATTTTTAACTAATAAACCTTGTACTCAATCAACTCTTCATCTTATGTGAGCATTTACTCATTTTTGGGTATTTTCTTTTATTCTTTGGATTTATCTCATCCCAACACTTGGATTAATCCTATTGGCCCATAGGAACCTTAATTGGACCATAATCCAAAAATTTCTGAAAATGTAGACCCTTAGGCTAAGGTCCTTTATACACATTTTCAATTAATTTCAAATGCACCTTGGAAAGTTTGTTTTGAATTTCTGTTTCAAGGGAATCCATTATAGACACTAGGAGGATTTTTATATCCAAAGATATCTTAATTTTGGATTATCTCTCTTTAGGCCAAAATAAGGTAAAACAAGATCTTTCTTCTATTTCAGAGAGGGGAATAATTACAAGAACAAAAGAGGAGGTTCTTACACCTTTATACCTCAAAAGCTGGAGGGAGGAATCTTACATCCTACCCCACTTCAAAAACGCGAGATGTCCTCATCTCGCAGCAGGTGGAGTATAATCTCTTTCATCTTCTTCTTCTTCAATCGCTTCCAGTGTTACTGCCTTGGAAGTGGAAGGCCGATTTGGGAACATCTCTTTGACTTCCCCTATTCTGAGGCGGAGGTCTTGCATTACTTTGGATTGAAACTGAGGGTTGGTTAGAGGGTCTACCTCTAGGATTTCCCTGATTTTAAAGGAAAGGAACCTCATCACTGTGGAAGGAAGGAGCTGGAGTCTGGAATCTTGGTCCTTGATTTCCCCACCCCGAAAACCTTGATATAAAAGGAGTTGGGCAATCCATACTGTGATGTCGAAATCCTTGACAATTATAGCATTTCACTTCTTTGTTCAAGGGTGGAACTTCTGAAGTTGAATTCTAGGGGATTGAGTTCTAGGAAAAGGACCTTTCTTCCATTCTGGAACTTCCCATATCCTGAGAGATTGACCTTGTTGTCTCTTAGTTGGTGGGAAGTTGGAATCACCTTTCGGAGCTAGAAATCTTTTGAAAGATGATGGTGCTCTGGCTTTGGCGGGACCTTGACATCAAAGGCCTTGGCGAAATCCTTTGCCATCCGCACTACTTCGGCCATGGAAAGTGGCTTGGCATTCTTCACTAGGATATTCAAGGATTCGTTCAGTCCCTGAATGAATGCCATCAGCTGTTCTTCATCCAGCGGTGGAGAGTACTTGAGGAGGAGAGCAAACGCTTGGTGATACATTTCAATAGCTCTGCTCCCCTGGGTTAACTCTAAGAATTCATTCATCTTGGTTTCCAAAAAGCCGGGAGGACATAATCTCTTCCTTAGGTAAATCTTGAGATCATTCCAGGTTTGGTTGTTCCGATCCAAACGGTTTGTCTCGCAGTGGTTTCTCCATGCCACTCTGGCTATTTCTACTATCTTCAGCCTTGCAAGAACAATTTTACTTTTCTCGTTGTACCAAGTGACATCGAAGTATTCTTCCATTGCTTCGATCCGATTCTCCATAGCCTCGCCCAAGTTTTCCCCTTCACCCTTGAAAGGTCCAGGTTGCGATCTACAAACATTCAGGTCGAGCTCTTCCTCATCGAGTTGGGGATTAATATTCCTACCACGACGACCTTGATCCATGATCCTATATTTACGAAAATTCTTGTTAAGTCCCTTTTTCCCAAATTAACGAAGACGCTCAGGTGAAAAGATCACTTTATAATTCAATTCCGACTTTAGATCCAACAAAATTCTGGGGTTCCTTATAGTCTAGTCAACCCATGCAGAATCCTGGGATAAAGATCCCTTCTACAAGAAGAACACACATAACTCATTATCAGAAGAATAATTCATTCAGAACATATCATTCATATCCTTAACACAATAATAGTCCATCATACCGAAAATTTCATCTGAACATTCCTCCACGAGAATTTCAGTTATGCAGGTTCTCAATTTGTCATCCCTTAATTAGATCCACTCGGTTAAAGGTTAACAGTAGTAATCTGTCAGCACAATCCACTCGGTTAAAGATTAACAGCAGCAATCTGTCAGCACAATCCACTAATCTCATAGTGATTTGCTAAAGTCATAATTATCATTCCATTTACTAACATTATCACTGGGATTCGTCCCATTCATCCTCATTGTGGCTTTGTTCAACTTATCTTCCTTCAACCAAAATTCAGGAATCATCATCTTTCAATGAGTATCCAAATCAACTCATCAATTCTCAACCAGAATTCTAAAATCATATCAACCAACATTCGAATTCATCATCTGGATAGAATTTTTGCTTATAATTTCAAGGTCTTAGATTTACTTGTATATATTGCCAGTAAAGAGCTGCAGTTATACTCATGGTATATATGGGTAGTCATGGTCCTTGGAATTATAAGGTAAATACCATCATATCTAGGCCTCAAGAAAGTCAGGGATTCCATACAATTGTGGTACTTCCATCTGAAGACCCAATTTCCAATTTATGACTCTTCATTCTGAATATCAATTTGTATGAATTTCATCACACAATTACAATCTTTTACTGGTACTTCATAAATTTTTGACTTTCTAGCTTCTCGATTGTTCCACTTTAGCCAATTCTCTAATACGAACTGAAAGAGCCCCCTCCGTGCAATGAATTTTGGGGTGTTAGCAGTGGAAGTAGCACTTCTTGCGCAGGGCAGAACCTCTCACTCGGGGCCTCGCCCACGGATATCCGGACAAGAGACTAATCCCTCGGTTCTTCCAAAACCGAATCCGAAAAAACTTCCCTCGCCTAGTAGACATAGGTGATTCCTCCAGGATATTTTTATTCTAAGGTAGTCAAGAGCCTTAACTAACCAAACTGATCTGACCAAACGCGTAAGTCACATGGTCAGATCAAGGAAGAGACTTGCACTTAGATCATAGAGACCAACACTTTTTTCCTCATCGAGAGACACAACCGTTGATCCATTTCCATAGAACAAATACTATCCGCGATTTAGTTCATCTATTGTACCATAACAGAATTGAGTCTCATTTTAGGGATCCATCAGTCCAGCCTAACCCCATCTAATCCCATGGGTTAGCCAACTGCCCAACCACTGTAGTGATAGGATCCATTTAGAAATTTGGTTATGTTTTGTCCCGGTACCAGGGAAAAGAGTTCCCAGGCCCCCTAGCCAGCGCTTCAAGCAAACTTCAAGATAGTCACACCACTTACACACCCAATATTAAATTGCCTCTTTCACAGATTTAGGTGTCTTTAAAACAATCTTTTAATGAAAGCATAGTGTCACTGATCATAATCCTCTAAAATATCTATTTGAATTCTAATTTCCAATCATTTCTTCGGTGTACCTATGGCATCATTGGCAACCAGAACGCTCACCACCTGTTCCCTCAGGGGCCCTTTTCAATAGTTCCTAGCTCATAGTACCCGGCAATACAATCACATAAGAAAATCCATATGGACTCTGCATTGAAGATCAGCAAGATCAACCAACAGATCCATATAAAAGAGCCATGGACTCATCTGTTTGAGGACTAGCAAGGACAATCAACCAGATCCATGCCCGAGTTCAAAAAACAACTCTAACATCTTGTTTCATTTTCTTCCTCAATGCACACGTGGGTATCTTCGGCAACCCAGAGCCCGTGCATCGTATGGTCAACACCCTCTAGGCTCCTTCGCACGTCACCTAGCGCTTCACTCATAGGCCGCTTCCTTGGTCCCTCATCCACTGTACTACCGGAAGCTCACCATTTAAATCAAAACGAGACTGGTCAAGATCTCGGTCGACCTTGCTACGCAAGACGTCCTCCATTGACTCTCCGTCAGCTATTGCAACTTTATCAATTAGGTCTCCACGACCTCATTCACAAGATGGTCAAAATGCTTTCCCAGCATTCTTGACATAAAACAGTCATTTCAAGATAGGTCATAAATACAGTTTCTAACGAACTCTCATATTTTCACATTGTCCCATATCATTTCTCATTATTCCACATTCTTCTACATCAATTCACATTGCATATTCCACATCTAGTCATATGTATTCCCAGCATCTTCATCCATTCTCATCCAATCACATCATATTACATCTCATCACATCTATCCACATCTATCCTCCTCACATCTCATCCATTCACATCTACTGATATCCACATCTATCCTCCTCACATCTCATCCATTCACATCTACTGATATCCACATCACATCACATCACATCCATTCACATCTACCTAGATCCATTCACATCACATCACATCCATTCACATCACATCTCATCCATTCACATCTACCTAGATCCACATCACATCACATTCATCCACCTTACATCTCATCCATCCATTCGCATTACATCACATTCATTTATATTCATTCAGATCCACATCTCATCACATCACATCTATCCACATCACATCTCATCCATTCACGTCACATCACATTGTACTTACATCCATTTACATCTCATCATATCATATTCACACCGCATCACATCCATTTAGATATCATCACATCACATTCACATCCATTCACATCACATCTCATCCATTCACATCTCATCACATCCACTCACATCCATCACACCCATTCACATCCATCACATTCATTGTATCCACATCACATCACATTTATTCCACCCACATTACATCACATCCACATCTCATTCTCATCCATTTACATCATATCTCATCCATTCACATATCATCACATCTCATTCTCATCCATTTACATCACATCTCATCCATTCACATATCATCACATCTCAATCTCATCTTCATCCATTCTCATCCAATCACATCATATTACATCTCATCTTCATCCATTCTCATCCAATCACATCATATTACATCTCATCACATCTATCAACATCTATCCTCATCACATCTCATCCATTCACATCTACCCATATCCACATCACATCACATTCATCCACCTTATCCATCCATTCACATCTACCTAGATCCACATCACATCACATTCATCCACCTTATCCATCCATTCACATTACATCACATTCATTTATATTCATTCAGATCCACATCTCATCACATCACATCCATCCACATCACATCACATCCATCCACATCACATCTCATCCATTCACATCACATCACATCATACTCACATCCATTTACATCTCATCATATCATATTCACATCGCATCACATCCATTTAGATATCATCGCATCACATTCACATCCATTCACATCACATCTCATCCATTCACATCTCATCACATCCACTCACATCCATCACACCCATTCACATCCATCACATTCATTGCATCCACATCACATCACATTTATTCCACCCACATTACATCACATCCACATCTCATTCTCATCCATTTACATCACATCACATCCTTTCATATATCATCACATCTCATCCCATTCACATCCACATCCATTTACATCACATCACATCCCATCCACATCTCTTCACATCCACATCCACATCCACTTACATCACATCACATCCTTTCACATATCATCACATCTCATCACATTCACATTCACACCCACATCCATTTACATCACATCACATCCCATCCACATCTCTTCACATCCACATCCACATCCATTTACATCACATCACATCCTTTCACATATCATCACATCTCAATCTCATCTCATCACATTCACATCCACATCCATTTACATCACATCACATCCCATCCACATCTCTTCACGTCTACATCTACATCCACATCCATTTACATCACATCACATCCCACCCACATCTCATCACATCCTATCACATCGCATTTACATCTTATTACATCCACTCACATCTTATCACATCTTATCACATCGTATTCACATCTATTCATATTTAGTAACATTTTCTACTTTCGATACCGATGATGGGACTTTTCTAAATTTCTGCCAATTGCTTGGCCTAGTTAAAGGTACTTTTTCTCGATGGATATTTTTATATTATTTCTCAAATTTCTCAAGTGAAATATATTTAATATTCTTCTTTTGAGTAAAAGATTCATGGGATTTATAAAAATCAATTCTACCCATATTTTCCAATAAAATTAATAATGCTCAAAATTTCACTTTTGATAAATACTCATAATTTTAATTATGCTAAAAATTTCTCTTTTACCATTTAATTTCTTGGATCTCAATTATCATGGAAATTTCTCTTTTTATATAAAAATAAATTTATCAAAATTTTCTCTTTTTTTATTTAATTACTTGATTCTCAAATATCATGGGAATTCCTCTTTTTGCATAAAAATAAATTTACCAAAAATTACTCTTTTCTCTTAATCAATTAATTAAGCATAATTATAAAAAAATATTTCTCATGAATATGATGAAAATCGTTCTTTTTTCATAGGATGTCCAATTCTAGAATATGGTAGGAAGTCCTCTTTTAGCATTATGCATAAAAATAAGATATGTGTTAATTTCTAAAAATTTTACCATAGCTTCGCTGCTATTACAGATAATTATCAATTTTTCTAGAAAAGAATAAGACTTTGTAATACAATTATGATAGAAGAACTATCCTTAAACTTAAATCCAAATTATGGAATCAAATCATAAATTTACCATTTATTAACATAAAAGCATAAAAATACTATTTTCTTAACCTCTAGCTTAACAAGTTCCATCAAAGGTGAGCACCTTTTAAGCTTCTGGTTCTTTATGCCCTCCTGCTATATGGATTAAGATGTTCACTAAAGTGGCATATTGCATTTGTCTCTCTAGCTCATGTTTATGATCATGCATACCCAAAGTTAACAAGGTTTTGTCATTCGGGAAGGAGCTCCATGGAGAGTACATGCTTAGTCTTGAGGGCAAGCTGCCCTAGGATTTGATCGATGATAACCTCCCTGAAGAGAAGTGGTTGTCAATTTTCAGGACTCGCTACCAAAAGAAGATGAAGATATATGTTAACATGGTCAGGTCAAAAATACTTGATGAGTGCCGACTCCTCTACCAAAAGGTTTATCAAGAAACCTCTTCTAATGGTGAGCTCACAGCAAAGTTTGCACGGGGCTTTGCCTATGAGAAATGTACAATAGCTTCAGCTGATATAGCCAAGCACTGCATTGCATGCGCAACATTTGAGGGAAACGTCTTGGAGAACCACAAAAAGCAGAAAGGAGGGCTTCAATGAAAGCTAAACAAATTTCAAGCAGACTACGGGCCATGCGAAGAACCATCACTCTTGGATGGTGCAACATCTGTACATACAATGTCGACACCAATGACAAGGACCTGCAATGGGATTGACAACCCCCTCTACATGGAGTAGGTACAGGGGTTGGCAAAAAAAGTCAATGCCAAGGTAGATGCAAAAAAAGAAAAGCTTTCTTAGGTCAAAGGTGAACTACAAAAGAAGAGGGACATGTGGTTGCACACTAAAGGATTGTTTTCTACGTTTAGCAGACTACACAGCGAGCTCGAACAACTGTGTGCACAATTGGTAGAAATGAAGGGAATATCAAACACTGATGAAACAAAGGTGCTGATTGAGGCGAAAATAAGTGTAGTTCACAAACTACTTTCCAGAGTTGGTGTGAATGATGAAGATGTGGTGCAGCTAAAGAAGGACGTGCAGTCATTGCAGGCAAGCACTGAAGATGTTCTCAAGTGCCTAAAGTGCTTTTTAGAGCTTCACAAACACTTTTCAGAGTGCTTGGTGGTTTCCTAGGCCTAATGTTTATATCGCAAGCACTTTAAAGTATTTTAAAGTTGTGAAGTGCTTTAAAGTGGTAAAGTTTTTTAAAGTACTTTGAAGTAGTAAAGTCCTATAAAGTAATTTTTGTTACTCTCAAGTACTTTGTGGTACTTTAAAGTCCTTCAAGTGTTTTCTTATATGGCAATCACTTTCAAAAGTGCTTTTTGCACTCCAAATGCTTTCTAGTACTGGCAAGCACTTTCAAAAGTGCTCTCTAGTACTTTTTGAGCACTTTCTAAGCACTACTCAAGAACTTTTGAGTACTTTCAAGTACTCCAAGTTCTCCAATTGCATTTTGGTACAATACATGCACTTTTCAAGCACTCTTAAAGTGTTTTTTAATATTATTCAAGTCATAAGTTGTGTTATGTCATAAATGATATCCCACTTACATTTCTCTCTTCCCTAATCCACATCTGCGTAACTTTGGTTGGTGTTTGGTATGATAAGAAAAACATGATCTTGTAGAATCTGAAGTTGAGAAATTGTCAAACCACAATGTATTTGTTGGAACAACAATTCAGCTCTACAACGTTGTGTGAAGATTTTTGAAAACCCTAAACTCAACTTGCACATGTGTACATGAGTGATGTTTCGTATTGTGGTAGAGTCATGGAGCACCCATTGACTCAGTGTGGGCATCAGGGATGCGGCAATTAGGCTTTAAGCTCTGATGGAAGTGTATACGTAGGGAAAATGATCAGATCTTGGAAGCACAGACTTGTTCGGAGCGTTATCTGCTGGAGGTGGTATCAGTCATTTGGTCGCTCTGTATGTGTACGCGTCAAAAAAATAAGTGGGCACTTGTAGGTTCAATTTGAATGGTGCATGGAAACATGTGGGCATTTAATTGTTGGGATGCTAATTGAATGGTGCATGAGATGGTTCTGGAAGGGGAAGCATATGGAAGGTGAGGATGGACGTATGCATGGCAGGGAAAGGTGGCACAAGAGCATTCAATGGAGGAAAAAATACCAAATTAGGCTAGCAGATTCTTCCAGAATGCACGCCGTCTGCAGAAAAAAAGGAAAATGGGTTGTGAAGGTGGCGGCCTCTGGGTGCGCAGGGGTGCGCAGGCGATGATAGAGGAGTTGCCTTGTTTTTGTCTTGGTCGCGGTGGTGACTGGTAGCGACGAAAAGAAGAAGTCTAACTGTAGCGAGCAAGTTTTTGTTGGCGTGGATTGCTGGTGGCGACGGCTAGGAAGCCACTCTGGCAGTTAAGTGGGTAGATGTTGCAAGGTTTTGCAGGGCTACTCTGGTGGCTGGTGCGAACAGAGAGAAGAGCAGAACCGCCAGTCCCCTATAGCACGCAGGCAAAGAGGAAGTGAAGAGTGTGGTGCCGATTTGTGGGCTAGCCGCCTAGGGGAGCAAGGAAGTAGGTGTTCGCTGTGGGGCTGGCGATAGTAGTCTCAGCGGGGCAGGTACTTTGGTTTTGGAGGGCGCTGCTTTGAGTGTGCTGGTGGATGCCAAGAGGATGCAGCATCAAGGACCTGTCGTCTCGCAGGCAGTCAGTGGTAGCACGTCATCTGAAGAGGAAGAGGTGGTGGTTGCCGCCTCTAAAAAAAGGGAGTTGTGGGTAAAGTGTGTTGCGGTAATTGGTGCAGTAGTGCGGGTGGTGGTGTCACCTGGTATGCAGGAGGAGCTACAGGGGAGGAGACTGGTGTGGAGCGCAGCCAAGAAGGAAGAGGTGTCGGTGACTGAAGCTACGAAGATAAGGAAGATCAACTGCCTGTTGGTGTGATGAGGAGAGAGGTGGTCATTCTTGTTTGTATTATTGCCTTTGAGTGTAGAATGCCAGTGTGTGTGTGTGTTGTATTTGTTGCCAGGAGAAGCCAGGAAGAGAAGTGGCCTATTTTGTTGTGATTTGGAGCTGGAGTGGGCTGATTGTGAATGGTTACTAGAGGAGGATGGTTCTGAGGATATTCTGGATATCCAACTTTGTAGAGATGAGGATTTGTTCTGAAATAAAATCTGGTTTATGCTCTTGGGTCTGGTGTTCTGGGTGTGTTTGTGTCTGAGTATGGAAGTGTGACACTCTATAAAGGCGTAAACAGCTTTACCGCTTTCGTGTCATCACTTTTTGGTGCCTCCACAGAGGAAGAAATTTCCTTCGGTTTGTGAAAGAAGACAAGGGGCTGTGTGAAGAAAGGTTGGAAAGATGGCTCAGGATTTTCCAGAGTATTGGGGATTGCCACAGGAGAGTGCAATCAGGTTTTTGAAAAAGATGGAGTTTATAGCTTTGATGAAAGACAGGGCAACCCCAGAGATCCTCTCTCAAATTTTGGCTTATTGCTTACAGGGTGATGCAAAAGCATGGCTACAGATGTTTGTGACTACACACAGGAATGCTCATCAGCAACAGTAGGATCCTGAGTACCGTGTAGCCAGAGCTGCATTTTTGGCACAGTTTGTCCATGTGAAGAGTCCGAATGAAGTATGGAAGGAGTTGTGTAACATTCAGCAGAAGGATAGTCAGGATGTGGATCAGTATGTGACAGAGTTTGGTAGACTGTGGAGTCTATGGTGTGAGGCTTTGATTCCTGAAGTACCCCCACAGATGATAAAGAGAGACCGGTTTGTGGCTGGTTTGAAGGTGGAGCTAAAGAACCTGGATAGCTTTGAGGAGGCTGTCAGAGTTGCTCGTGAGAAGGAGTGGAAGATGAAGCGTCTGAGGTAGTTGGGAATACAGGAAGAGCTAAAGAGGTTTGTGAAGATGCCAGAGATTGAGAGTATGCATCCTGGAAGAAAAGCTGCTGTTGTTCCTAAACAGGAGGATTTATTGAAGAAAGAGGTTCATGAAGCAGTGGAGCTCATGAAGTCTTTAAGCTTGAATTGGATAGAGTCTGCAGGAAGAGGAAGAGGCATAGGTGTTATGGGAAGGAAGACTGATGCATCATCTGGTTCTGAAGGAAATTCAGCAGATATTGGAAGAGGGAGAGGGTATTCGAGTGATGTGCAATGTCGAAATTGTGGTGAGTGGGGTCATATCAGTCCGCCGCAATGTGAGAAACCAGCCAAAGCCAATGGTGGTATGTATCAATTGTCTATGGGAATGAATGATAGGGTGATTGACCCTAGTATGCAGATGAAGGATGCAATTCAGCCCAATTTTCACGAAGTCCGTAAGGTCACATTTGCAGAGCAGGATATGGGACAGATTAACCTGTTGGGAAATGGAGAAGGGTGAGGTTTCTGGAATCAACCCTGAAGAGTTTTCCAAAGATGAGGAGGAGGAGGGAAGTATTAATGATGTGCAGCCAGTTATGATTCAGCCTATAATTAAGGAAGAGATGAAGACTCCAGTGTCCTATCTACCATGTGAACAAAGAAATCCTGATATGTTGTTCATCAAAAAGATTATTGATGATGCCGTAGATTGTGAGAGTGATGTTAAAGCTGAGGAGCCTGATGTATTTGAGTATGGATATGACTTGGATGATCTCTCTTATTCAGAAATGAGTAATGATTTGCATGTGTTCGTACTTCAGCCAATCAAGGTGGAATGTGATGATCAAAATGTTACTAATGAAGATACTATGGATGAAGTACAAGTTGATGATCCGGGTGATGAGTTGGATATTACAGCTTGTGAGAATGTGGATGATGAGCTGAACTATATTCTTGATAATACATTGGATGATCTGTTGGAATTGGCTTCCATGAAGAAGATAACAGATACTGGCATACCAGTTGTGCAGGAAGGGAGTGATGGAGTGAATGATGATGAGTTAGATGCTATTTGGGATGATGATGTGATAGATTCTGCATGTGCGGTTGCTGATCATAAGGTGTGTGTTCGTTGTCATGCCCAAGAGAATGAGTCGGTGAGAATGCATGTGAGGCTATTGTTGTTGGTCAAGGGGCCGAGATACTTTGCCTGGGAGTTTAGGGAGCTTAGACTTGGTAGGGATGCCTGTGCAAGATGTGGAGAATCTTGAAGGATCACCAATGGTCTTGAAGCTAGAGAAACTACAGGGAAGTGGCAATGATGAGTCTACAGTGCATGAAGTTGCTGTGTTTGATGTTGATGGGCTGAAGGGAAATGGATTTATGGTGGATACACCTCATGTTGATGCTCAACATATGGATGAGTGGTTTGGCTATAGTCTTAGTTTGGCAGTTTGTCCAGAGGAAGAGTTGGAAACCAATGATGTGGGTTGCAAATTGGATGACAATGAGATGGAAGTTGATGATCAGATGTTTGTTATTTCAGTATTTGATTATGAGTGGGACTCAGATGTGTCAGAGAGGAGTAGAGGTGAGGAATGGTTGTTTCCATCACAAGATTATGTGAGCTAGTATGGAGGAGGAAGTGCAATGGTATATATTGATGAAGCCATATATAAAGAACCCAGGGGGTTGCTGAAAGTAGGAGACCATGACAGGATATATCAATGGTTATTTGACAGAGGAAAATGCTTGAAGGATTGGAAGGTATATGCACCGAGGTTTCTATTTGATCCAGGAGGATAAATGGTCTCTGTTTGTACAGCTGCTGGACATAAATGTCTCAGCAGAAACAAGGGGTTGCTAAATATGTGTGAAGATTTTTGAAAACCCTAAACTCAACTTGTACATGTGTGATGTTTCGTATTGTGGTAGAGTCATGGAGCACCCATTGACTCACTGTGGGCGTCATGGAGGCGGCAATCAGGCTTTAAGCTTTGATGGAAGTGTATACGTAGGGAAAATGATCAGATCTTGGAAGCACAGACTTGTCCTGAGCGTTATCTGCTAGAGGTGGTATCAGTAATTTGCTGGAGAGGTGGTATCAGTCATTTGGTCGCTCTGTATGTGTACGCGTCAAAAAAATAAGTGGGCACTTGTAGGTTCAATTTGAATGGTGCATGGAAACATGTGGGCATTTAATTGTTGGGATGCTAATTGAATGGTGCATGAGATGGTTCTGGAAGGGGAAGCATATGGAAGGTGAGGATGGACATATGCATGGCAGGGAAAGGTGGTGCAAGAGCATTCAATGGAGGAAAAAATACCAAATTAGGCTAGCGGATTCTTCCAGAACGCACGCCGTCTGCAAAAAAAAAAAGAGGAAAATGGGTTGTGAAGGTGGCGGCCTCTGGGTGCGTAGGCGATGATAGAGGAGTTGCCTTGTTTTTGTCTTGGTCACCGGCCAGTGATGACTGGTAGCGACAAAAAGAAGAAGTCTAACCGTAGGCAAGCAAGTTTTTGTTGGCGTGGATTGCTGGCGATGGGCTAGGAAGCCGCTCTGGCAGTTAAGTGGGTAGGTGTTGCAAGGTTTTGTAGGGCTACTCCGGTGGCTGGTGCGAACAGAGTGAAGAGCAGAACCGCCAGTCCCCTGTAGCACACAGGCAGAGAGGAAGTGAAGAGTGTGGTGCCGATTTGTGGGCTAGCCGCCTGGGGGAGCAAGGAAGTAGGTGTTCGCTGTGAGGCTGGCAATAGTAGTCTCAGCGGGGCAGGTACTTTGGTTTTGGAGGGCGCTGCTCTCAGTGTGCTGGTGGATGCCAAGAGGATGCGGCATCGCAGGCAGTCTCGCTGGTAGCACGTCATCTGAAGAGGTGGTGGTTGCCGCCTCTAAAAAAAGGGAGTTTTGGGTAAAGTGTGTTGCGGTAATTGGTGCAGTAGTGCTGGTGGTGGTGTCACCTGGTATGCAGGAGGAGCTACAGGGGAGAAGACTGGTGTGGAGCACAGCCAAGAAGGAAGAGCTACAGGGGAGAAGACTGGTGTGGAGCACAGCCAAGAAGGAAGAGGTGTAGTTCTTGTTTGTATTATTGCCTCTGAGTGTAGAATGCCAGTGTGTGTGTTGTATTTGTTGCTAGGAGAAGCCAGGAAGAGAAGTGGCTTGTTTTGTTGTGATTTGGAGCTGGAGTGGGCTGATTGTGAATGGTTACTAGAGGAGGATGGTTCTGAGGATATTCTGGATATCCAACTTTGTAGAGATGAGGATTTATTCTGAAATAAAATCTGGTTTATGCTCTTGGGTCTGGTGTTCTGGGTGTGTTTGTGTCTGAGTATGGAAGTGTGACACTCTATAAAGGCGTAAACAGCTTTACCGCTTTTGTGTCATCTCAACGTGAGGGGAGGGATCTCTTGGTACCCTCACTTGTCGAGAAGCGCATCTGCTTACAAGTCTGTCTGCATTGCTGGTGACTGTGCTGCGTGTGGGGAACCCTTATCAAGTGACCACATGGCAGGACTTTTCATTTTGGCCTGTAGACACAAGTACCACCCTTTTTACTTCTCGGTACTGTGTATGACAAAATCGACGTGCACTCATAGCAAGTGTAGGGAGGAAATTCTTGAAATTGTGAAGTGTTGGGCTATTGGGAGCCCGTATGTGGTCGCCTAAGGGTGAGTTTTTTATTGCTAGTTTTTATCTCTACGAAGTTACAATGAATTGGTATGTCGTGGCTTATGTGCACATGTCCTTTAACTTATGCCACATGCATGAATGCAAATGAAAATCCTCATGAGGAATCGAAAACCACATCTGAGTTTATCCATGAACTACTAAGTGGAGCTGAGATACTCAAAGTGTATGAAGAGGTTGACAAGACTGCAGAAGTTGGTCACAAACAATAGCATGAAGGTATATACTGAACACCTCAGTGGCATTGATGTAGAGTGATAACATGCTAAAAAATTGATTGTGTTATGTCAGAAAATGCCCCTGGACATGTGGAAACTACAAGGGCAGTGAACGACAAAGATGATGGTCAAGTAGAAGAGACCCTGTTTGACATTGCTATGCAATGTAAGAAGAAGCGTAAGGGTGCACCTGGACAGGTTGAAGGATCACAGCCGACGAAAACCAAAAAAAAGTACATTTGTTGACCCTCCTAAACCCCATGCATGCAAGAATCTTTAAGCGTCTTGCACAATGTACTCCTGGCTGAAATGAAGCTTGTGTTATAACACTTTATGCATGAATATGAAACTTTTTTTCTAGACATTGTGTACACCATTTGGCAAACCCTTGTTTTCTCTGTTAGTACCTACATGATGTACTATTTATGATTGTAAATGTTTTTTCAAGGCATTTGACCAAGTGCCTTTGTTGTTGTAGTTAAAATTTGAGTGATTGGTAGCAAACCTAACCCACCTGTTTGCCAGCTATAAAGGACAGGTTGGCTGGGTGGGTGGGCCAAGAAATATGTGGGGTTTCTTTCTTTGAGTACATGGAAAAACTCATTTTTTTCAAGACCTTGAGGAGATTCTAGGATTTGTTACCAAAGTTCAGCAAGAACACAGTGCTATACAAACCAAGATGGAACATACGTTATCCTACCTACTCTTGAGAAGCAGAAAGAGTCACAGTGGATTAATTTTTTGGGAAAGGATGTTTTGGATTTTGTGCACAGGTGGGTGGAGTCAACTGAGCGCAAGGCTCTTGCAGAAGAGGATGTTTTCAATGCAAGATTAGAGCCTCATTAGGTGTGAGCGATGCATCACATAGAAGAACTCTTATGCTTTGGAGCTCACATATTGTCCTATGGAGAGTGGATGCACAAGGTAGTTGTTAGAGGGTGATAATGTGGTAGACCAAGTGCCATGTAAAGTAGCTCCCCTATATCGGCTTATACTTCGTTGTACATGGATGTAGTGCTCTATAGCACTTAGTCACTGAATACTTTTGTTGTACATGGATGTAGTGCTCTATAGCACTTAGTCACTGAATACTTTTGTTGTCATGGATGTAGTGCTCTACAGCACTTTGTCACTGAACATATGTAAATTGTTTACATGGATGTAGTACTTTTTGTGTAGCATATTGCTAGTTTCCCTTTGTAGTCTCAGTGCAAGTTAAAAAATGGTTCTCCTTTATAGTATTCTCTGTACATGGATCCTACACGCAGTCCTTGCATTCATTTTCTTTACTAACTTCCAGATGTGGTTAAGATCTCTTTAGTGGGTGGATCTTGTTGTTTGCTTCTTAAGCTCCCTTTGAATTAAGATACAATTGATTTTGTAGTAAACTTTATGCATTGCTGACAGGTAGACTTACTATGTTGATGACAAGTAAACACATTGCCCATGATACAAGTGATTCCACTGCATCGATGTCAAGTAAACTTAATAGGAACATGCAATAAATTATCTTCTCCCTTACACAACTAGAAGGTAGATTACATCAATGGCATGTCTTTAAAAGGCATGCTATTGTACATGTCCTCATATACCTCACTAGTTAATCTGTATACATTTGGCTCACCCTCCATAGGATACAAGGGAAACTTAAGGCATATAATCAAGTGTGAGTAAAGGATGGCAGGAGGTTTATTGTTAAGTAGGATGTATAGATCACTATGACCCCCCACTCTATCATAGAAATGTCCTTCAACCACAAAGGAGTTCTTTTTGATGCGATTGTGCCATGCATCCTTCTCGGTCATAGTTGTCAACCGCTTTGGTGCAGAGTACTTCAGAATGTAGAAGTCCTTCAACCACAAAGGAGTCCGTTTTGACCCCTCTTCCTTGGCATTGACTAAAAAGTTATGCCCTATACGTAGGGCATCGCTCAGATCATCGTGGGGTGACCAGCATACATAGGCACATAAGCCCCACCATCATTTCTTGAAACATCATCTGCATCTTCATAATGTTCTTTGGGTTGTATCCTCAAGTACTGCCACATTTCCACATATGCTTTGTTTTGGCATCTCCTCCACTGACCATGCACACAAGCATCACAAAAACAAGACAAGTTTCTACATCTCAATGCATGCCTATCTATACTTGAGTAACCATTCACATAATGCAAAGAGCGTGATCCACTCACACGCATGCAATCCAAATGTATATCTATTTGTACATCACCAACCTGGATTTACCAAAATACCCGATTCACTCCTTTTGTGGACGACATGTGGTTTCCACTATTGCTCATTGCATTGCGAAATTCCACCACACTTGCTGCATTGCCTAATGTCCATCCATCTGGCTTCAGCTGCTCACTTGTCAGTGCTATCTTGATTACTTGAACTGCTCACTTGTCAGCGCTATCTTGATTACTACTCCAGCCCTCTCATGCTCACCCTTGCCATGTCTTCATCCAAAATAGTTATGCATCACAGTGAGTTTGAAGTACCTCGCACAAAGTAGAATGGATGCCTTGCTTTAAATTGTGATGCCACACAATCATACCACACCCAATGCTGTTGTAGATTGCTACTCTATTCTTTCAACCACCTATTATGCAAAAGAAAACAATGCTGAACAAATGAGGTGTCATGAACCTTGTCATCAGAGATATACAAATCGGTGGTCTTTTTGATATCGCCCATTACCGAGCGCACTTAAGAGATGTGAACCAAGATGGTCACCTCGTTTGAATACCAATGCATTGATTGGCTCATTTTGCACTTTGAAAGAGTAATTTTCTATAAAGTCCACCACTGAGACCACCACATCATCTGGGAACTTTTGTAGACAATCTTTGAATTGGTCGGCCTGCTATCTGTAAGTATAGTTATGTTTGATAAAAGTAGTTAGCTTGTCCTTGAACAAAGAAATGAAACTGTTTCACCCTACTTGTCGAACTACAAGATCCTTTTTTTTTGTGGCCCTCTTCATCCACTTCTTGTGTCTCCACATTAGCAAAAAGCTTGACAATTACAAGTATTTCTCATCATGCTCCTCTGAAGCACACAATGTCATCCTTCCTGTACCACATTGACCACACATTCCTAAAAACAAGCATCTCTTTGAGTGGAGCGCCGAATTCTCTGGTCTTGTACATAGTAGGGACTTCCAAAGAGTTGCCAAATTGTTAAATGTGGATTTTGTTGCTGCACATGTAATACCACCTATTTCGGTAACACAGATTTTAAAATTACAGTTGCAAGCTAATCCATGCTGTAAGATTCCTCCCTCCAGCTTTTGAGGTGTGCAGGTGTAAGAACTTCCCCTTCTGATCTTATAATTATTCCCCTCTTTGAAATAAAAGAAAGATCCTGTTTTACCCTATTTTGGCCTGGAGAGAGAAAATGTCTAAAGGGAGGTAATTCAAAATTGAGATATTTTTGGATATAAAAATCCTCCTAGTGTCTAAAATGATTTCCCCTGAAACAGAAATTCAAAAAGAACTTTCCAATGTGCAATTGGAATTAATTAAAAATAGGTATAAAGGACCTAAGCCTAAGGGTCCAGATTTTTAAAAAAATTTAGATTATGGTCCAATTAAGGTTCCTATGCACCAATAAGATTAATCCAAATGTAGGGAGGAGATAAATTAAAGAATAAAAGAAACCCCCCCAAAAAAAGAGTAAATGCTCACATAAGATGAAGAGTGGATTAAGGACCAAAGAAAACATTTAAAAAACTGAATTTTGACACCTCAGTGTGAGGATCTCCCCTCATGAAGTAGGCACCTTTTTCTCATCATTACCCCCAATTTTTAATCAATAAAATGAGATATTTTCATCTCTCCTCTCTTCTATTTCAAAACTAGATCCAAAAAGTAAGCTGAGCTGACCTAAAAATGGTCAAAAATTGACCAAACTGATATGGAAAATTCTAGAATTAGTTTGGTTGGTTAGAGGCTCACTTTATCCTATAAATAGAAGCCTCCCACTTTGTAAAAGCTTAATGGTGTTTATGCACTGTTACTTTTCTCCTGTCCTGAGGCATCTACATTGAATTTATTAATAATTCAGTTGTTTTTGGCCTAATCCTCTCCAAAGTGAATTGGTGGCCACTCTTGCTTCAAACAAGAGTAGAACCCTTAATCCCTCAAGCGAAAGGAGAGTTTACAGGCTCCATGCAAGCTAATTTTCTTACTTGTTTTAATGAAGAATCTATGGTTTTCTTAATTTTGATGTTTTACAGATGCTGAATTAAATTCAAATGCTATGCCTTTGATAAAAAGGCCACCCCTTCTCTTCTTTACATTCCAACCTTTCTCAATCCTAGAAAGATTAACTAAAGGATTAATTAAACTCTTTTTACTATTTACTCTCTTGAATTTAGAAAATTATGTAGATTAGAGTTCTATAAATCTAATTTGGGTTAATTTAAGTTAAATAAAGAATGATAAAAATGAGAAATGGTCAGCCATACAAAGGAGGTTATGGTAAAATTTTCTAGATTTTTATGGAGAAGAAAGTTTATTTTTATGTTATTCCAAAAGAGTAATTCCCACCATTTTTGCATCTAAAAGAAATATTCTAATTACTCCATGTACATATTCACCTATGAATATGCATGGATATCACTGATATTATTATTAAAATTAATTTTTATGCATAGAAAGATGCATAAAGGAATTTTTTTATTACAAAAGTGTTATTCTCATTAAAATTGATTTTTATGCATAGAAAGATGCATAAAGGAATTTTTTTATTACAAAAGTGTTATTCTCATTAAAAGTGATTTTTATGCATAAAGAAATTTTTTTAATTACAAAAGTGTTACTCATTAAATTTGATTTTTATGCATAGAAAGATGCATAAAGGAATTTTTTATATTATAAAAGCGTTATTTTTATAAAAATTAAGTTTTTATGCATAAATAGATGCATAAAGAAATTCTTTTTATTTTAAAAGTGTTATTCCTATTAAATTTGATTTTATGCATAAATAGATGCATAAAAGGATTTTTTTATAAACTAGTTATTTCCATTGAAGTTGATTTTTATGCCTAAATAGATGCATAAAGAATTTTATATAAAAATTAGAATTCTCTTAAATTCTATGAGTATTTGATAAATGAATAATCAAATACTCTAAGAGAGAAATTTCTATCGTTTTATATTCACACGGATTGTAAAAAGAGAATTCGAGAAATCTATCAAGATTGAAATATTCAGATAAATGATTTATCTATTCCTCATTGGAATTCATAACTAATTTAGAAATCAGTTAAGTGAATATTCAAAGAAAGAAATTCAGTAAAATAGTAACTGAAATATCAAACCTTTTCGAGAAAGATAGATCAGGAAAAATTTTATCCGACTCAAACCTTGAATCATACTATGACCAAGACCAAACTCTTTTGTCAGTTTTGAGGAAAGAAGGTGTGACCAGTTTAGAAAAATACACTCAAAACTCGCGCCAAATCTGAAACTAAGTTTGAGACCCTTCGAATTGATCTGTGGATCAAGGTTATAGAATTTGAGGAATTCTTGTATGAAATTCAGAACTTCGATCAAGAAGTTTTGGGGATAATGATTCAAGAAATACTCCTTGTATTCAAAAGAAAATCAAACTAAAAACTTGCATAGAAATGAGATGTGATGTGATGTGAATTGGATAGATGTGAATGAAAGGAATTTTTTTATTTACAAAAGTGTTATTCTCATTAAAATTGATTTTTATGCATAGAAAGATGCATAAGGGAATTTCTTTGATTACAAAAGTGTTACTCTCATTAAATTTGATTTTTATGCATAGAAAGATGCATAAAGGAAATTTTTTAATTAAAAAAGTGTTATTCTCATTAAATTTGATTTTTATGCATAGAAAGATGCATATTATTACAAAATTGTTATTCTCATTAAATTTGATTTTTATGCATAGAAAGATGCATAAAGGAATTTTTTTATTTCAAAAGTGTTATTATCATTAAATTGATTTTTATGCATAGAAAGATGCATAAAGAAAAATTTTTATTACAAAAGTGTTATTCTCATTAAAATTGATTTTTATGCAGAGAAAGATGCATAAAGGAATTTTTGTTATTACAAAAGTGTTATTCTCATTAAAATTGATTTTTATGCATAGAAAGATGCATAAAGGAATTTTTTTTATTACAAAAGTGTAATTCTCATGAAAATTATATTTTTATGCATAGAAAGATGCATAAAGGAATTTTTTTTATTACAAAAGTGTTACTCTCATTAAAATTAATTTTTATGCATAAAGAAATTTATTTTATTACAGAAGTGTTATTCTCATTAAATTTGATTTTTATGCATATAAAGATGCATAAAGAAAATTCATTTATTACAAAAGTGTTATTCTCATTAAATTTAATTTTTATGCATAGAAAGATGCATAAAGGAATATTTTTTTTATTACAAAAGTATTATTCTCATTAAATTTGATTTTTATGCATAAAAAGATGAATTAAGGAAATTTTTTTGTTTCAAAAGTGTTATTCTCATTAAAATTGATTTTTATGCATAGAAAGATGCATAAAGGAATTTTTTTAATTACAAAAGTGTTATTCTCATTAAATTTGATTTTTATGCATAGAACGATGTAGAAAGGAATTTTTTTAATACAAAAGTGTTATTTTCATTAAAATTGATTTTTATGCAGAGAAAGATGCATAAAGGAATTTTTGTTATTACAAAAGTGTTATTCTCATTAAAATTGATTTTTATGCATAGAAAGATGCATAAAGGAATTTCTTAATTACAAAAGTGGTATTCTCATTAAAACTGATTTTTATGCATAGAAAGATGCATAAAGGAATTTTTTTATTACAAAAGTGTAATTCTCATGAAAATTATATTTTTATGCATAGAAAGATGCATAAAGGAATTTTTTTATTACAAAAGTGTTATTCTCATTAAAATTAATTTTTATGCATAAAAAGATGCATAAAGGAATTTATTTTATAACAAAAGTATTATTGTTTTTTATGCATAGAAAGATGCAAAAGTGTTATACTCATTAAATTCGATTTTTATGCATAGAAAGATGCATAAAGAATTTTTTTTATTTTAAAAGTGTTATTCCTATAAAATTTGATTTTATGCATAAATAGATACATAAAAGGATTTTTTTATAAACTAGTTATTTCCACTGAAGTTGATTTTTATGCCTAAAATAGATGCATAAAGAATTTTATATAAAAATTAGAATTTCCTTAAATTCTATGAGTATTTGATAAATGAATAATCAAATACTCTAAGAGAGAAATTTCTATCGTTTTATATTCACACGGATTGTAAAAAGAGAATTCGAGAAATCTATCAAGATTGAAATATTCGGATAAATGATTTATCTATTCCTCATTGGAATTCGTAACTAATTTAGAAATCAGTTAAGTGAATATTCAAAGAAAGAAATTCAGTAAAATAGTAACTGAAATATCAAACCTTTTCGAGAAAGATAGATCAGGAAAAATTTTATCCGACTCAAACCTTGAATCATACTATGACCAAGACCAAACTCTTTTGTTAGTTTTGAGGAAAGAAGGTGTGACCAGTTTAGAAAAATACACTCAAAACTCGCGCCAATTCTGAAACTAAGTTTGAGACCCTTCGAATTGATCTGTGGATCAAGGTTATAGAATTTGAGGAATTCTGGTATGAAATTCAGAACTTCGATCAAGAAGTTTTGGGGATAATGATTCAAGAAATACTCCTTGTATTCAAAAGAAAATCAAACTGAAAACTTGCATAGAAATGAGATGTGATGTGATGTAAATCGAATAGATGTGAATGAAAGGAATTTTTTTATTACAAAAGTGTTATTCTCATTAAAATTGATTTTTATGCATAGAAACATGCATAAAGGAATTTGTTTGATTACAAAAGTGTTACTCTCATTAAATTTGATTTTAATGCATAGAAAGTTGCATAAAGGAAATTTTTTAATTAAAAAAGTGTTATTCTCATTAAATTTGATTTTTATGCATAGAAAGATGCATATTATTACAAAAGTGCTATTCTTATTAAATTTGATTTTTATGCATAGAAAGATGCATATTATTACAAAAGTGTTATTCTCATTAAATTTGATTTTTATGCATAAACAGATGCATAAAGGAATTTTTTTTATTAACAAAAGTGTTATTCTCATTAAAATTGATTTTTATGCATAAAGAAATTTTTTTAATTACAAACGTGTTACTCATTAAATTTGATTTTTATGCATAGAAAGATGTATAAAGAAATTTTTTATATTATAAAAGCGTTATTTTTATAAAAATTAATTTTTATGCATAAAGAAATTCTCTTTATTTTAAAAGTGTTATTCCTATTAAATTTGATTTTATGCATAAATAGATGCATAAAAGGATTTTTTTATAAACTAGTTATTTCCAGTGAAGTTAATTTTTATGCCTAAATAGATGCATAAAGAATTTTATATAAAAATTAGAATTCCCTTAAATTCTATGAGTATTTGATAAATGAATAATTAAATACTCTAAGAGAGAAATTTCTATCGTTTTATATTCACACGGATTGTAAAAAGAGAATTCGAGAAATCTATCAAGATTGAAATATTCAGATAAATGATTTATCTATTCTTCATTGGAATTCGTAACTAATTTAGAAATCAGTTAAGTGAATATTCAAAGAAAGAAACTCAATAAAATAGTAACTGAAATATCAAACCTTTTCGAGAAAGATAGATCAGGAAAAATTTTATCCGACTCAAACCTTGAATCATACTATCACCAAGACCAAACTCTTTTGTCAGTTTTGAGGAAAGAAGGTGTGACCAGTTTAGAAAAATACACTCAAAACTCGTGCCAAATCTGAAACTAAGTTTGAGACCCTTCGAATTGATCTGTGGATCAAGATTATAGAATTTGAGGAATTCTGGTATGAAATTCAGAACTTAATGAGAATAACACTTTTGTAATAAAAAAATTCCTTTATTTAATGAGAATAACACTTTTGTAATAAAAAAACTCCTTTATGCATAGAAAGATGCATAAAGGATTTTTTTTAATTATAAAAGTGTTATTCTCATTAAATTTGATTTTTATGCATAGAACGATGCATAAAGGAATTTTTTTATTACAAAAGTGTTATTCTCATTAGAATTGATTTTTATAAATAGAAAGATGCATAAAGGACTTTTTTTTATTACAAAAGTGTTATTCTCATTAAATTTGATTTTTATGCATAGAAAGATGCATAAAGGAAATTTTTTAATTAAAAAAGTGTTATTCTCATTAAATTTGAAATTTATGCATAGAAAGATGCATATTATTACAAAAGTGTTATTCTTATTAAATTTGATTTTTATGCATAGAAAGATGCATATTATTACAAAAGTGTTATTCTCATTAAATTTGATTTTTATGCATAAATAGATGCATAAAGGAATTTTTTTATTTAACAAAAGTGTTATTCTCATTAAAATTGATTTTTATGCATAAAGAAATTTTTTTAATTACAAAAGTGTTACTCACTAAATTTGATTTTTATGCATAGAAAGATGCATAAATAAATTTTTGTTATTATAAAAGCGTTATTTTTATAAAAATTGATTTTTATGCATAAAGAAATTCTTTTTATTTTAAAAGTGTTATTCCTATTAAATTTGATTTTATGCATAAATAGATGCATAAAAGGATTTTTTTATAAACTAGTTATTTCCACTGAAGTTAATTTTTATGCCTAAATAGATGCATAAAGAATTTTATATAAAAATTAGAATTCCCTTAAATTCTATGAGTATTTGATAAATGAATAATTAAATACTCTAAGAGAGAAATTTCTATCGTTTTATATTCACACGGATTGTAAAAAGAGAATTCGAGAAATCTATCAAGATTGAAATATTCAGATAAATGATTTATCTATTCCTCATTGGAATTCGTAACTAATTTAGAAATCAGTTAAGTGAATATTCAAAGAAAGAAACTCAATAAAATAGTAACTGAAATATCAAACCTTTTCGAGAAAGATAGATCAGGAAAAATTTTATCCGACTCAAACCTTGAATCATACTATCACCAAGACCAAACTCTTTTGTCAGTTTTGAGGAAAGAAGGTGTGACCAGTTTAGAAAAATACACTCAAAACTCGTGCCAAATCTGAAACTAAGTTTGAGACCCTTCGAATTGATCTATGGATCAAGATTATAGAATTTGAGGAATTCTGGTGTGAAATTCAGAACTTAATGAGAATAACACTTTTGTAATTAAAAAAAATCCTTTATGCATCTTTCTATGCATAAAGGAATTTTGAAAGATGCATAAAGGATTTCTTTTAATTACAAAAGTGTTATTCTCATTAAATTTGATTTTTATGCATAGAACGATGCATAAAGGAATTTTTTTATTACAAAAGTGTTATTCTCATTAAAATTGATTTTTATAAATAGAAAGATGCATAAAGGACTTTTTTTTATTACAAAAGTGTTATTCTCATTAAAATTGATTTTTATGCATAGAAAGATGCAAAAGTGTTATTCTCATTAAATTCAATTTTTATGCATAGAAAGATGCATAAAGGAATTTTTATTATTATAAAAGTGTTATTTTTTTAAAATTTGATTTCTATGCATAAATAGATGCATAAAGAAATTCTTTTTATTTTAAAAGTGTTATTCCTAATAAATTTGATTTTATGCATAAATAGATGCATAAAAGGATTTTTTTATAAATTAGTTATTTCCACTGAAGTTGATTTTTATGCCTAAATAGATGCATAAAGAATTTTATATAAAAATTAGAATTTCCTTAAATTCTATGAGTATTTGATAAATGAATAATCAAATACTCTAAGAGAGAAATTTCTATCGTTTTATATTCACACGGATTGTAAAAAGAGAATTCGGGAAATCTATCAAGATTGAAATATTCAGATAAACGATTTATCTATTCCTCATTGGAATTCGTAACTAATTTAGAAATCAGTTAAGTGAATATTCAAAGAAAGAAACTCAGTAAAATAGTAACTGAAATATCAAACCTTTTCGAGAAAGATAGATCAGGAAAAATTTTATCCGACTCAAACCTTGAATCATACTATGACCAAGACCAAACTCTTTTGTTAGTTTTGAGGAAAGAAGGTGTGACCAGTTTAGAAAAATACACTCAAAACTCACGCCAAATCTGAAACTAAGTTTGAGACCCTTCGAATTGATCTGTGGATCAAGATTATAGAATTTGAGGAATTCTGGTATGAAATTCAGAACTTCGATCAAGAAGTTTTGTATTCAAAAGAAAATCAAACTGAAAACTTGCATAGAAATGAGATGTGATGTGATGTGAATCGGATAGATGTGAATGAAAGGAATTTTTTTTATTACAAAAGTGTTATTCTCATTAAAATTGATTTTTATGCATAGAAAGATGCATAAAGGTCTTTTTTTATTACAAAAGTGTTATTCTCATTAAATTTGATTTTTATGCATAGAAAGATGCAAAAGTGTTATTCTCATTAAATTCGATTTTTATGCATAGAAAGATGCATAAAGGAAAAAAATTTTATTATAAAAGTGTTATTTTTTTAAAATTTGATTTTTATGCATAAATAGATGCATAAAGAAATTCTTTTTATTTTAAAAGTGTTATTCCTATTAAATTTGATTTTATGCATAAATAGATGCATAAAAGGATTTTTTTATAAACTAGTTATTTCCACTGAAGTTGATTTTTATGCCTAAATAGATGCATAAAGAATTTTATATAAAAATTAGAATTTTCTTAAATTCTATTAGTATTTGATAAATGAATAATTAAATACTCTAAGAGAGAAATTTCTATCGTTTTATATTCACACGGATTGTAAAAAGAGAATTCGAGAAATCTATCAAGATTGAAATATTCAGATAAATGATTTATCTATTCCTCATTGGAATTCGTAACTAATTTAGAAATCAGTTAAGTGAATATTCAAAGAAAGAAACTCAGTAAAATAGTAACTGAAATATCAAACCTTTTCGAGAAAGATAGATCAGGAAAAATTTTATCCGACTCAAACCTTGAATCATACTATCACCAAGACCAAACTCTTTTGTCAGTTTTGAGGAAAGAAGGTGTGACCAGTTTAGAAAAATACACTCAAAACTCATGCCAAATCTGAAACTAAGTTTGAGACCCTTCGAATTGATCTGTGGATCAAGGTTATAGAATTTGAGGAATTCTGGTATGAAATTCAGAACTTCGATCAAGAAGTTTTGGGGATAATGATTCAAGAAATACTCCTTGTATTCAAAAGAAAATCAAACTGAAAACTTGCATAGAAATGAGATGTGATGTGATGTGAATCGGATAGATGTGAATGAAAGGAATTTTTTTTATTACAAAAGTGTTATTCTCATTAAAATTGATTTTTATGCATAGAAAGATGCATAAAGGAATTTGTTTGATTACAAAAGTGTTACTCTCATTAAATTTGATTTTTATGCATAGAAAGATGCCTAAAGGAAATTTTTTAATTAAAAAAGTGTTATTCTCATTAAATTTGAAATTTATGCATAGAAAGATGCATATTATTACAAAAGTGTTACTCTCATTAAATTTGATTTTTATGCATAGAAAGATGCCTAAAGGAAATTTTTTAATTAAAAAAGTGTTATTCTCATTAAATTTGAAATTTATGCATAGAAAGATGCATATTATTACAAAAGTGTTATTCTTATTAAATTTGATTTTTATGCATAGAAAGATGCATATTATTACAAAAGTGTTATTCTCATCAGTTAAGTGAATATTCAAAGAAAGAAATTCAGTAAAATAGTAACTGAAATATCAAACCTTTTTGAGAAAGATAGATCAGGAAAAATTTTATCCGACTCAAACCTTGAATCATACTATGACCAAGACCAAACTCTTTTGTCAGTTTTGTGGAAAGAAGGTGTGACCAGTTTAGAAAAATACACTCAAAACTCGCGCCAAATCTGAAACTAAGTTTGAGACCCTTCGAATTGATCTGTGGATCAAGGTTATAGAATTTGAGGAATTCTGGTATGAAATTCAGAACTTCGATCAAGAAGTTTTGGGAATAATGATTCAAGAAATACTCCTTGTATTCAAAAGAAAATCAAACTGAAAACTTGCATAGAAATGAGATGTGATGTGATGTGAATCGGATAGATGTGAATGAAAGGAATTTTTTTTATTACAAAAGTGTTATTCTCATTAAAATTGATTTTTATGCATAGAAAGATGCATAAAGGAATTTCTTTGATTACAAAAGTGTTACTCTCATTAAATTTGATTTTTATGCATAGAAAGATGCATAAAGGAAATTTTTTAATTAAAAAGTGTTATTCTCATTAAATTTGATTTTTATGCATAGAAAGATGCATATTATTACAAAAGTGTTATTCTCATTAAATTTGATTTTTATGCATAGACAGATGCATAAAGGAAATTTTTTTTTATTACAAAAGTGATATTATCATTAAATTGATTTTTATGCATAGAAAGATGCATATTATTACAAAAGTGTTATTCTCATTAAAATTGATTTTTATGCAGAGAAAGATGCATAAAGGAATTTTTGTTATTACAAAAGTGTTATTCTCATTAAAATTGATTTTTATGCATAGAAAGATGCATAAAGGAATTGTTTTTATTACAAAAGTGTAATTCTCATGAAAATTGTATTTTTATGCATAGAAAGATGCATAAAGGAAATTTTTTATTACAAAAGTGTTATTCTCATTAAAATTAATTTTTTTTGCATAAAAAGATGCACCTGAATTCATTGCGTGGAGGGGACAGGGATCTTTTAGCTGGTATTAGAGCGAATTGGCTAAAGTGAATCAATCGAGAAGCCAAAAATGTCAAAAATTTATGAAGTAACATTAAAAAGTTGGAAATGTGTGATGAAATTCATACAAATTTAGACTGAAATTCATAATTTAGTAATTGGGTCTTCAAATGCAAGTACCGCAATTGCATGGAATCCCTAACGTATTTACCTTATTATTCCAAGGACCGTGACTACCCATATATACCGAGGGTATAACTGCAGCTCTTTACTGGCAGTATATACAAGTAAATCTAAGACCTTGAAATTATAAGCAAAAAGGCTATCCAAATGATGAATTCGAATGTGGTTGATATAATTTTAAAATTCTGGTTCAGAACTGATGAGTTGAATTGGATTCTGATTGAAAAAATGATGATTCCTGAATTTTGGTTGAAAAGCGATAAACTGAGCAAAACCACAATAGGGATGAATGGGACGAGTCCCTGTAATGGTGTTCGTAACTGGAATGACGATAATGACTTTAGCAAATCACTATGAGATTAGTGGATTATACTGACAGATTGCTACTGTTAACACTTGACCCAATGGATTAGGTTAAGGGATGACAAATTAAAAACCTGTATAATTGAAATTCCCATGGAGGAATGTTCAGATGGAAATTTTGGTCTAATGGACCATTATTGTATTAAGGATATGAATGATATGATCTGAAAGAATTACTATCTGATGATGAGTTCTATATAAGGGATCTTTATCCGAGGAGTCTGTTGGGTTCACCAGACTATAAGGAACCCCAGAATCAGTTGGATCTTAAGAGAAAGAGTTGTCCTAGTTTGCAAGATGAGGACATCTCGGCATTTTTTAAGTGGGGTAGGATGTAAGATTTCTCCCTCTAGCTTTTGAGGTGTGCAAGTATAAGAACTTTCCCTTCTGATTTTATAATTATTCCCCTCTTTGAAATAAAAGAAAGATCATGTTTTACCATGTTTTGGCTTGGAGAGAGAAAATGTCTAGAGGGAGGTAATTCAAAATTGAGATATTTTTGGATATAAAAATCCTCCTAGAGTTTAAAATAATTTTCCCTGAAACAGAAATTCAAAAAGAACTTTCCAATGTGCAATTGGAATTAATTAAAAATAGGTATAAAGGACCTTAGCTTAAGGGTCCAAATTTTTAGAAATTTTTGGATTATGGTCCAATTAAGGTTCCAATGGACCAATAAGATTAATCCAAATGTAGGGAGGAGATAAATTAAAGAATAAAAGAGTCCCTCCCCAAAAAAAAAGAGTAAATGCTCACATAAGATGAAGAGTGGACTAAGGACCAAAGAAAAGAATTAAAAAACTGAATTTTGACACCTGAGTGTGGGGATCTCCCCTCATGAAGTAGGCACCTTTTTCTCATCATTACCCCCAATTTTTAATCAATAAAATGAGATATTTTCATCTCTCCTCTCTCCTATTTCAAAACTAGATCCAAAAAGTAAGCTAAACTCACCCAAAAATGGTCAAAAATTGACCAAACTGATCTAGAAAATTCTAGAATCAATTTGCTTGGTTAGAGGCTCACTTCTTCCTATAAATAGAAGCCTCCCACTTTGTAAAAGCTTAATGGTGTTTATGCATTGTTACTCTGCTCCTGTCCTGAGCCATCTACATTGAATTTTTTAATAGTTCAATTGTTTTTGACCTAATCCTCTCCAAAGTGAATTGGTGGCCACTCTTGCTTCAAACAAGAGTAGAACCCTCAATCCCTCAAGCCCAAGGAGAGCTTACAAGCTCCATTTTCTTACTTGTTTAATGAAGAATCTATGGTTTTCTTAATTTTTATGTTTTGCAAATGTTGAATCAAATTCAAATGCTATGCCTTTGATAAAAAAGGCCACCACTTCTCTTCTTTACATTCCAACCTTTCTCAATCCTAGAAAGATTAACTAAAGGATTAATTAAACTCTTTTTATTGTTTACTCTCTTGAATTCAAAAAATTGTGTATATTAGAGTTCTATAAATCTAATTTGGGTTAATTTAAGTTAAATAAAGAATGATAAAAATGAGAAATGGTCAGCCATACAAAAGGAGGTTATGGCAAAATTTTCTAGAATTTTGTGGAAAAAAAAGTTTATTTTTATGTTATTCCAAAAGAGTAATGCCCACCATTTGTGCATCTAAAAGAAATATTCTAATTACTCCATGTACATATTCACCTATGAATATGCATGGATATCACTGATATTAATTAAAATTGATTTTTATGCATAGAAACATGCATAAAGGATTTTTTTTAAAAAATGTTATTCTCATTAAATTTGATTTTGATGCATAGAAACATGCATAAAGAAATTTTTTTATTACAAAAGTGTTATTCTCATTAAAATTGATTTTTATGCATAGAAAGATGCATAAAGGAAATTTTTTAATTACAAAAGTGTTATTCTCATTAAACTTGATTTTTATGCATAGAAAGATGCATAAAGGAATTTTTTAATTACAAAAGTGTTATTCTCATTAAATTTGATTTTTACGCATAGAAAGATGCATAAAGGAAGTTTTTTTTATTACAAAAGTGTTATTCTCATTAAAAGTGATTTTTATGCATAGAAAGATGCATAAAGGAATTTTTTTAATTACAAAAGTGTTATTCTCATTAAATTTGATTTTTATGCATAGAAAGATGCATAAAGGATTTTTTTAATTACAAAAGTGTTATTCTCATTAAATTCAATTTTTATGCATAGAAAGATGCATAAAGGAATTTTTTTATTACAAAAGTGTTATTCTCATTAAATTCAATTTTTATGCATAGAAAGATGCATAAAGAAATTTTTTATATTATAAAAGTGTTATTTTTATAAAAATTGATTTTTATGCATAAATAGATGCATAAAGAAATTCTTTTTATTTTAAAAGTGTTATTCCTATTAAATTTGATTTTATGCATAAATAGATGCATAAAAGGATTTTTTTATAAAATAGTTATTCCCACTAAAATTGATTTTTATGCATAAATAGATGCATAAAGAATTTTTATATCAAAATTAGAATTCTCTTAAATTCTATGAGTATTTGATAAATGAATAATTAAATACTCTAAGAGAGAAATTTATATCGTTTTATATTCACACGGATTGTAAAAAGAGAATTCAAGAAATCTATCGAGATTGAAATATTCAAATAAATGATTTATCTATTCCTCATTGGAATTCGTAGCTAATTTAGAAATCAGTTAAGTGAATATTCAAAGAAATAAATTCAATAAAATAGTAATTGAATTATCAAACCTTTTCGAGAAAGATAGATCAGGAAAAATTTTATCTGACTCGAACCTTGAATCAGACTATGACCAAGACCAAACTCTTTCGTCAGTTTTGAGGAAAGAAGGTGTGACCAGTTTAGAAAAATACACTCAAAACTCCCGCCAAATCTGAAACTAAGTTTGAGACCCTTCGAATTGATCTGAAACTAAGTTTGAGACCCTTCGAATTGATCTGTGGATCAAGGTTATAGAATTCGAGGAATTCTGGTATGAAATTCAGAACTCCGATCAAGAAGTTTTGGGGATACTGATTCAAGAAATACTCCTTGTATTCAAACGAAAATCAAACTGAAAACTTGCATAGAAATGAGATGTGATGTGAATAGAGGTGATGAGATGTGATGTGAATCAGATAGATGTGAATGAATGGATGGATGCGGATGTGTATGTGATGAGAATGGATGTGAATGTGTATGTGAAGAATGGATGTGGATGTGTATGTGAAGAATGGATGTTAATATGTATGTGAAGAATGGATAAGGATGTGTATAGAAAGAATGGATGTGAATGTGTATGTGAAGAATAAATGTGGATGTGTATGTGAAGAATGGATGTGAATGTTATGTGAAGAATGGATCAGGATGTGTATGTGAAGAATGGATGTGGATGTGTATGTGAAGAATGGACGTGGATGTGTATGTGAAGAATGGACGTGAATGTGTATATGAAGAATGGACGTGAATGTGTATGTGAAGAATGGATATGGATGTGTATGTGAAGAACGGATGTGGATGTGTATGTGAATAACGGATGTGGATGTGTATGTGAATAACGGATGTGGATGAGTATGTGAAAGAATGGATGTGAATGAGTATGTGAAAGAATGGATATGGATGTGTATGTGAATAATGGATGTGAATGTGTATGTGAAGAATGGATGTGGATGTATGTGAAAGAATGGATGTGGATGTGTATGTGAAGAATGGATGTGAATGTGTATGTGAAGAATGGATATGGATGTGTATGTGAATAATGGATGTGAATGTGTGTGTGAAGAATGGATGTGGATGAGTATGTAAGAATGGATGTGGATGTGTATGTGAAAGAATGTGATGTGACATGAATATATGTGGATGTGAAGTGATAGATATGAATGTATGGATAAATGTGAGTAGTTGTACATGTGAACGATTGGATGGATGTGGATGAATGAGATGATATGTGTATGAATGAGATATGATGTGGATAGAAGTGATGTGATATAATGTGGATAGAATGCATGTGATGGGATGGTTATGACAATGAATGTGGTGGATATGAATGAATGAATGTGATGGATATGAATGAATGTGATGTGATGGACGTGAATAGATGTGATGTGATGTGATGTGATGTGAATCCGGATGTGAATGAATGAGATGTGATATCATGTGAATTAGGATGTGAGTGAATGAGATGTGATGTAAATTGGGATAGATGTGATATGTGATGGAATGAATATGATGTGATGAGATGTGGATATGGGTAGGTGTGAGTGGATGAGATCTGATGATGCGGATAAATGAGAAAAGATGTGATGAGATGGAAAATGATGTGATGAGAATGGGAATACATATGAAATAAATGAGGATTGATGTGGGACAATGTGGAAAGACGAGAGTTTGTTATAGAAACTGTATTTATGACCTGTTTTTTAATGACTGTTTTATGTCAAAAATGCTGGGGAAGCATTTTGATCGTCTTGTGAATGAGGTCGTGGAGACCTATTTGATAAAGTTGCAATAGCTGACAGAGAGTCAATGGAGGAAGTCTCGCGTAGCAAGGTCGGCAGAGGTCTTGACCAACCTCGGTTTGATTTAAACGGTGAGCTTTCGGTACAGTGGATGAGGGACTAAGGAAGCGGCCTATGAGTGAAGCACTAGGTGACCTACGAAGGTTTCTAGAGGGTGCTAACCATACGGTGCTCGGGCTCTGAGTCGCCAAAGATACCCACACGTACATTGTGGAAGATATTAGAACAAGGAGTAAGAGTTGTTTTCTGAATTCGGGCATGGATCTGGTTGATTGACCTTGCTGGTCCTCAACGGATAAGTCTATGGCTCTTTTATATGGATCTGTTGGTTGATCTTGCTGATCTTCAACGGAGATTCCATTTTGATTTTTATAAGTGAAAATATTGCTGGTTACTACTATGAGCTAGGAACTATCGAAAAGGCCCCTGAGTGGACAGGTGGTGAGCGTTCTGGTTGCCAATATTGCCATAGGTACACCGATGAAGGAAAAATTAAAAATTAGGATTCAACCGGATATTTAGGAGGATTATGATCAGTGATACTATAGTTTCATTTAAATATTATTTTAAAGACAGCTGAATCTGTGAAGAAGGCAATTTCATATTGGGTGTGTAAGTGGTGTGACTAGTTTTAAGTTTGCATGAATATCCGGCTAGGGAGCCTCGGAACTCTTTTCCTTCGTACCCGAGACAAAACCTAACCAAATTCTTAAATGGATCCCATCACTACAGTGGTTGAGCGGTTGGCTAACCCACAGGACTGGATGGGGTTAGGCTGGACTGATGGATCCCTAAAATGAGACTCAATTCTGTTATGGTACGATAGATGAAGTAAATCTCGGATAAAAATTGTTCTATGGAAAAGAATCAATGGCTGTGCCTCTCAATGAGGAACAAAGCGTTGGTCTCTATGATCCAAGTGCAAGTCTTTTCCTTGATCGGACTATAATACTTACGGGTTCGGTCAGATCAATTCAGTTAGTTAAGGCTCTTGACTACGTTAGAGTAAAAATATCCTGGAGGAATTGCCCGTGCTTTTCGAGCGAGGGAAGTTTTTCTAGGTTCGGTTTTGGAAGAACCGAGGGATTAGTCTCTTGTCCAAATATCCGTGGGCAAGGCCCCAAGTGAGGGACCCTGCCCCACGCAAGAAGTGCTACTTCCGCTGCTAGCACCCCTGAATTCGTTGCGCAGAGGGGACATGGATCTTTCACATGCTGTCCAAACCTCCCTTGCGACATTTAGTTGAAGGCATCTTTAAGATACACAGCCTACACATGATACTCACATAGAACTTAAGTATTTTGGTCCTTTAATTTGCACACAAAATAAGGCTTGAGACCCCCAAAGAATCTAAGGGAAATCTTCATGTCAGGATGTTTGTCTTGAAATCTTCTATAGAATTCCACCTGTGCCAATACACCATGTAAATTTATAGTTAAAACAAAGAGATCACTCTACAAGAGTTGTTTGCAATTGTAATTACAACTTACATCTAAGAGAACTCCGGATATTACCTGAGAGTACCCCAGAGTGTGCTTGGAAGTACCTAGGAGGAATTGGAAGTGCTTTAGAAAGAACCTAAGAGTACTTCCAGAAAGTGCTTGGGAGTGCCTGAGCCCACTTGAAAGCACTCTAGAAAGTGCTTTTTGAGACTTTTTGAAAGTACTCCAAAAAGTACCTAAGAGTACTCCAAAAAGTTCTTGGGAGTTTTTGAGAGTACTTGGAAGTACTTTAGAGAGTACCTAAGAGTACTTTTAAGTAGTCTAGAAAGAACCTAATAGTACTTGAAAGTACTCTATAAAGTCCCTAAGAGTACTTCAAAAAGTGCTTGTTGTTGGGAGTTCTTGAGAGTACATGGATATAGATTAGAAAGTACCTAAGAGTACTTGGAAGTTCTTTAGAAAGTATCTAAGAGTACTTGTGAGTACGTGAGAGTAGTTGGGATTACTTTATAAAATACCTAAGAGTACTTCACAAAGTTCTTGGGAGTGCCTGAGAACTAAAAAGAATTCAAGGATACACTTGACAGCACTCCAAAAAGTGCTGTCATTGGGAGTGCCTGAGACCACTCCAAAGTAGTCCAAAAAGTGTATATGAGTACTCTAGATAGTGGTTGGGAGTGCTTGAGAGTACTTAAAAGGACTTTAGACATTGATTGAGGGTTCTTATTAGGGGTTCTAGGTAGGACTTTAGACATTGATTGAGGGTTCTTATTAGGGGTTCTAGGTAGGACTTCAAGAAGTACATAGAAGTCCTTCATACTAAGAGCACTCTAGAAAGTTCTTGGAAGTGTGTGAGAGTACTTATAAAGACTCCAAAAAGTACTTGAGAGCTACTAAGTGTACTTGAGACCTCCCACACATACTTAAAAGCACTCCAAAAATTACTTAAGTACTTAAATGGGAGAAACAAGTGGTTAAGAAAGCTGTACGAGCTTTGCAAAGTGCAAAGTAAAACACAATGCCACCTTAGCAAAGTTTTTGAGAGGATTTCAGAGGTCACTGATAGCACATTCAAGGATAGATTGCATACTTGAGGCAAGTCAAGTAGATGCATTGGATGCATCACAAAAGCATTTCTACCAATCCTCTTTCGACGTATATCTTTTTTGTTTGGGGAGACACGGGTCTCTATTGCCCAGAAGTCAAATACAAGGTCTTTAATCTCTGGTGTGATGCTGGTAGTATGATGCACCTATTGTTGGCATGTAAACAGAAGAAAGAGTCCATTGTCATCCTCACTCTGCAAGCGTGAATTAGCAGCACAAATGATGTTCCTCCCAGTTGCCCTTTTGAAAAACAACTCATTTTTACCTGAGTGAGACACCTTCACTTCAAACAAGGTTTTGCAAATGTTAAAGAAAATTGTTCTCTCTAGTTGCAATGCTAGTGGTCATAGCCCATAATATGTTGGATGTAAGAGGGGTTGCCTAAGAATCTTTATTTTAATTTTGTCTATCAGTCCTTGTGTTTCCTTGCGCCCACACTTGGCCACGGCTCTACAAATCTTCTTTCTTTAAATTTCATCAACCTGGTTCCTTTTTTTTTGCTTCTCTGTTCTCTCTTCTTTGTAGCCCAATAATCTCTCATACTTGGTATGAGTTCTTGTGGAATTTGCGCTGCAATGCTCACATGTGGATCCACGATGGCATTGGTAAAACCTGTAGAAAACAATTATCCATTAATGACATGAAGCAATCATGATGAAAATGCAAAATTAAGGCTATTGACATCTCATCAACTAAGTACCCAGCTCAGTTTGTAGATCCAATGTGTTTACTTCTCTACACCACCTCAGTATCCTACAACCGACTTCTCTCCATTCTGTTGAAACCTCTTGACTTTGTGTGTAAGATTCCTCCCTCCAACTTTTGATAATATAAAGATGTAAGAACCTCCCCTTCATCCTCTTGTAATCATCCCCCTTCAGAATGGAAAAAGATCTTGTTTGACCCTGTTTTGGTCTAGAGAGAGATAATAAAAATTTGAAATATTTTTGGATAAGTATTTTCTTCTAGCCAATAGGAAGTGATCCCCTGAAACAGAATTTTAATCAAAAATTTCTAAGTTGCATTAGATTTGGACAGTGGGTGACCCAAGGAGTCCCCTAGTTCAAAGTACTAAGCCTTATTAAATTATTTTGAATTTAAAAATGTGACATCCTTATCCAATAAGGTTGGAAAATAGAATCAAAAGAAAAATGGAAACATTTGGAATTATCCACAAGAAAATAGTAAAGAAAGGCTCACATGAGGTAAAGATTCAATAATCATGAGTTTTAGATATTTAAAGGAGACTTATGGGAGGCCTTGTGACACCTCAGGGGGGTGGGAGGAGGACATTAAGGAGGCGCCTAGATTTCCCATCATATCCCCATTTTTTAATTCAAAAAAATGAGATATTTCATCTCTCATCTCTCCTCTTCCAAACTAGATCAAAAAAGTGGGCCTAACTAGTCTAAAACTTGTCCAAATTGGATCAAACTGAAACTGGAAGCCTCTAGATCCCAGTTGGCTTGGTTGGTGGCCTCCCTCACCTATAAATAGAACCCTATTCCTTTGTATTTTCATCTTAGTGTATTTACATGTTAGTTTAATTCTCATTTTAGTGTATTTCCTTCATTCCTCTACCTTGCCTCTCCATTGTATGTGAAGCTCTGGTATTTCACTAAACCTCTTCTTCTCTTGGTGGTGGCCAAGCCTCTTCCTTGAGGGCTACACATCTCCTTAAATAATCAAGCCAAAATCAAGGGTAAGCCTAAACAATGATGTTTACTCTCTTCTTTCAACCTCTCTACATGCTTGGGAAGCATTCTATTTCATGGTTTCTTCTTAAAACCATGCCCTTCTTGATTTATGTTGTTTAAATGAAGTAATGTTGATCTCCTATGCTTAAATGTATTTTTTTAATTTATAATCACTCTTTATGAAAGAATACTCACTTTTATATGGTTAAATCCTTCTTGGAAGGTTAACCTTAATTCTAATCTCATTTTCTTACCCTAAACTCTAAGCCTATCAAGCTAGAGATTAAGGTTAAATATTTTTATGTTTATTAACCTACTTGGAATGAGGTTAAATCATTTAAGCTTGTTTTTATGATAAGAAATCTTATATTTATTCATTTTATCATGAAAGAGAGCTTATGATAACATTCATACATTTATTTTCATATGGAAGTTATATTTGAATATTTTTAAAAATAAACAAGATGCTTAGATGCAGTTATGCTTATATTTATGCATAAAGAATTTTTATATTAAAAGAGGAATTCCCACCATATTTTTATGTAATTATGTTTATGCATAAATTTAATAATGCTAAAAGAAGAATTTTCATGATATTCTATGCATAAACATTTTAAATTCTAAAAGAAGGTTTTTCGTTACATTTTTGAATATACATTCATAATATGTGTATGCATAAATATCTAGATGTCAAAAAGAGAAATTTTTGTTATATTTTCATAATTATATTCATGCATGTATATGCATGATTATTTAGATGACAAATGAGGTTATGTGAATATATTATTATGTATATTCATGGTATGCTTATGCCTAGACAATTTAAAAATTACAAGTAGATGTGTGAAAATATTTTACGTGTGTATATTCATGGTATGTATATACATGAATATTTTTGTTTATCAAAAAGAAGAATTTTTGTCATATCTCTTTAAATAGGAATATGCATAATTAATTTTAGTATCAAAAAGAGAATGTTTCATCATAATTCTATGTAGATAATTATGGTATGTTGATGCCTAGGCTCAAATGGAAGAGAGAATATTTAAGAATATTTTCATGTGAATATTTTAATAAAATGATGCCCGCATATTTATTGACAGATAATTTAGAAAAAGGGATATCCTTGTTTAAATTCCATTATTCTTGAGTAGAATTATTTATAGTTCTTTTATATCCAAAGAAGAATAAATTTCCATATTATTGGATGTTTATTCATACGATTAGAAATCACAGTTATTTTAGAAGATAAATGGAGAAATATCTATAGGGAATAAATCTAGGAATAAATTCAAGCATTTTGGTGCTAGACCATGACCACGTAAGAAAGGTGGGACAGTAAGATGCCTGCCTATCTTTTGAATCGTAAATTAAGTCAAAGATTTGTGACCAGTCCCATTTCTTCAATACGCAGAAGGGATAACCGCCTGATTTAGAGAAGTTTCCCCTAAGACCTGAAATCGTTTAGAAATAAGTTAGAAATTCATTTTAAATTGTATTTGATGGATGGATCACCTGAGATACGAGATTCATGATTTCCATTAAGAAAGTCTAGGTATTGAATGAAGAGCCTTGTGGAACCAATACTAGAGATGTTTTCTCATGAAATGGCTTTTTGTGAGATGAAAACAAACTCAATGGAAAAATCCTCCTTGCATAGAAACTCTGTTTTTGTAAAGGACTGTCTTATGCCAAAATGCTGGAGAAAGCATTTGGTTTATTGTTTAATCTGAGGAGAGTTTGCGTTGCCATAGCCAAAAGGGAGTCATCGAAGGACGTCTCTCAGCAGGAAAGCCTCCCAAGGTCTTGATTAGCCTTGGTATGGTTAAAAATGGTGCGCTTCCGATATGATGGATGAGGGCCGACAAAGCGGTTCCTGAGTGAAGTGCTAGGACACCTAAGGAGGATCATAGAGGGTTCTTACTAGGCGATGCTCGAGCTCGTGGTTGCAAAGGACACCCATGCGTATGTCAAGGGAGATCTTCATGGATTGGCTAGAAATTTATTTAAGTAAACTGGAAACTATGGAATTGGATCTCGTTGGTTGACTAGCCGGTCTTCAATGGAGAGTCCGGATGACACTTTATTGGAAAACAATGGAACTAGAATACTGAGGATTATGATGGAAACACTGTGGTTTTATTGCAATTCTATCTTGAAAATAGTTGAATCTAAGAAAAAGCAATTTCATATTGGGTGCGTACGTGGTGTGTCTATTTAATATTTTTGCATGACTGCTAGCTAGGGGACCTAGGAACTCTTTTCCTTGGTACCCGGGACAAAACACAATCAAATTGTTATAAAGAGGGATCCCACCAATACAGTGGTTGGGTGGTTGGTTGGCCGAGGTCTTGACTAGCCTCGGTTTGATTAAAATGGTGAGCTTCTAGTACGGTGGATGAGGGACCAAGGAAGCAGCCTATGAGTGAAGCGCTAGGTCACCTACGAAGGAACTTAGAGGGTGCTGACCATATGGTGCTCAGGCTCTAGGTCGCCTTTGATACCCATGCCTGTGTCAAGGAAGAATCTTGCTGATCTTCAACTGAGAGTCCATATGATTTTTATGTGATTATATTCCTAGGTACTATGGGCTAGGAAGTATTGAAAAGGCCCCTGAGTGAGAAGGTGGTGAGCGTTCTGGTTGCACATGATGGCATAGGTACATTGAGGAAGGGATGAATGGAATACTTGATTATATTTCTGGGTAGTATGGGCTAGGAACTATTGAAAAAGCCCCTGAGTGAGCAAAGGGTGAGCGTTCTGGTTGCCAATGATGCCATAGGTACGCCGAGGAAGGAACGACTGAAATTGGAATTTTTTATTGAAAAGTGGAAACGTTGAAAATTGGATCTGGATATTTTGGAGGATTATGATTAGTAATACTATGGTTTCATTTCAAGTTTGCTTTAAAGACAACTAAATCTGTAAAAGGCAATTTCATATTAGGTGCGTAAGTGGTGTGTCTCAATTGTATTTTGCATGAGTGCTGGCTAGGGGGCCTAGGAACTCTTTTCCCTGGTACCCGGGACAAAACATATCCAAATTTTCATAATGGATCCTATAAATACAGTGGTTGGGCGGTTGGGGTTAGGCTGGACTGATGGATCCCTATAATTAAAATTCAATTTTGTTCAAGTTACGATAGCTGAAGTAAATTACGGATAATCCTTGTTCTATGGAAAAGAATCAACCGATGTGCCTCTTAACGGGGAAAAAAGCGTTGGTCTCTATGATCCAAGTGCAAGTTCCTCCCTTGATTTGGCCATGTGACCTGTGGGTTCGGTCGAAATGAAAAAGGGTAAATTAAGGCTCTTCACCACGTTAGAATAAAATTCTCCTAGAGGAATCGCCTATGCTTTCTCCACAAGGGAAATTTTTTTCAGGTTTGGTTTTGGGAGAATCGAGGGATTAGTCTCTTGTCTAGACATCCGTGGGGGCGAGGCCCCGAGTGGGAAACCTTGCCCTGCGCGTGAGGTTGCTACTTCCGCTTCCCGGATTCCAGTGCACGGAGAGGGCAGGGGTCTCACAATTGGTATCAAAGCTTTGTTGAAAGCCTAAGAAGGAAAAATGAAATTTTTCAAAAATTTATAACTCAAAAAGAGCATTTACATATTGTATTGTCATTCCTTAAGCTTCATTAATGAAGTCTTTTATTCGATGAATTGGGTTTTTAGATGGAAGTATCACAATTGTGTGGAATCCTTGACTTGTGTGAGGCCTAGATATGATAGTATTTACCTTATAGCTCCAAGGATCGTGACCACCCGTATATACCGTGGGGGTATACTGCAGCTCTTTACTGCTGACAATATATATGAGTGAATCTAAGACCTTGAAGTTATAAGAAAAAATGCTATCCCCCAGATGCTCAATTCGAATACTGGTTTGATATGATCTTAGAATTTGGGTTGAGAATTGATGAATTGATTTGGATTCTGATTGAAAGATGATGATTTCTGAATTCTGGTTGAAAGAAGATAAGTTGAATAAAGCCACAATGAGGATGAATGAAGAGAATTCCAGTGATGATGTTAGTAACTGGAAGATGATTATGACTTTCAATAGTTTGACCTTTGACCTAGTAGACCCAATTGAGGAATGACAAATTGAGAACCTAAGTAATTGAAATTTCCATGGGAAGTGTTTGGATGAAATTACTGGTTTGATGGACCATTTCTGTGTGTTAAGGATATGAATGAACTATTTTTTGATGATGAGTTCTGTATGCTTCTTCTTATAGAAGGGATCTTTATCCCAGGATTCCGAGAGGGTTGACCAAACTTTAAGGAACCCCAAAATCAGTTGGATTTAAAGATGGATTTAAATTATAAATAAAGTGGTCTTTTCACCTAAGATTCTTTGAGTGTCTGTTAAGTTGGAAAAATGGACTTGATTAAGAAGAGAAAGAGTCCCGCCCTGGGGGAGTAAGAAGATGCTTCTTACCGAGATTATCCTCTAGCTACGAGATGAGGACATCTCACGTTTTTTAAGTGGGGTAGGATGTAAGATTCCTCTCCCCTAGCTTTTGAGATGTATAGGTGTAAGAATCTTCCCTTTAGTCTCTTGTAATCATCCCCCCTCAGAAATGGAAAAAGATCTTGTTTTACCCAGTTTTAGCCTAGAAAGAGAAAATGTCTAGAGAGAGGTAATTCAAAATTGAGATATTTTTTAATACAAAAATTCTCCTAAAATGAATTCCACTGAAACAAAAGTTCAAAATGAACTTCCCAATGTGCATTAGGAATTAATTGAATATGTGTATAAGAGGCCTTAGCCTAAGGATCCACTTTTTCAGAAATTTTTGGAGTCAGGTCCAAATAAGATTCCAAAGGGCCAATAGGATTAATCCGTGTTGGGATGACAAAAATACAAAGAATAAAAGAAAATACCCCAAAAATGAGTAAATGCTCACATAAGATGAAGAGTTAACTGAGTACAGGGTTTATTAGTTAAAAATTAAGGTATATTAGTAAAAAAAATGGGATATTTTGGTTAAATGATGTATTTTTGACACCTCACTGAGGAGGGAAAGCCACTTGAGGTAGGCACCTTTTTTGTCATCATTGCTTGACATTTGTAATTCAAAAAAATCAAGATATTTCATCTCTCCTCTCTCCTGATGCAAACTAGATCAAAAAGGGAGCCAAACTGATCCAAACTTGTCCAAATTGGGTCAAACTGAGGCTGGAAACCTCTAGAACCCAGTTGGACCTTGTTGGTGGCCTCTCTCACCTATAAATAGACCCCCAATCCTTTGTATTTTCATATGGAGTAACTTTATGCTAGTGTAATTTTGAGTTTAGTATATTTCTATTATCTCTCTACCTTGCCTCTTCATTGTGAAGCTTGGGGCTTCACTAAACCTCTTCTTTCTTGAAGATTACCCTTTCCCCTTGGGTGGTGGCCAAGCCTCTTCCATGAGGGCTACACCATTTTTGCAAGATAAAGAATCCAGCAAACCAAGGGTAAATCTAAATAATGTTGTTTATGCTCTCTTTTTAATGTTATTCTTCTTCCCAACCTCCCTCATGCTCGGGAAGCATTTTATTTTATGGTTTTTCTCTTAAAACCATGCTTTTCTTGATTATGATGAATTAATGTTTATGTTTAAGCTTAGGTTTATACATAAACTAATTCTTAGGTTAAAAGTGTGATTTTAACAATTCTCAAATCATAGAAATTGCGAGGAAGTTATTGTAAAATTTTCTTATTAGAAAATGAAGGTTTATACATAAATAATTTTATTTTAAAGAGGAACTTTGCATATTATCATTTTATAGAAAATGTGGGGAAGCTATGGCAAAATTTATAGCCTTAGAAAACACAATTATGCATAATAATTTTTATGCTAAAAGTGAAATTTTAATCATTATCATTTCATAAAAAATGCGAAAAAGTTATGGTAAAATTTATATCATTAGAGAATGAATCTATGCAAAATAAATTTTATGTTAAAAGATGAGTTTTGAACATTATTCAATAGTTAGAAAAATAAAGAAGGTTATGCACAAATTTTATAGAATCATTTAATGGATGTGCAATGATGTGAATGGATGTGAAATGATGTGAATGGATCTGGAAAGTTGTGAATGGATGTGAATGAATATGAATGAATGTGAATTGATGTGAATGGATGTGAATGGATGTGAAATGATGTGAATGGATGAGAAATGATGTGAATGAATGTGAATGGATATGAAATGATGTGCATGGATGTGAAATGATGTGAATGGATGTGAAATGATGTGAATGGATGAGAATGGATGAGAATGGATGTGAATGGATGAGAATCGATGTGAAATGATGTGAATGGATGTGAAATGATATGAATGGATGTGAAAGGATGTGAATGGATGTGAATGGATGTAAATGGATGTTGGATGTGAATAGATGTGAAATGATGTGAAATGATGAGGGATGATGTGATTGGATGTGAGAGTTGATGTGGGAATGATGTGATTGGATTTGAATTGATGTGGGATGGTGTGATTGGATGTGAGTTGATGTGGAAATGATGTGATGTGATATGGATTGATGTAGAAAAACAAGCCAAGATGAGAAATGATGAGGAATAATGTGAAAGGATTTGGAATGATGAGAAAAGATGAGGAATAATGTGACAGGATGTGGAGTGATGAGAAAAGATGGGAATTTTGTTTGGAACTATATTTGGATGAAAAACTTATTTTTTAAAGATTGTTTTATGTCAAGAATGATGGGGAAGCATTTTACCATCTTGTGAATGATGTAAATGGATGTGAATGGATGAGAATGGATGAGAATGGATGTGAATGGATGAGAATCGATGTGAAATGATGTGAATGGGATGTGAAATGATATGAATGGAAGTGTGGATGTGAATAGATAGATATAAATGGATGTGAATGGATGTGAATAGATGTGAAATGATGTGAAATGATGGGGATGATGTGATTGGATGTGAGTTGATGTGGGAATGGTGTGATTGGATTTGAATTGATGTGGGATGGTGTGATTGGATGTGAGTTGATGTGGAAATGATGTGATGTGATATGGATTGATGTAAAAAAATAAGCAAAGATGAGAAATGATGAGGAATAATGTGACAGGATGTGGAGTGATGAGGAAAGATGAGGAATAATGTGACACGATGTGGAGTGATGAGGAAAGATGGGAATTTTGTTTGGAACTGTATTTGGATGAAAAACTTATTTTCTAAAGATTGTTTTATGTCAAGAATGATGGGGAAGCATTTTACCATCTTGTGAATGATGTGAATGGATGTGAAATGATGTGAATGGATGTGAATGGATGTGAATGGATGTGAAATGATGTGAATGGATGAGAATCGATGTGAAATGATGTGAATGGATATGAAATGATGTGAATGGATGAGAATCGATGTGAAATGATGTGAATGGATGTGAAATGATGTGAATGGATGTGAAATGATGTGAATGGATGTGAATGGATATGAATGGATGTAAATGGATGTGAATGGATGTGAATAGATGTGATTGGATATGAGTTGATGAGGGATGATGTGATTGGATGTGAGTTGATGTGGGAATGATGTGATTGGATTTGAATTGATGTGGGATGGTGTGATGTGGAAATGATGTGATGTGATATGGATTGATGTAGAAAAATAAGCGAAGATGAGAAATGATGAGAAATAATGTAAAAGGATGTGGAATGATGAGAAAAGATGAGGAATAATGTGACAGGATGTGGAGTGATGAGGAAAGATGGGAATTTTGTTTGGAACTGTATTTGGATGAAAAACTTGTTTTTTAAAGATTGTTTTATGTCAAGAATGATGGGGAAGCATTTTACCATCTTGTGAATGAGGTCGTGGGGACCTAAGTGAAAAAGTTGCAACAGCTGACGGAGAGTCAATGAAGAACCTCTCGCGTGGTAAGGTTGGCCGAGGTCTTGACTAGCCTTGGTTTGATTAAAATGGTGAGATTCCGGTACGGTGGATGAGGGACCAAGGAAAGCAGCCTATGAGTGACGCGCTAGGTCACCTGCAAAGTAACCTAGAGGGTGCTGACCATACGGTGCTCAGCAGGCTCTAGGTCGCCTAGGATACCCACGCGTGCATTGAGGAATAAAATGAGTTGGAGTTGTTTTCTGAACACGGGCATGGATTTGGTTGATTGACCTTGCTGGTCTTCAACGGATGAGTTCATGGCTCTTTTACATGGATCTTGTTGGTTGATCTTGCTGATCTTCAACTGAGAGTCCATATGATTTTTATGTGATTATATTCCTAGGTACTATGGGCTAGGAACTATTGAAAAGGCCATTGAGTGAGCAGGTGGTGAGCGTTCTGGTTGCCAATGATGGCATAGGTATGCTAAGGAAGAGATGAATGGAATACTCGATTATATTCCTGGGTACTATGGGCTAGGAACTATTGAAAAGGCCCTACGTGAGTAGAGGGTGAGTGTTTGGTTTGCCAATGATGCCATAGGTACGTCGAGGAAGGAACGACTGAAATTGGAATTTTTGATTGGAAAGTCGAAAGTTAGAAATTGGATCTGGATATTTTGGAGGATTATGATCAGTAATACTATGGTTTCATTTCAAGTTTGCTTCAAAGACAACTGAATCTATAAAAGGCAATTTTATATTGGATGCATAAGTGGTGTGTCTAAATTGTATTTTGCATGAGTGCCGACTAGGGGGCCTGGGAACTCTTTTCCCTGGTACCTGGGACAAAACATAACCAAATTTTCATAATGGATCCTATCAATACAATGGTTGGCCGGTTGCCTAACCCATGGGACTAGGCAGGACTGATGGATCCCTATAATTAAAATTCAATTTTGTTTAGGTTTTGATAGTTGAAGTAAATCACGATAATCCTTGTTCTATGGAAAAGAATCAACAGCTGTGTCTCTTGACGGGGAAAAAAGCATTGGTCTCTATGATCCAAGTGCAAGTTCCTCCCTTGATTCGGCCATGTAACCTGCGGGTTCGGTCGGAATGAAAAAGGGTAAATTAAGGCTCTTGACCACGTTAGAATAAAATTCTCCTAAAGGAATTGCCTATGCTTTCTAGGCAAGGCAAGTTTTTTTCAGGTTTTGGTTTTGGGAGAACCGAGGGATTAGTCTCTTCTCCGAACATCCGTGGGCGAGGACCCGAGTGGGAAACCCTGCCCCGCACGTGAGGTTGCTACTTCTGTTGCTAGCTTCCTGGATTTCGATGTGCGGAGGGGCATGGGTCTCACAGCTAGTATCAGAGCTTTGTTGAAAGCTTAAGAAGGAAAAATAAATTTTATCAGAAATTTATAAACTCAGAAAGAGCATTTACATGTTTTATTCTCATTCCTTAAGCTTCATTCCTTAATGAAGTGTTTTAATCGATGAATTGGGTTTTTAGATGGAAGTACCGCAATTGTGTGGAATCCCTGACTTGCTTGAGGCCTAAATATGATGGTATTTACCTTACAGCTCCAAGGAACATGACCACCCGTATATACCGTGGGTATATGCAGCTCTTTATTACTGACAATATATACGAGTGAATCTGAGACCTTGAAGCTATAAGAAAAAATGCTACCCTAGATGATGAATTCGAATACTGGTTGATATAATTTTAAAATTTTGGTTGAGAATTGATGAATTAATTTGGATTCTGATTGAAAGATGAAGATTTTTGAATTTTGGTTGAAAGAAGATAAGTTGAATAAAGCCACAATGAGGATGAATGAAGAGAATCCCAGTGATGATGTTAGTAACTGGAAGACGATTATGATTTTCAGCAATTTGACCTTTGACCCAGTAGACCTAATTGAGGAATGACAAATTGAGAACCTAAGTAACAAAAATTTCCATGGGAAGTGTTCAGATGAAATTACTGGTCTGATGGACCATTTTTGTGTTAAGTATATGAATGAACTATTTTCTGATGAGTTCTGTATGCTTTTTCTTATAGAAGGGATCTTTATCCCAGGATTCTGAGAGGGTTGACCAAACTTTAAGGAACCCCAGAATCAGTTGGATTTAAAGATGGACTTGAATTATAAATAAAGTGGTCTTTTCACCTAAGTTTCTTTGAGCGTCTGTTAAGTTGGAAAAATGGACTTGATTAAGAAGAGAAAGAGTCCCGCAGGATCGGTTATGGCCTTGTAACAAGGTTATTTATAATGGAGAAACTTGTGCTCAACCTTGTGGTTGTTCTTCATGAAGCTATGGATAATAGTGTGGCTGTTGTCTTGCCACAAGGAGGTTCTCACCTAGGTGGGAGAGCTGGGTAGGGTGCTTCCCATACTCCTCGAAAACAGGGACCGACAGGTCACTTCTTCTTCTAGGGTGTATGAGGGAGGACCTCATAAGAGGAGTCAAAGTGGGCAGGTGCTGCCATTCTATTAAGGATAAAAAGATGGTAGTGTGAAAGCTCGGGAAAAAAAATGGCAAGAGTTTGTCTAGGGGAGAGAGAGAAAAGCGAGTGAAATGAAAGTGGTGGGCCCTTTTGATAGAATTCCAAGAAGTGAGAGGCCGTGGCTTCATGAGGTAATGGCCGTAGATAAACAGAGTGAATGACTGTGACTTCATGAGTGAACGGCTGTGTCTTAGAAGATGAGGAGTGAAGAGCCATGGCTTCACAAGTGAACGGCTGTGGCTAAAGCAGGTGACAAGGAAACGACCATGGCTTAACCTTGGACAAGAGAACGACCATGTCTTCATGAGTGAATGGCCATGGCTAAAGAGCATACAATCGTGGCTAAACAGATGATGAAGGAACGGCCATAGATTAACAATTTACAAGGCAACGGCTGTGTCTTTAGTGAACAACCGTGTCTTTAGTGAACGGCTGTGTCTTCAGAGAAAGAGATATTTTTTTTTAGGCACCTGTAAATAGTTTTTTACCCTAAGGCTATATAGCCAGCACCCCATTGTTTGCAGGTTTTGTATTGACTCCTTGCCCAATTTGCAAGAGTGAGGAGGTGGCTCCAATAGGTTTTGTGGTGAGATTGGTAGCTCCATCGAGAGCTCGGAGACTTCATTGGAGGGAGCAGCTAGGTAAAGGGGGGTCATAGAAGCAAAGGATTGAGTGGGGGTGCACTGAAGGAGTGAGATGATAAGGGGTGGTGGAGTAGCCAAAGTTAAAGGTACATTAGAAGACGATTCTTACCGAGATTATCCTCCAGCTGCGAGATGAGGACCTCGCGCGTTTTTCAAGTGGGGTAAGATGTAAGATTCCTCTCCCCCATATTTTGAGATGTACAGGTGTAAGAACCTTCCCTTCAATCTCTTGTAATCATCCCCCCTCAAAAATGGAAAAAGATCTTGTTTTATCCAGTTTTGGCCTAGAAAGAGAAAATGTCTAGAGAGAGGTAATTCAAAATTGAGATATTTTTGGATACAAAAATTCTCCTGAATCTAAAATGAATTCCCTTGAAATAGAAGTTCAAAATTAACTTTCCAATGTGCATTAGGAATTAATTGAATATGTGAATAAGAGACCTTAGCCTAAGGATCCACATTTTTAGAAATTTTTGGATTAAGGTCCAAATAAGGTTCCAAAGGGCCAATAGGATTAATCCAAGTGTTGGGATGACAAAAATACAAAGAATTAAAAAAAACCCTAGAAATGAGTAAATGCTCACCTAAGATGAAGAGTTGACTGAGTACATGATTTATTAGTTAAACATTAAGGTATATTAGTAAAAAAAATGGGATATTTTGGTACAATGATGCATTTTTGACACCTCAGTAAGGAGGGAAAGCCACTTGAGGTAGGAACCTTTTTTATCATCATTGCTTGACATTTTTAATTCAAAAAAATCAAGATATTTCATCTCTCCTCTCTCCTGATGCAAACTAGATCAAAAAGGGAGCCAAACTGATCCAAATCTTGTCCAAATTGGGTCAAAGAACTGAGGCTGGAAACCTCTAGAACCCAGTTGGACTTGGTTGGTGGCCTCCCTCACCTATAAATAGACCCCCAATACTTTGTATTTTCATATGGAGTAACTTTGTGCTAGTGTAATTTTGAGTTTAGTTTATTTCTATTATCTCTCTAACTTGCCTCTCCATTGTGAAGTTCGGGGCTTCATTAAACCTCTTCTTTCTTGAAGATTACCCTTTCCCCTTGGTGGCCAAGCCTCTTCCATGAGGGTTACACCATTTTTGCAAGGTAAAGAATCAAGCAAACCAAGGGTAAGCCTAAACAATGTTGTTTATGCTCTCTTTTTAATGTTATTCTTCTTCCCAATCTCCCTCATGCTTGGGAAGCATTTTATTTTGTGGTTTTTCTCTTAAAACCATGCTTTTCTTTATTATGATGAATTAATGTTTATGTTTATGGTTAAGCTTAGGTTTATACATAAACTATTTCTTATGTTAAAAGTGTGATTTTAACCATTCTCAAATCATAGAAATTGCGGGGAAGTTATGGCAAAATTTTCTTATTACAAAATGAAGGTTTATATATAAATAATTTTATTCTAAAAGAGGAACTTTGAGTATTATCATTTCATAGAAAATGTGGGGAAGCTATGGCAAAATTTATAGCCTTAGAAAATGAATTTATGCATAATAATGTTTATCCTAAAAGTGGAATTTTAATCATTATCATTTCATAGAAAATGTGGGAAAGTTATGGTAAAATTTTTATCCTTAGAGAATGAATCTATGCAAAATAAATTTTATATTAAAAGAGGAGTTTTGAACATTATTCAATAGTCAAAAAATTAAAGAAGGTTATGCACATTTTATAGAATCATTTAATGGATGTGAATGGATGTGAAATAATGTGAATGGATGTGAATAGATGTGAATGGATGTGAATAGATGTGAAATGATGTGAATGGATGTGAATGAATGTGCATTGATGTGAATGGATGTGATGTGAATGAATGTGAATGGATGTGAATTGATGTGAATAGATGTGAATGGATGTGAAATGATGTGAAATGATGTGAATGGATAAGAAATGATGTGAATGGATGTGAACGGATGTGAAATGATGTGAATGGATGTGAAATGTTGTGAATGGATGTGGAATGATGTGAATGAATTTGAATGGATGTGAAATGATGTGAATGGATGTGAAATGATGTGAATGGATGATAATGGATGTGAAATGATGTGAATGGATGTGAAACTATGTGAAATGATGTGAATGGATGTGAAATGATGTGAATTGATGAGGGATGATGTGATTGGATGTGAGTTGATGTGGAAATGATGTGATGTGATATGGATTGATGTAGAAAAATGTGGGAAGATGAGAAATGATGAGGAATAATGTGAAAGGATGTGGAACGATGAGAAAAGATGAGGAATAATGTAAAAAGAATGTGGAGTGATGAGGAAAGATGGGAATTTTGTTTGGAACAATATTTGTATGAAAAACCTATTTTTTAAAGATTGTTTTATGTCAAGAATGCTGGGGAAGCATTTTGACTATCTTGTGAATGAGGTCGTGGGGACCTAAGTGAAAAAGTAACAACAATTGACGGAGAGTCAATGAAGGACATCTCGCATGGTAAGATTGACCGAGGGTCTTGAACCAAGTGCAAGTCCCTCCTTTGATTCGGCCATGTGACCCGCGGGTTTGGTCGGAATACAAAGGATAGTTAAGGCTCTTGACCCTGTTAGATAAATTTTCGTTAGAAGATTTTCCTGGAGGAATCGCCTATGCTTTCCGTGAGGAAAGTTTTTCTGATTTTGGTTTTGGAAGAACCGTCGGACTAGTCCCTTGCCCGGACATTCGTGTTGTGGACAAGGCCCTGAGTGGGAAGCTCTGCTCGTGGAAGAGGTTACTACTTACACTGCTAGCACTCTAGAGTTTCATGCACAGAGAGGGCAGGGGTCTCATAGTTGGTATTAGAGCTTTTTTGAAAGCTTAAGAATAGAAGACGAATTTTGTCAAGAATTTATAATTAAATCTTAGAAAGGTGCATTCGTATGTTGTATTTTCATTCAGATTAAGCTTCATTGTTGAATACTTATAGTTGATAAATTGGATTGTATAGATGGACGCCCGATACTTTTCTGGTATCCCCGACCTTACCCAAAATCAGGATATGACTGCCTTTGCTTTTGAGCATATCCTCTCCTCCGCCAAGACTTGATCAAGTAGGGCGAGTCTCACTAATCATTTCTAGGAGTTGTATTTTCTGGACCCAGTAGAGAGACGACATCATAAGTGGTTCTCGGGGCGATATATCCACACTTGTTGCAATCAACGCCAGACGCTAAGACAGAATGTCTCTTTAGCTATGGTTTTGTAGAGGCTAGGGGTGGTTTGTGGTGTTATACTTTATCACCCCACACCTCTAGATTTTAGGGTCACTTATATTTTCAGGCTTCTTAGCCATTTTATCCCGAGGAGTAGGATTATAGCACCGTTGGTGGGTGAGGGCACGCACGTATCACGGCATGTCCACATCACAGTATCATGCGTATGCATTTGAGGCATTGACTTTTTGGAGCCATGCTGCTCTATGTATATATTATAAACCTTATGTAAATAAAGAATGTTTTGTAAAAATTCTAGTTGTCTAAGTGATTGTGAGTACCGGATATTGAGTTTAAAGGAATAAGTTCTATTTTCTCAGGACGTATGTCGTGGATCTAACGGTAGAAAGATTACCTTTTTTGAAGGAATTATTTTTGAACTTCTAAAGTCTTAGAATCTTGGAATGAAGTCGAATAGAAAATTTAACGATGTATCATTTTGGCATAATCATGAGACATGCACATTGTGAGACAGACAACCAGATCCTCACATGAATGAGGATGAGCTTGACCCTGACATTTGTACAGCTCTACACAAATCTTAGCCATGTCCCTTCAAGGGTGAACGAAAAAGTGGACCAAAGCTATGGAGGAGTACTTCGATGTCACAGATCTCAGCCATGTCCCTTCAAGGGTGAAGGGGAACACCTAGGTGAGGCCGTAGAAAAGTGGACCGTATGGAGGAGTACTTTGATGTCACAGGTTACAATGAAAAAAGTAAGGTGGCTCTTGCCAGCTGAAGATCGTAAAGACAGCCAGAGTAGCGTGGAGGAACCACTATGAGACAAATCGCTTGGATTGGAACACCCAGACATGGGATGATCTCAAGGCCTACCTCAGAAAGAGATTTTATCCTCTAGGCTTCTTGGAAACAAAGATGAATGAGTTCCTAGAGCTAACCCAGGGAAGCCGAACTATGCAGGAATATCACCAAGCATTCGCTCTCCTCCTCAAATACTCGCCACCTCTAAATGAAGAACAATTGATGGCCAGGTTCATTCGAGGAATGAACAAACCCTTAGATACCTTGGTGAAGAATGCTAAGCCAGTTTCTATGGCCAAAGCAATGTGGATGGCGAAGGATTTCGCCAAGGCCTTTGTTGTCAAGGTCTTGGCGAAGCCAGCACCCTCATCTTTCAAAAGATTCCAAACCCCAGGAAGTACTTCCAACTTTCCACCTCCTAAGAGACAGCAAGGTCCTAATCAAACCCAGGATACGAGAAGTTTTAGAATGGAAGGAAGGCCTTTTTTGGAACTCCGGCTCTTTCCAAGATGCAAAAGGAAGAGCTTAGAAGTGAGAACAAATGTTTTGGCTATCAAGGTTTTGGGCACAAGCTCAAGGACTGCCTAACTCCTTCTATGTCAATGGGTCAGAGCCTGCAGCCTCAATGCAGAGTAGTCTCAGATTCCCCTCCCAGAATTGGGGAAGCCAAACAGAGAGAGAGTTCCATCTCGCAGATAGAAGCAGCTAGAGCCGCCACAATAATTGATGTAGTGGAGGAAGAAAGAGGACAGATTTATGCCGCCATTGAACATCAAGGGCAGAATCGTCAGTTCTCGGTCATTCATACTCCAGGAGCGTACAAGGGTAAGCACTTTAAGATTTTGATTGATTCAGGCAGTACACATTCTTTTATTTCCCCTGGATGTTTGCGTAAGTTAGTCCTAGATTAGAAAACAGGGAAACCTATGTAAGTAGAATTGGCCAGTGGGAAGATTCTTTTCACACACCATGAGAGACAGATCGTATTCAGTTTAATCTAGATGGGAATGTAACAGACTACCAGTTCAGAGTCTTACCTTTGGGAATTTATGACGGAATCCTTGGAATGGATTGGCTCCATAAGAATCAGGCTGACATTCAATGTCTCACAAGGGAACCATCTCTTTCCTCGACCTTCACGGGAATCAAGTTCAAGGAACTGGAATTTTTGAGTCCCCAGTTCTGCAGTTAGTCAAAGCTTCTAAGTTGCTGAAAGGACTCAGAAAGAGCAAGCCATCTATGCCGTTAAAATGAATCCAGTAAACAGAAAATCCAAGGCTAAGGAGTGAGAATGGTTAAGTGAGTATGCTGATGTATTCCCAGAAGAGCTGACCGAGATACCTCTGACTCGTGAAGTAGATCATGAGATAGAGCTGACTCCCGGAGCTCAGTCGTCGTGATAGCCCAGTGTGCATACAAGATGCCAATCCCCGAAGCCATAGAACTTAAGGAGCAGTTAAGGTAGTTGTTAGAGCATGGATTTGTAAGACCCAGTGTTTAACAGTCAAGAATAAGTATCCTATCCCTAGGATTCATGAGCTTTTGGATCGGTTAAGTGGATTCCAGGTCTTCACCAAGATAGATCTCAAATCCGGATATTACCAGATCAGAATTAAGGATCAAGATATCCCAAAGACAGCCATCAATACTGAAAGATCCTTGCCCCCTCCGTGCAACAAATTCTGGGGTGCTAGCAGCAGAAGTAGCACTTCTTGCACAGGGCAGAGACTCTCACTCGGGGCCTCGCCCATGGATATCCGGACAAGAGACTAATCCCTCTGTTCTTCCAAAACCAAACCCGGAAAAACTTGCCTTGCCCAGTAGGCATAGGCGATTCCTCAAGGATATTTTATTCTAACGTAGTCAAGGTCCTCACTAACCAAACTAATTCGACCGAACCCGTAAGTCTCATGATCAGATCAAGGAAGCACTTGTGGATCCAACGCTTTTTTCTTCATCAAGAGGCACATCTGTTGATTCTTTTTCATAGAACAAGGGTTATCCGAGATTTACTTCAACTATCGTAACTTAACAGAATTGAGTCTCATTTTAGGGATCCATCAGTCCAGCCTAACCCCGTCCAATCCCATGGGTTAGCCAACCGCCCAACCACTGTAGTGATAGGATCCATTTAGGAATTTGGTTATGTTTTTCCCTGGTACCTGGGAAAAGAGTTCTCGGGTACCTGGGAAAAGAGTTCCCAGGCCCCCTAGCCGGTGCTTCAAGCAAACTTCAAGATAGACCCAGAGCCTGAGCACCGTATGGTCAGCACCCTCTAGGCTCCTTTCACAGGTCACCTAACGCTTCACTCATAGGCTACTTCCTTGGTCCCTCATCCACCGTACCGGAAGCTCACCATTTAAATCGAACCGAGGGTGGTCAAGACCTCAGCCGAGACCTTGCTATGCGAGATGTCCTCCATTGACTCTCCATTAACCTAAGTGATAAGTAAATTTATCACTTAGGTCTCCACGATCTCATTTACAAGATGGTCAAAATTCTTCCCCAACATTCTTGACATAAAACAGTCATTTAAAAACAAGTTTCATAAATACAGTTTCTAACGAACTCTCATCTTTCCACATTGTTCCACATCATTTCTCATTATTCCACATTCTTCTACATCAATTCACATTGCTTATTCCACATCCAGTCATATGTATTCCCATCGTCCTTCATCCATTCTCATTCAATCACATCATATTACATCTCATCACATCTATCCTCGTCACATCTCATCCATTCATATCACATCACATCCATCTACATTGATTCAGATCTACATCACATCCACATATCATCACATCACGTTCACATCTATTTATATCACTTCACATCCATTCACATCTACCCAAGTCCACATCTCATCTATCCACATCATATCTCATCCATTCATATCTAACTAGATCCACATCACATCACATCCATTCACATCTCATTACATCACATTCACATCTCACCACATCCATTCACATCTCATCACATCCATCACACCCATTCACATCCCACATTCATTCATATCTCGTCACATCCATCCTCATCTTATCACATCTCGTTCACATCCATCCACATCACATCACATTCATTCCATCCTAATTACATCACATCCACATCTATCCATATCACACCACATCCATTCACAACTCATCACATTCATCCACATCCATTCATTCATTCACATTCACATCTATCCACATCCATCCATTCATTTTACATGCACATCTATCACATCACATCTCATTCTCATCCATTTACATCACATCACATCCTTTCACATATCATCACATCTCATTCTCATCCATTTACATCACATCACATCCTTTCATATATCATCAAATCTTATTCACATCTCATCACATTCACATCCACATCCATTTACATCACATCACATCCCATCCACATCTCATCACATCCACATCTACATCCATTTACATCACATCAAATCTCATCACATCCACTCACATCTTATCACATCATCGCATTCACAACTTATTACATCGCATTCACATTTAGTACCGTTTTCTACTTTCGATACCGATGGGACTTTTCTAAGTTTCTACCAATTGTTTAGTTAAAGGTACTTTTTCTCAATGGATATTTTCATATTCTTTCTCAAATTTCTCAAGTGAAATATATTCAATATTCTTCTTTTTGAGTAAAAGATTCATGGGATTTACAAAAATCAATTCTACCCATATTTCCCAATAAAATTAATAATGCTCAAAATTTCACTTTTGATAAATACTCATAATTTGAATTATGCCAAAAATTCCTCTTTTACCATTTAATTACTTGGATCTCAATTATCATGGGAATTCCTCTTTTTGCATAAAATAAATTTATAAAATTTACTCTGTTCTCATAATCAATTAATTATGCATAATTACAAAAACATTATTTCTCATGAATATGATGAAAATCATTCTTTTTGCATAGGATGTACAATCCTAGAATATGGTAGGAAATCCTCTTTTAGCATTATGCATAAAAATAAGATATGTATTATTTTCTAAAAATTTTGCCATAGCTTCGCTATTACTGATAATTCTCAATTTTTTTCTAATTAAGAATAAAATCTTGTAATAAAGATATTATAGTAATTTCCTCTTTTATGCTTAAAATCAAACTATGAATTTAAATCATAATTTTAACCCATAATCATAAACTTAATTATGATTATCCCACTAGATTGAGCTAATTTCATTATTTCTCTTTTCCCAAATTGATAGGATAATCTATTTCTCATTTAGAATCAATCAAAGTAGTTTTTAACTACTTATAAATAATCTAAAAGAAATGACCATTATTTTGTTAACACAAAGTCATAAAAATACCATTTTCTTAATCTCTAGCTTATCAAGCCTAGATTTTAGCTTTGAATTAAGAGACTATCATTGAGAAGCATCCTTTTTCAAGGGATTTAGCCATAAAGATGGCTATTCTTTTAGAGAGAGAGATATTTACTTAAAGAAAGCATTACAAATAAGCATAAAGATTAACTTTCTCTTATAATTAAGCATTAAGACTTTAAGGGAAAGCTTGATTTGAATTAAAACAATCATTTAGAAAGCTTCTCAAGCTTGAGAGGGGTTGAGAAGAAGAAAGTCATTGAGATAAATTAAAAAAAAACCATAAAATTTGATTTTACCTCCAAGTTTAGCTTGATTCTCTATTGACAGTGAAGCCCCCGACCAATCAATTGGTCCACCAAGAGGAGAAGAGCAACTCCAAGAGTTGTTGTAGAGAGAGAGAGCTCCAAGCTCCCAAGAGAGGAAAATTTAAGGGATAATAGAAAATATGATTATTTTAATATAATACTGGCATGGTATACGCCAATATGTTTTTACAAAATACTGAGGGTCTATTTATAGGTGAGGGAGGCCACCAAGTCCAACTAGCTTCTAGAATATTCGAGGTTCAGTTTGACTCAATTTGGACCAGATTTAGACCAGTTTGGCTCCCTTTTTTATTTGGTTTGATCAAGGAGAGAGGAGAGATAAAAATATCACAATTTTTTTGAATTAAAAACCCTTCCACACATGTGAAAGAGGCCCCTACCTCAAGAGTCCCCCTTTCCTTACCAAGGTGTCAAAAATGCATCATTATTCCGAAATATCTCATTTTTTTAGTAATATCTCATAATTTTTAACTAATAAACCCTATACTCAGTCAACTCTTCATCTTATGTAAGCATTTACTCATTTTTGGGTATTTTCTTTTATTCTCTTGGATTTATCTCATCCCAACACTTGGATTAATCCAATTGGCCCATTGGAACCTTAATTGGACCATAATCTAAGTTTTTTTGAAAATGTAGACCCTTAGGCTAAGGTCCCTTATACCATTTTCAATTAATTCCTAATGCACATTGGAAAGGTCATTTTGAACTTCTGTTTCAGGGGAATCCATTTTAGACACTAGGAGGATTTTTATATCCAAAGATATCTCAATTTTGGATTATCTCTCTTTAGGCATTTTCTCTCTCTAGGCTAAAACAGGGTTAAACAAGTGTTTCTTCTATTTCAGAGAGGGGAATAATTACAAGAATAGAAGGGGAGGTTCTTACACCTTTACACCTCAAAAGCTAAAGGGAGGAATCTTACAAATACTCGCTATATGGACATTATGAATTTACAGTCATGCCGTTCGGATTAACAAATTCCCCAGCCACATTTAATCACCTCATGCAGGATATTCTCAGAGAATACTTGGATGAATTTGTTCTTGTCTTCTCGATGACATTCTGATATACTCCAAGAATGTAGCAGATCATGAAGGTCATGTGCATAAAGTCATGGAGATCCTAAGGAAGCACCAACTCTTTGCAAAAAAGAGCAAGTGTACTTTCTCTACTGACCATGTCAAATACTTGGGATTTATAGTATCTAAGGATGGGATTTCTCTTGACCTTGCTAAAGTCCTCCTGACCCTGCTAAAGTCCAAGCAGTCGTAGATTGGCAGAGCCCAAGACAGTGAGAGAAGTTAGAGGATTCTTAGGATTAACCGAGTGGTATTGAATCTTTATACCCAGGTATGCTTAGATAGCATCTCCTTTGACCAACCTTCTCAAAACGAGTACCCTATTCATTGGACCGCTATGTGTCAGAGTGCTTTTGATAAGCTGAAGAGAGCCTTAGTAACCAACCCTGTTCTTAAATTGCCAGATTTTTTCCTACCCTTTGAAGTAGTAACAGATAACAATGACTTTGCCCTGGGAGGAGCACTAATGTAGGAAGGTCATGCAGTAGCCTATGAATCTAGAAAGCTCAAAATGCATGAGAGAAATTATTCTTTCCATGACTTAGAGTTACACTCAGTAGTTTATGCTCTAAAGTTGTGGAGACATTATCTCTTGGGATAGAGATTCACCTTGATGAAAGATCATCAAAGTCTAAAGTGGATCTTCACTCATAAGGATCTCAACATGTGTCAAAGAAGGTGGATGCAGACCTTGCAGGAATTTGATTTTGAGATTAAGTATCGGCCACCAGGGAAGAAAAATGTGGTAGCAGATGTGCTTAGTAGGAAAGCCTCCTTACTTGCAATAACATTGGTGTCAAATCCGTTGATCAGTGAATCAAGAGAGAAGATCATGCAGGACAAATTCTTGAGATGCACAAGTGTAAGAACCTTCCCTTCAGTCTCTTGTAATCATCCCCCCTCAGAAATGGAAAAAGATCTTGTTTTACCTAGTTTTGGCCTAGAAAGATAAAATATCTAGAGAGAGGTAATTCAAAATTGAGATATTTTTGGATACAAAAATTCTCCTGATATCTAAAATGAATTCCCCTGAAACAGAAGTTCAAAATGAAATTTCCAATGTGCATTAGGAATTAACTGAATATGTGTATAAGAGACCTTAGCCTAAGGGTCCACACTTTCAAAAAAATTTGGATTAAGGTCTACATAAGATTCCAAAGGGCCAATAGAATTAATCCAAGTGTTGGGACAACAAAAATACAAAGAATAAAAGAAAATACCCTAGAAATGAGTAAATGCTCACATAAGATGAAGAGTTGACTGAGTACAGGGTTTATTAGTTAAAAATTAAGATATATTAGTAAAAAAATGGGATATTTTGGTTAAATGATGTATTTTTGACACCTCACTGAGGAGGGAAAGCCACTTGAGGTAGGCACCTTTTTTGTCATCATTGCTTGACATTTGTAATTCAAAAAAATCAAGATATTTCATCTCTCCTCTCTCCTAATGCAAACTAGATCAAAAAGGGAGCCAAACTGATCCAAATCTTGTCCAAATTGGATCAAACTGAGGCTGGAAACCTCTGGAACCCAGTTGGACTTGGTTGGTGGCCTCCCTCACCTATAAATAAACCCCCAATCCTTTGTATTTTTATATGGAGTAACTTTATGCTAGTGTAATTTTGAGTTTATTATATTTCTATTATCTCTCTACCTTGCCTCTCCATTGTGAATCTTGGGGCTTCACTAAACCTCTTCTTTCTTGAAGATTACCCTTTCCCCTTGGTGGCCAAGCCTCTTCCATGAGGGCTACACCATTTTTGCAAGGTAAAGAATTCAGCAAAACCAAGGGTAAATCTAAACAATATTGTTTATGCTCTCTTTTTAATGTTATTCTTCTTCCCAACCTCCCTCATGCTTGGGGAGCATTTTATTTTGTGGTTTTTCTCATAAAAACATGAATTTCTTAATTATGATGAATTAATGTTTAGTTTAAGCTTAGGTTTATACATAAACTAATTCTTAGGTTAAAAGTGTGATTTTTACAATTCTCAAATCATAGAAATTGCGGGAAAGTTATTGTAAAATTTTCTTATTAGAAAATGAATGTTTATACATAAATAATTTTATTCTAAAAGAGGAGCTTTGAGTATTATCATTTCATAGAAAATGAAATGATGCATAATAATTTTTATGCTAAAGTGAAATTTTAATCATTATCATTACATAGAAAATGCGGAGAAGTTATGGTAAAATTTATATCATTAGAGAATGAATCTACGCAAAATAAATTTTATGCTAAAAGAGGAGTTTTGAACATTATTCAATAGTCAGAAAAATAAAGAAGGTTATGCACAAATTTTATAGAATCATTTAATGGATGTGAAATGATGGGAATGGATGTAATTTTATAGAATCATTTAAGTGAACTGGATGGGATTAGGCTGGACTAATGGATCCCTATAATTAAAATTCAATTCTGTTCAAGTTACAATAGCTGAAGAAAATCATGGATAATCCTTGTTCTATGGAAAAGAATCAACGGATGTGCCTCTTGATGGGGAAAAAAGCGTTGGTCTCTATGATCCAAGTGCAAGTTCCTCCCTTGATTCAGCCATGTAACCTACGGGTTCGCTCGGAATGAAAAAGGGTAAATTAAGGCTCTTGACCACATTAGAATAAAATTCTCCTAGAGGAATCACCTATGCTTTCTGGGCAAGGCAATTTTTTTTAGGTTCGGTTTTGGGAGAACCGAAGATTAGTCTCTTGTCCGGACATTCATGGGTGAGGCCCCGAGTGGGAAACCCTTCCCCGCACGTGAGGTTGCTACTTTCACTGCTAGCTTCCCGGATTCTGATGGGAGGAGGGGGCAGGGGTCTCACAGCTCTGGTATCAGAGCTTTGTTGAAAGCTTAAGAAGGAAAAATGAATTTTATCAGAAATTTATAAACTCAGAAAGAGCATTTACATATTTTATTCTCATTCCTTAAGCTTCATTTATGAAGTCTTTTAATCGATGAATTGGGTTTTTAGATGGAAGTACCGCAATTGTATGGAATCCCTGACTTGCTTGAGGCCTAGATATGATGGTATTTACCTTATAGCTCCAAGGACCATGACCACCCGTATATACCGTGGTGGGTATACTGCAGCTCTTTACTACTAACAATACATATGAGTGAATCTAAGACCTTGAAGTTATAAGCAAAAATGATATCCCAGATGATGAATTCGAATACTGGTTGATATGATTTTAAAATTTTGGTTGAGACTTGATGAATTAATTTGGATTCTAATTGAAAGATGACGATTTCTGAATTTTGGTTGAAAGAAGATAAGTTGAATAAAGCCACAATGAGGATAAATGGAGACAATCCCAGTGATGATGTTAGTAACTGGAAGATGATTATGACTTTCAGCAGTCTGACCTTTGACCTAGTAGACCCAATTGAGGAATGACAAATTGAGAACCTAAGTAACAAAAATTTCCATGGGAAGTGTTCAAATGAAATTACTGGTCTGATGGACCATTTTTGTATTAAGGATATGAATGAACTATTTTTTGATGATGAGTTCTGTATGCTATTTCTTATAGAAGGGATCTTTATCACAAGATTCTAAGAGGGTTGACCAAACTTTAAGGAACCCCAGAATCATTTGGATTTAAAGATGGATTTGAATTATAAATAAAGTGGTCTTTTCACCTCTCTTTTTCCATTTAAATGATTGAATTCCAAATATGATGGAAATTTCTCTTTTATTATAAAATAAATATATCTAAAATTTCTCTTTGAATTAAATAAAAAATATTCAATATTCCAAATATGGCAAGAATTTCTTTTTTTCCATTTAAATGATTGAATTCCAAATATGATGGGAATTCCTCTTTTATCATAAAATAAATCTATCTAAAATTCCTCTTTAAATTAAATAAAAATATTCAATATTCCAAATATACCAAGAACTCCTCTTTTTCCATTTAAATGATTGAATTCCAAATATGATGGGAATTCCTCTTTCATCATTTAAATTTATACATGCATAAAATAAATTTAACTAAAATTTCTCTTAAAAATTAAATAAAAATATCCATTAATTCCATTATAATAAGAATTCCACTTTTCTCATTTAAATGATTGGATTCCAAATATGATGGGAATTCCTCTTTCATCATTTAAATTTATTCATGCATAAAAATAAATTTAACTAAAATTTCTCTTTAATTTTAAATAAAATATCCATTATTTTAATATTCTAATTTTTCTCTTTCTCTATTGAAATGCATGGATCTCCATTATCATGGGAATTCCTCTTTTATCATAAAAATGAAATTACTAAAAATTCCTCTCCTTCTCTAATTAACTATATATATATATATATACATTAAAAATTAATTATCCATGGATATGATGAGAATTATTCATTTAACATAGGATGACTAATCCTAGAATATGGTAGGAAGTCCTCTTTTCACATTATGAATAAAAATGATTTATGAGTTAATTTCTAAAAATTTTACCATACCTCCGCTGCTATTACTGATAATTTTTAATAATTTTGAAAAGCATAAGACTTAGAAATACACTTTTGATAGATTAACTATTAATAGATCTAAATCCAATTTATGGATCTAAATCATAGTTTTATCATAATTTATGTAACATAAAAGCATTAAAAAGCCATTTCTTTAGCCTCTAGCTTGACTAGCATAGAGTTTGATTTTAGAATTGAGAATTGCTCCATGAGAAGCATGACTAGCATAGAGTTTGATTTTAGAATTGAGAATTGCTCCATGAGAAGCATCATTTGAATAGAGAATTGGTCATAGGAATAACCATTCTTTAGGGGAGAGAGAGATATACTTAAAAAATATCCTAAATTAAGTATAAATGTAAATGTTTTATGATTAATCATTAGAATTCATCAGAGAGCTTCATTTGCATTGAAAAACCATTGATTTGAATACTTTTCAAGCTTGAGAGGGATTGAGAAGTGAAAAACATTTAGAAGATTAAAGAAAAAGCCATGAAGTCACATCTTACCTCTTGTTTTGCTTGTTTCTCTATTCTCAGAAGAGGCCCCCAACCAATCAATTGGTTAGTATGTTGAGAGGAAAGCTCCAAGGAAGATTGAAGAGAGAGAGAAACTCCAATCTCTCCAAATTGTCGAGGATTTTTAGTGGATAATAGAAAATATGCTTATTCTAATGTAATATTGGCATGGTCTAGTTCACAGATGAGAATACAAAAGAATGAGGGTCTATTTATAGGTGAGGGAGGCCACCAAATGAGTCCAACTAAGTTCTAGAATTTTCCAAGTTCAGTTTGGCTGAATTTGGACAAGAATTGGACCAGTTTAGCTCCCTTTTTTATCCAGGAGAGAGGAGAGATAAAAATATCTTAATATTTTTGAATTTAAAACTCATTCACATGTGTGAAATAGGCACCTCCTTAAAGTCTCCCCCTTTCCTTACCAAGGTGTGAAAATTGTATGATTACTCCAAAATATCCTAATTTTTTAGTAATATCTCATAGTTTTTAACTAATAAATCTTGTACTCAGTCAACTCTTCATCTTATGTGGGCATTTACTCATTTTTTTGTATTTTCTTTTATTCATTGGATTTATCTCATCTCAACACTTGGATTAATCTTATTGGCCCATAGGAACCTTAATTGGACCATAATCCAAAAATTTTAGAAAATCTTGACCCTTAGGCTAAGGTCTTTTAAATCATTTTTAATTGATTCCTAATGCACCTTGGAAAATTTATTTTGATTTTCTGTTTCACGGAAAGATATTTTTGATATTAGGAGAATTTGTTTATCCAAAAATATCTCAATATTGAATTACCACTCTCTGGAATTTCTCATCTCACTAGGCAAAAACAAGGAAAAATAATATTTTCTTGTATTCAGAAACAGGGAATGATTATAGGGGATTGAAGTATAGCTTATTCATTATTCGGGCTGAGGAGGAATCTTACATCCTCTCCCACTTGAAAAATGCGAGATGTCCTCATCTCGCAAAGTGGGGATAATCTTTTGCCAACTCTTCTTCTTTCTCCCAGGTGTGGCATCTTCTAGAGGGAAGAACTTCCACTTTACTAAAAATTAGGACTCTGCTCCTGAGAATCTTCTCCCAAAATTCAAGGATTTCCTCAGGTTGGAGTACCATCTGGCCTTGAGTTGGAGAGATCAATTGTTCATCAAGCAAGTGACTCGGGCTAGGTACATATTTCTTAAGCAAGCTGACATGGAATACATTATGTACCTTGAGATGGGGAGGCAAAAGAAGTTTATAGGCTAGATCACCCACTTTCTTTATAACAGCATAGGTCCACAGTATCTAGGAGAGAGCTTCTTGTACTTCCCTAAAGATAAGGAACTTCTTTTTGGTCGTACTCGAATGAAGACCATATTTGATTCTTCAAACTCTCTCTCTCTCTCATCTCTTTTTATCTGCATACTGCTTTTGCCTATCTTGGGTTGTGTGAGATCCCACTGCCCCCTCTGCGCACCGGACTCCCGGATGGTAGCAGCGGAAGTAGCTTCCTCTTGCGCGGGGGGCAGGGTTTCTCACTCGAGGCCTCGCCCTCGAATGTCCGAGCACGAGACTAAGCTAGTGGTCATTCCGAAAACCGAGCCGGGAAAATTTCCCTTGCCCAAAAAACGGGGATGATTCCACCATTTTTATTTTCTTAACGAATTTCTCTAACGAGGTCAAGATACTGAACTAACTTTCATCAGATTAAATCAGATAGAAGAAAAACTATCTGATTAAATGAGATAGAAGGAAAACTATTACAGACTTAACTTGAAGGAATCAATGCTTTTTTCCTAATTGAATCAAGCACAGCCGTTGATCTATTCATCAGAGAAGTCTTCAGGCTTTTTATTAACTACTCGAGTTCTAATTCTTTATTTCTTCTATTTATCTCCTCCCTACATTTGGATGAATCTGATTGGTCCCTCATAACCTTAATTTAAAATTTTTCAAAAATCTAGACCCCTAGGATAAGGTCTTTTGATGAACAGATTATTATTGATTTCTAATGCACCTTCTGAAAATCTTTTTAAACTTCTATTTCAGGGGAATTTATTTTAATAAGAAGAGATATTTTTCCATCCAAAAATATCTAAAATCTGAATAATCTCTCTCTAGAATATTTTCTCTCTCTAGGCAAAAACAGGTAGAAACAAGATCTTTTATATTTCTGAAGAGGGATTTGATTTACAGGGGAAGATACTGGACATCTTGAGGGGCTGGGGAGGAATCTTACATTCTCTGCCTCTTCAAAAATGTGACATGTCCTCATCTCGCAATCTGGGGGTAATCCCGCAACAGTTCGGCTTCTTTCTCCCAGGTGGCATCTTCAAAAGGATAGAACTTCCATTTGACCAACAATTCTCTCAGAATTCTATTCTTGAGAACCTTTTCCTCGAACATCAAGGATTTCTTCAGGTTGGAGTTCCATCTACCCTTGGGTTGAAGAAGTTAAGATTTTATCATCAAGCACATGATTCGCTGCTTCGAAAAATGCAGTCCAGAATCTTGACGTGAACTTGGGATCTCGATCACTTACTATTCTCCTGGGTAGGCCATGCAATCTGAAGATTTCCTTGAGGAACACTCTAGCCATATCCACTGGAGTGTAGGTTTCTTTTACTGGAATTAGATGGGCAACTTTGGTTAGTCTATCAACTACCACAAAGATGGAGTTGTAATCTGATTGCACTGAAGGTAATCCAGTAATAAAATCCATACTAATACATTCCCACTTCGAGGATGTCTAATGGATGTAACTTCCCATGCATTTTTACTCTCTCGGCCTTGACTTTTTGACAGGTCAAACATTGACGTACATGATTAAGTACATCCTTTTTTAGACCAGGCCAAAAGAAGCTTTTCTTCACAGACATGTAGGTTTTGATGAAACCTGGATGTCCTGCAATAAGGCTATCATGGGCTTCATTCAAAATTTGACCCTTAGTTCCCTCATCATCGGGAATGCATAGCCTGCGATTATAATACATAATTCCATCATCCACGCTGTACCCTTGAACTTGGTTCAAGGGTACTCGGTTCAACTCCTGTGGAGTTTTGTTTTCCTGCATAACTAGGGTAGCAATAGGGCCAAAGAATCTATCCTGCATAATCTTCTCTCTTGATTCAATAATCAAGGGATTTGACACTATAGTAATTGCAAGCAAGGAGGCTTTTCTGCTGAGGGCATCTGCTACCACATTTTCTTTTCCTGGGCGGTACTTGATTTCAAAATGAAATTTTTGCAGGGTCTGCATCCACCTTCTTTGGCGCATGTTGAGATCCTTCTAAGTGAAGATCCACTTTAAGCTCTGATGATCTGTCATCAAAGTGTATCTTTGACCCAGTAGGTAATGTCTCCACAACTTTAGGGCTTATACTACTGAGAGTAGTTCCAGGTCATGGACAGCATAATTTCTCTCATGCGTTCTGAGTTTTCGGGATTCATAGGCCACTGCATGACCTTCTTGCATGAGTGTACCTCCCAGGGCAAACCCCCTGGCATCAGTTACTACCTCAAAGGGTAGAGAGAAATCTGGCAACTTCAGAACGGGATTGGTTACCAAGGCGGTCTTCAACTTATCAAAAGCACTCTGGCACCTGTCACACCATTGAAACGGGATATTCTTCTTGAGAAGATTAGTCAAGGGGGAAGCTATGAGAGCATACTTTGGTATAAAATTTCTATACCAACCAGTCAATCCCAAGAATCCTCTAACTTCTTTCACTGACTTTGGTTTAGGCCAATCTATGACTGCTTGGTTTTTCATGGAATCTAGAGAAATTCCATCTTTGGATACTAGAAAGCCCAAGTATTCAACATGGTCGGGAGAGAAAGTGCATTTGCTCTTTTTTGCAAAGAGTTGGTGCTTCCTTAGAATCTCAAGAACTTTTCTGACATGAGCTTCATGGTCAGCTACATTCTTTGAGTAAATCAAAATATCATCAAAGAAAACAAGAACAAAATCATCCATGTATTCTTTGAGAATGTCCTGCATTAAGCGATTGAATGTAGCTGGGGAATTTGTCAATCCAAACTGCATGACATTGAATTCATAATGCCCATACCGAGTATTGATGTGGCTGTCTTCGGGATATCTTGCTCATTAATCGTGATCTGATAATACCCTGATTTGAGATCTATCTTTGTGAAGATCTGGGCTCCACTTAGCCTATCTAGAAGCTCATCAATTTTGGGGATAGGATACTTATTCTTAACTGTCAGCTGATTAAGACCTTTGTAGTTCACACAGAGTCTTAGCGTTCCATCTTTATTTTTCTAAAAGAGAACTGGCGCACCCCAAGGTGAAACACTGGGTCTTACAAACCCTTGATCTAACAGCTGTCTTACAAACCCTTGCTCTAACAGCTGTCTAAGCTGTTCCTTGAGTTTGATGGCTTCAGGAACTGGCATTTTGTACGTGCGCAGGGCTACTGGCTGAGCTTCGAGGATCAATTCTATCACATGATCTCCTTCCCGACTTGGAGGCATCTCTGATAATTCTGCTAGGAATAAATCATCATATTCATTTAACCATTCAGGCTCTTTAGCTTTTAACTTAGTGTCTACTGGATTTATTTTGACAACATAAATGAGCTGCTTCTTTCTAAGTCCTTTTAGTAACTTAGAAGCCTTTACTATTGGGGATCTTGAAATTTCGGTTCCTTGAACTTTATTTCCGTGAAGGTCACGAAAGGAAATGGTTCCATTATGACAGTGAATGTCAGCTTGATTTTTGTGGTGCCAATCCATTCTAAGGATCCCGTCGAAAACTCCCAAAGGTATAGCTCTGAACTGACACTCATTTAAATTCCCATCTAGATTGAATTGAATACGATCTGTCTCAAGGTGAGTGAAAAGAATCTTCCCACTGGCCAATTCAACTTGCATAGGTTTCCCTGATTTCTGTTCTAAGACTAGCTTACGCAAGCATCCTGGGGAAATGAAAGAATGAGTACTGCCTGAATCAATCAAAGCTTAAAAGGCTTACCCTGATACTCAGCTGGAGTATGGATGAGAGGAATTGTCGATTTGGCCCTTGGTTTTCAATTGCTGCATAAATCTGTCCTCTTTCCTCTTCCATTACTTTTGCTATTGTGACTGCTCTGGCTGCTGCAGTCTGAGGCGGAACTCTTTCTCTTTGGCTGCCCCAGTTCTGGGAAGGAGTTCTGAGGCTACTCTGGACAGAGGCAGATGGCTGAGCTACAGTTCTCCTGGGATTGCCCTGATTTTGATTGATAGGAAGGGGCTGGTCTTTGCACTCTCGGTCCTTGACTTCCCTGTCCCCTTGGCGTGGCAGGAGTCAGGCAGTCTTTCAGCTGGTGACCAAAACCCTGACATCCAAAACACCGGTTCTCACTTCTGAGCTCATCTCTCTGAATCCTTGAAAGAGGTGGGGCTCCTGAGAAAGTGTTCTGTGGGAAAGGTCTTCCTTCACTTCTGAATCTCCCAGTATCCTGAATCTGATTTGGGCCTTGTTGTCTCTTTGGGGGAGGAAAGTTTAAAGTACTTCTCGGGGTTTAGAATCTTTTAAAATTAGATGGTGCAGGATTTGGCAGGACCTTAACTATAAAGGCTTTGGCAAAGTCCTTTGCCATTCTTACTGCTTCATCCATTGAGACAGGTTTGGCATTCTTCACTAAGGTGTCCAATGGCTCGTTCATTCCTTGAATGAATCTGGCCATCAGCTACTCTTCATCTGATTGCGGGGAATATTTAAGGAGAAGGGCAAAAGCCTGATGGTACTCTTCAATTGTCCGACTATCCTGCTTTAGTTCCAAGAACTCATTTATTTTAGTTTCAAGGAAGCCCGGAGGACAAAACCTCTGTGAGGTAAGCTTTAAGATCGGTCCAGGTCTGGGTATTCCGGTCGAGACGGTTAGTCTCGCAGTGGTTCCTCCAAGCGACCCTAGCCGTAGCCGTTTCCACAATCTTTAACCTGGCGAGAGCCATCTTGCTTCTCTCATTGTAGCCAGTTACATCAAAGTATTCCTCCATTGCCTCAATCCACTTTTCCACTACTTCACCTAACTGCTCCCCTTCACCCTTGAAGGGACCAGGTTGGGATCTGTGGGGCTTTTCGAACATCCGGATCTAACTCTTCATCACATCGGGTAGAGGATCCAGTTGCCTTGCACGGGCCGGGCGCCTCATGACTCTGACAAAACGAGATTTTCGTCAACTTAACTTTGACAACAGATTTATGATTATTTAATTTTTGTGATTTATTCTTTAAACAAATAATTATTTCATCATACTTCATGAAACAAGACTTACTCTGATAATTTTATTAACCATTCACAATCATGAAAACAATTTGGAATTTTTTTGTAAAACATCGTTTATTATCAAAAGTTTTCGATATATACATAGAGCATCACGGCTCCCAAAATCACTTCCTCAATTGTATACGCATAAAGAAGCGAATCTGCGAAGGAGACATGCCATGGTACACACGATTCATTAGAGAAAGAGGTGCTGTAATTCTACTTCTAGGGATAAAGCGACTAAGAAGCCTAAAAACTCGGCATGAAATTCTGAAGTTCTTGGGTGAATGATCAAAGAGTTGCACATGCTGAACAAGCCCTAGCCTTATCAGAATCATGGTTAAGGAAATATTTTGCCTAAGCCTCTGACGTTGACTGGTACTAACATTAATACATCGTCCTCCACAGAACCATATATACCGACATTGCTCAAGAGGATCAGGAAAGTAAAGACTCTCAAAATGACGTGCGAGTCTCACTCTGCTTACTCGGGTCGTAGAGCAGAGTTGATGAGGTGCTCGAATGCAAAGGCTATCATATCCTGACTTAAGGAGAGTTCATCTCAGGAAAGCCAGATAGATTCGGGGTATCCATCTAAAAATTTCCAATTCAATTTATGAGTTTTCAATTTTTGAAGTTCATTCAACATAATATTAACAAGTGAAAACATTATTTCCTAGATTTACTTTAAAAATTGAAGCAATTTCTACTGCTGTTACGTAAATTTACAACAGGGCTCTGATACCAACTGTGAGATCCCACTGCCCCCTCTGTGCACCGCCTAGATGGTAGCAGCGGAAGTAGCTTCCTCTTGTGCGGGGCAGGGTTTCTCACTCGGGGCCTCGCCCTTGAATGTCTGGGCAGCATGAGGCTAAGCTGGTGGTCATTCCAAAAACCGAAACCGGGAAAATTTCCTCTGCTCGAAAAACGGGGATGATTCCACCATTTTTTATTTTCTTAACGAATTTCTCTAAATGAGGTCAAGATACTGAACTAACCTTCATCTGATTAAATCAGAAAGGGAAACTATTACAGACTTAACTTGAAGGAATCAACGCTTTTTTCCTAATTGAATCAAGCACAGCCGTTGATCTATTCATCAGAGAAGTCCGCAGGTTTTTTATTAACTACTCGAGTTCTAAGCATGTTCCTATTGATCAATTTTATTATTAAAACTCTACTGAATCCAGCCTTAACCCCATCTGGCCTGTAACGTACCCATCTTCACTAATAAAGAAATGTCCATGTAATTATGAGTTTTTATGGTATAAATATCAATAATTTTATTATTTGAGTCATTTCCACTTAGAATCTTCAAATTCTGAGCCCAAATTTGGAATCTGCGCGCGATTTTACCCTAATATAGGATTTTACAGCATCCAAAACGGACACCGGATCAAGCCTATACGCTAATTTCAATCATTTTAGTTATAAAACGGCGACCTTTAAACCTTAATAAATACACGACCGCACGTCCGATTGACGAACGGTCTGAACCCTTGCGACCAGGAGAACCTCCCGGACAAAAAAAATTTTCGCCCCCCGGGCAGTCCGGCACGCAAATCGAGGCAGGCGCCCCAAATTTGGGTGCCCCGCCCCAAAATTTTGGTCCGTACACACTTACTAGGGCGCCCGTACAATGGCCGCCCAAGGACCAAAGGACGGCCGCCCACTGTTTGGTCCACGCGTACCCTTGGGCGGACACCCAGACCGGATAAGGTACATGCGTACCACTCCTTTCCCAAGCAACCGGCACCGTACCTTTCCCGTAGACCCATGCAGGCCACTGATCCATAGACTTTGAAGGTACACCGTCCTTTCGTCCCTGCTTTGCGCAGCGCCCGCACCCTCCCCCCTCAGCTATATAAACCCCCAGGGTGCTCCTCAGTCGGCACGCACTTCTGTGTAACGTATGCCCTGTTGTGCTGCCGTCCGTACCGCCGTAGCGTACTTGCTGCAAGTACAGCCGCCCTTGCAGCCACCCCTCTCACAACCCCTCATTTGGCTCTTTTCAGATAAGCCAATTTTCCTCCACCCTCCTCTTGCCATGGGCCAGTGTCCTTAACTCTTCTCCCCCCCCTCCCCCCGTGTGAATAGACTTACAGAGAGGCTTGCAGCCACCCCTCCCAACCCTCTCCACGTTTTTGCCTTTGGCCTTAAGGACACCCTCACAATCCCCCCCCCCATTTGCGTAGACTTTAGTAAGGGATTTTTTACTCAAGCGAGGGTTCGTGCGCCATTTTCTTTTGCTCATACGGTGAGCAAACGAGCTCGGAATTCAGATCCGACTGAAGCGTTTCGATCGCAACAGCAAGCTCTACAAGGCGACACCTACGATGGCCTCATCCCAGAGACGGCAAAATATTGCCTCAAGAGGCGCACGTAACAACGAGATGGAGGGAGATGCACCCAACGCAGCTCCAGTCCGCCCTTTTCAAGCCGCTCAAGGAAACGGTGGCCAGGTTAGATGGGTTAATTTTCAAAAGAAGAGATTTTTTTTCTTAAAATTAGTATTAATGAATGGTGTCTTTTCCTCTTAAAATGATGACAAAAAAAAATTATATGAAATTATGGATTATGTGATGTTGTTTTCGATAAATTACGTTGAAATTGCTATCTTCATGAATTGTGAATGCTATACTTAGAAAATTGCATTGAAGTTGTTATCTTTGGAATTCAAGATTTTTTTTGGCTTCAACGCTAACTCCGTTCCGTGCTTGTGTAGCCGGGCGGCGTCGTTAGCAAAGCCCGGTAATGGTCCAAGGTATCCCTCATACCTTTGGAAGAATAAGGATCGCCGATTGAGGCGAGAGATTATGAGGCTGCCTAGTTCTGAGGGCCCAGGCTAGTGCGGTAAATAAGCCCACCCTAGTGCGCAGACATCCCTCTGAGGGGCGGGAGGATCGAGCGATGGAGCCTGAGAGGGCGACAGGCCGGCTTGAGTCCTCGCCAGCGGCCGACGATGAGGTGTATGGTCCCGTAGGGTTTTGCCCAGCATGTAGAGGCTGGAAGGCCGAATTCTAGATCATCGGCAGAATAAGAATAAGAGAGCCGGATTGGCTTGTATGGAAATGGATTCTTATATAAACTTTTATATAATTGCATCTTGTCTTTGGTATGATTGTATTGTGTAAGAAGGCTGTTATAACGAACCTTGTGAAGAAGGGCCCTAATTAAGGAATATGCTTATTTATGTCAAACAGTGTGGTAGTATTAATTAGAAAACAAATTGATGCGTGAGTAGGGTGGAAAGTGGGAGGATGGAATGCCCTGACGGTACCATCCTACGGATGGGTGGACCCGATTAGTCGGGTAGCTTTCCAACAAATTAAGTGGAAGCCCTACGTTAGATAGTTAGGTTCTTGGGCAACTCTATTCAAGAAGACTAGGTCAGCGGCTGTGCCTTGCATAAGATGAGGAAAAAAGCGTTGTCCCTAAAAATCAAGTCTAAGTAGTTGCCCAATTTTTGATCAATTGCCCTATGGGTGATTTGATGTTTAGGAAATCACGCTCCCCCTGCGGGATAGAGCTAGGTCATACCTATGAATCGTATCCTTGAATCTCTACAGGGTCAAGGTGTCGATGAATAGGAAATTTTTCCCAAGATAAGACTTAGCGGACTATCTTAAGTGTTTCTCCCATTTTTAAAGGGAGGAACCTTACAATTGGTATCAGAGCCTGTTTGGCTTTTAGGAATTGCTGTTTAAGGACTGTTTTGTAATAAATGTTTTACCTAACATAATTAGTAAAGACATCCTACTAAAACAAATAAATTAAATTGATGTTTGAATGATTGTAGGAAGAGGAAGATGCCTACTCCAAATTTCTAGTTTTCCAATGCATCTTCGAGGCTGCTAGTCACTCCTCGAATTTCGAGTTCCGCGACACCATGGTGCAGATATTAGAGAAGATATCCCTCCCTCATTTCTCTCGTATTCAGAGAGGATGGGGTAGAGATTTCTGGAGTCGTGGGCCGAGATACTTCTTCATCCGAGCAGATCAGACTGGGAACCTCACCACCGACCTTAAGCGGATTCGTTGGATTGAGAAGCTGAAGATGGTCCGCTTATTTTGGTTCGTCGGTACCCCCAGGGACGACACCTCGGTGACTATAGATGGGGTTCGCATACCTCAAGATCGTTGGGTGTATGACAAAGTGATGCAGGTCTTACCTGCTGATAGAGTAGCGGTGTTAGGACCCACCCCAATCCAGAGTTTACCACCCTTACCATCAATTTTTAGAGTCTTAGAAACTACAGCGGAACCCCCATATTTCACATATGTGGACCGCTCTACCCTTATGTCACAGTGAAGCCTAGGAATTTCCCTTGATGTCAAATAAGACTAATTATATTAGTCTCAGATCTTTGTAATAAAACTTGTCCTTGTAAATATTTGGAAATAAAATAATTTCAATGGTTTTGCTCTCCAAAAATTAAGCGTTGTGCAAATATGAATCTTGTAATCTTAAAAATTGTTTTTACGATGATGGCCAGGATGACCACCCTCCACTTCCCAATGCGCTTTATACCGATACCCAGGAGAAGAAGCTCCTGCTCAAGCAAATGCAACCTCCCTCCTTTAAAGGAGAAGGTTCAAAGGTTGAGAAGGATGCTGAAGTCTGGATTGAGGCGATGGACGATTATTTCTCTGCTGCCGGTACTGGAGTAGCAAATCAGTCTATGCTCGCACGGTTTCGCCTCACTGGAGATGCTAAACTCTGGTGGAAACAGTGTGCCGTGTGACAAGGAGGTCACCGAGCATTCTCAAACGTGGGAAGACATCAAGCAGGCAGTGAAGGAAAGATATCTTCCTCCATCCCATGAGTCCATAAAGATGAATGAGTTTTTTAGTCTTAGACAGTGCACCTTAACTCTTGAGGATTACTATTCCAAATTTATTACCCTTCGGAAGTATGCCCCAGCTATGACTACTTCCCAGCAAGTGGCTCGTTTCTGCCAAGGGCTAAATGAACCCCTAGATTCCCGCCTTGAAGCAATGAGGCCAACCACTTTACAGGATGCTCTCATACGAGCAAAGCCCCTTGTGAAAGAAATGAAGGCTAACAAACCGAAGAATCAAAAGAGATCTTACCCTGAGGCAAACCTTAGAGATCAACCCTACAAGAAACCTCAATAGAATTTCCCCTACTACAACAGAGGGCGACAAGGCAACTCTTTTGCCCCCCGCTCGTATGCTGCTTCTTCCAGAGAAGGCCCTCTGTGTTTTGAGTGCAATGAGCCAGGACACTTTAGAGCCAACTGTCCCAAGATGGCAACATCATTCCCCCAAGGTAACAGAGGAAATCAAGGCCGTGGAACCCCTACCCACCAAGGTGCAAGAGGCAGTGGTCGTGGCAGAGGCCGCGGAGGAACAGTTGCTAGAACTGCCTGTGTTATAAGTGAAGAACCAACCTTGGAAGAGGCTGAAGAAGAGCGCGCCACCGTCCATGCGGCGGTAGAACACCAAGGTCCGAATAAACAATTTGGTGTAATCCAAACCCCCGCCACTCATCACGGTAAGCCATTTCAGCTTTTGATTGATTGTGGCAGTACCCATTCATTCCTTTCTCCTAGGTGCTTGCAAAAATTAAACTTGAGTCAAAAAACAGCTAGAAAAATGATTGTAGAGTTAGCCAGTGGGAAAGAAGTAGTATCTCGCCACTCTATAGGAAACCTTGATTTTGAGCTGGGTAATGAGCAAACTCATGGTCACTTTAGAGTCTTGCCACTAGGAATTTATGATGGAATCCTTGGGATGGATTGGTTAATTGCAAACAAAGCTAGCATTCATTGTAACCAGGGGAGTATCACTTTTGAAAATGAGCATGGCCAAGTAATATCTGTTCAGGGAATCACAGGAAAACCTAAGTCTAGGGTAGTCAAGGCAAAACATCTTCTCAAGGGGACACGTAAGGGTCAGCAAGTTTTCTTAGTCAAACTCAACAAAGTCTTTGAACCTAGTATGGAGACAGAACCCTCTTGGCTCCAAGAATTCTCTGACATCTTCCCTGACGAGCTTACAGGGTTACCGCCTCCTCGGGAAGTCGACCATGAAATCGAGGTGATCCCTGGAGCTCAACCCGTCTCAAAAACTCCCTATAAAATGTCCCTTCCTGAAGCCATTGAACTTAAGGAGCAACTTTCCCAACTCATTGAACAAGGATTTGTACGCCCCAGTAGCTCTCCTTGGGGAGCACCTGTTCTTTTCCAAAAAAAGAAGGACGGGACTCTCCGCCTCTGCATAGATTATCGAGGGCTCAATCAAGTCACTGTCAAGAATAAGTATCCTATCCCTCGCATCGATGAACTTCTTGACAGGCTTCATGGGGCCAAAGTCTTCTCAAAAATAGATTTGAGGTCTGGTTACTATCAGATCAAAGTCAAGGAAGCAGATATACCCAAAACAGCCTTCAATACCCGTTATGGCCACTATGAGTTTACTGTAATGTCATTCGGGTTAACCAATGCTCCTGCAACCTTCAACCGCCTAATGCAAGATATATTCTGCCCGTACTTGGATGAGTTTGTGCTTGTTTTCTTTGATGACATCTTAATCTACTCCAAATCAATGGAAGAGCATGAGGAGCATGTGCGTAGAGTTCTGCAATTACTGCGCAGACACAAACTCTATGCCAAGAAGAGCAAATGTACCTTCTTTACTCAGCAAATTGAGTATCTTGGATTCATCGTCTCCAAGGATGGCATCTCAGTAGACCCCGCCAAGGTCAAGGATATTCTAGAATGGCCACCCCCTAAATCAGTTCGTGAAGTTCGTGGATTCTTGGGAATCACGGGTTGGTATAGGATTTTTATCAAAGATTATGCCTTGGTAGCTGCACCCTTGATAGATCTTCTTAAGAAGGATTGCAAAATAGTGTGGCTGCCAATCCATCAAAACAGCTTTGATCAGCTGAAAGTCATTATTACTTCCGCCCCAGTCTTAAAGCTTCCTGATTTCTCCAAGGAATTTGAAGTGGTTACCGATGCTAGTAGCCTAGCACTTGGTGGTGTCTTAGGCCAAGAAGGAAGACCAGTCGCTTATACTTCCCGCAAGCTGAAGAAATATGAAGCAAACTATGCCACCCATGATTTGGAACTCTTAGCAGTTGTTCATTGCCTCAAATTATGGAGACATTATCTCTTGGGAGGCAAATTCCAGCTTGTAACTGACCACAAAAGTCTAAAGTGGATCTTCACCCAGCCTAACCTCAACATGCGGCAAAGGAGATGGATTGAAATTCTACAAGAATATGATTTCGACATCAAATTCCGCCCTGGGAAAGATAATGTGGTAGCTGATGCACTTAGCCGCAAATCTTTCTTGAATGCAATTTCAATGCCAAATAATCCCATACTGGTCAAGGTGGAAGAAGTCTCATCTCATGACCCAGATTATCAAAGGATGATAAAGTTAATAGAAGAAGGGGGACATTCAGAGAAAGAGAAGAATCTTATCAAGGGATACTCCACTCATGAAGGAAGCCTCTACTTCAATCACAGGCTATGTATCCCTAAGGATCCTGCTTTAAAGAAACTAATCCTCCATGAAGCTCATGATAGCCCTGCTGCAGGACACCCAGGTTATGCAAAAACATTAAATGCAGTAAGAAGGAGCTTTCATTGGGCAGGCTTGAAAAATGATGTGCTTCGGTACTTGAAACAATGTCTCTCATGCCAAAGGATCAAGGCTGAAAGGGTCAAGATGCCTGGAAAGCTTCAACCCTTAGATATTCCCCAAATGAAGTGGGAGTGCATTAGTATGGATTTTGTCACAAGTCTCCCCACTGTTCAAGGAGGATATGACTCCATTCTAGTAGTAGTGGACTTACTTACCAAAGTAGCTCACCTTATACCAGCAAAGAAGACCTTCAAAGCTTCTGATGTTGCTCGTATATTCATCAAGGAAGTCTTCAAACTTCATGGTCTCCCAAAAAGGATAGTAAGTGATCGGGATTCTGACTTCACCTCAAAATTCTGGCAGTCTTTATTTCAAGCTCTGGGGACTCAACTTTGCTTTAGCACAGCTTATCATCCAGAGACCGATGGCCAGACTGAAAGAGTCAATCAAGTAATTGAAGACATTCTAAGAGCATATTGTGGACGGGAACCCAGAAGGTGGATTCAATACCTTCCTCTGGTAGAATTTGCCTACAATGCGTCTTATCATCAAAGCATAGGAATGTCACCATTCAAAGCACTCTATGGGCAAGAATGCTTGTCTCCTCTAAATTTCTCTGATCCGACCATAAGAGTGGAGGCATCCAGGAAAATGCTCGAAGAGATGGAGGAACAAACCAAAGCTATCCAAAGGGATATTAAAGCTGCCCAAGATCGACAAAAGCATTATGCTGACAACAAGAGGTCTAAAAGGATCTTCAAGGAAGGAGACAAAGTTCTTCTACGAGTGCGCCCCAAACAAAGTTCTCTATCACTTGGGAAATATAAGAAGCTCAGCCCTAGGTATTGTGGTCCTTATACAGTTATCAAATGTCTAGGTAAAAGTGCCTATAAACTCCAACTTCCAGCCCATATCAAAGTCCATAATGTATTTCATGTAAGTTTGTTAAAGCCATATGTCCCCAGTCTCGATCATATTCTTGATGATGAACAAGTTGTAATCCCTACTCAAGGAGTCCTTGAATTACAGCCCAGTACCATCATAGATTCTAGGGAAAGGCAACTCCGAAATAGAACTCTTGTAGAACATGTAGTTCAGTGGAAAGATTATCCTGAAGAGGATGCAACTTGGGAAGATGAAGCTACACTCTTAAAGGATTATCCCCAATTCATGACGAGATGAGGACATCTCGATTTCTTTAAGGGGGGAAGGATGTAACGTACCCATCTTCACTAATAAAGAAATGTCCATGTAATTATGAGTTTTTATGGTATAAATATCAATAATTTTATTATTTGAGTCATTTCCACTTAGAATCTTCAAATTCTGAGCCCAAATTTGGAATCTGTGTGCGATTTTACCCTAATATAGGATTTTACAGCATCCAAAACGGACACCGGATCAAGCCTATACGCTAATTTCAATCATTTTAGTTATAAAACGGCGACCTTTAAACCTTAATAAATACACGACCACACGTCCGATTGACGAACGGTCTGAACCCCTGCGACCAGGAGAACCTCGCGGACAAAAAAAAATTTCGCCCCCCGGGGCGGTCCGGCACGCAAATCGAGACGGGCGTCCCAAATTTGGGTATCCCGCCCCAAAAATTTGGTCCGTACACACTTACTAGGGCGCCCGTACAATGGCCGCCCAAGGACCAAAGGACGGCCGCCCACTGTTTGGTCCACGCGTACCCTTGGGCGGACACCCAGACCGGATAAGGTACATGCGTACCACTCCTTTCCCAGGCAACCGGCACCGTACCTTTCCCGTAGACCCATGCAGGCCACTGATCCATAGACTTTGAAGGTACACCGTCCTTTCGTCCCTGCTTTGCGCAGCGCCCGCACCCTCCCCCCTCAGCTATATAAACCCCCGGGGTGCTCCTCAGTCGGCACGCACTTCTGTGTAGCGTATGCCCTGTTGTGCTGCCGTCCGTACCGCCGTAGCGTACTTGCTGCAAGTACAGCCACCCCTCTCACAGCCCCTCATTTGGCTCTTTTCAGATAAGCCAATTTTCCTCCACCCTCCTCTTGCCATGGGCCAGTGTCCTTAACTCTTCTCCCCCCCCCGTGTGAATAGACTTACAGAGAGGCTTGCAGCCACCCCTCCCAACCCTCTCCACGTTTTTGCCTTTGGCCTTAAGGACACCCTCACAATCCCCCCCCCATTTGCGTAGACTTTAGTAAGGGATTTTTTACTCAAGCGAGGGTTCGTGCGCCATTTTCTTTTGCTCATACGGTGAGCAAACGAGCTCGGAATTCAGATCCGACTGAAGCGTTTCGATCGCAGCAGCAAGCTCTACAAGGCGACACCTACGATGGCCTCATCCCGGAGACGGCAAAATATTGCCTCAAGAGGCGCACGTAACAACGAGATGGAGGGAGATGCGCCCAACGCAGCTCCAGTCCGCCCTTTTCAAGCCGCTCAAGGAAACGGTGGCCAGGTTAGATGGGTTAATTTTCAAAAGAAGAGATTTTTTTTCTTAAAATTAGTATTAATGAATGGTGTCTTTTCCTCTTAAAATGATGACAAAAAAAAATTATATGAAATTATGGATTATGTGATGTTGTTTTCGATAAATTACGTTGAAATTGCTATCTTCATGAATTGTGAATGCTATACTTAGAAAATTGCATTGAAGTTGTTATCTTTGGAATTCAAGATTTTTTTTGGCTTCAACGCTAACTCCGTTCCATGCTTGTGTAGCCGGGCGGCGTCGTTAGCAAAGCCCGGTAATGGTCCAAGGTATCCCTCATACCTTTGGAAGAATAAGGATCGCCGATTGAGGCGAGAGATTATGAGGCTGTCTAGTTCTGAGGGCCCAGGCTAGTGCGGTAAATAAGCCCACCCTAGTGCGCAGACATCCCTCTGAGGGGCGGGAGGATCGAGCGATGGAGCCTGAGAGGGCAACAGGCCGGCTTGAGTCCTCGCCAGCGGCCGACGATGAGGTGTATGGTCCCGTAGGGTTTTGCCCAGCATGTAGAGGCTGGAAGGCCGAATTCTAGATCATCGGCAGAATAAGAATAAGAGAGCCGGATTGGCTTGTATGGAAATGGATTCTTGTATAAACTTTTATATAATTGCATCTTGTCTTTGGTATGATTGTATTGTGTAAGAAGGCTGTTATAACGAACCTTGTGAAGAAGGGCCCTAATTAAGGAATATGCTTATTTATGTCAAACAGTGTGGTAGTATTAATTAGAAAACAAATTGATGCGTGAGTAGGGTGGAAAGTGGGAGGATGGAATGCCCTGACGGTACCATCCTACGGATGGGTGGACCCGATTAGTCGGGTAGCTTTCCAACAAATTAAGTGGAAGCCCTACGTTAGATAGTTAGGTTCTTGGGCAACTCTATTCAAGAAGACTAGGTCAGCGGCTGTGCCTTGCATAAGATGAGGAAAAAAGCGTTGTCCCTAGAAATCAAGTCTAAGTAGTTGCCCAATTTTTGATCAATTGCCCTATGGGTGATTTGATGTTTAGGAAATCACGCTCCCCCTGCGGGATAGAGCTAGGTCATACCTATGAATCGTATCCTTGAATCTCTACAGGGTCAAGGTGTCGATGAATAGGAAATTTTTCCCAAGATAAAACTTAGCGGACTATCTTAAGTGTTTCTCCCATTTTTAAAGGGAGGAACCTTACATGGCCCATGGGTTAGCCACCGCCCAACCACTAGAATTGGTAGAACCATACAAGTACTCACCCACCCATAATTGAATGCCTTTCTTCACTTTTGCTTTAGAATACATATACGCACACACTCCTCTTTAAACTTTAACTTCTAAAATAATCCATTGACAAACAATTATTGGGGGGTTACAGATGTCATAACTCAAAATTTCCATTCAATCCTTGTTTCTCACAAAACAGTATCACTCTGGACTCTCCGTTGAGACCAGCAGGTCAGCAACAAATAGGTTACAATAATTTTCTCGTCCATCATACATATATATATCTTCCACGACATACGCATGGGTGTCCTAAGCACCACGAGCCCGTGCATCGCTTGGTCAGAACCCTCTAGGATCCTCCTTAGGTGTCCTGGCACTTCACTCAGGGATCGCTTCGTCGGCCCTCGCCCTTCGTACCGGAAGCACACCATTTTTCACCATACCCAGGCTGGTCAAGACCTGGGTAGGTTTTTGCCGCATGAGCCGTCCTTTGAACACTCCCCGCCAGCTGTTGCAACCAAACTTCCCTTAGAAAAACACATATACCAAATGCTCCCTCTAGCATTCTGGCATAAGATAGTCCTTTAAGAAAACAGGGTTTCTATGCAAGTTTTCAGTTTTGATTTTCTTTTGAATATAATGAGTATATCTTAATTCCGTATCCCAAGACTTCTAGATCACAGGTCTGAATTTCCAAGCAGAATTCCTCGAGTTCTGTAATCTTGATCCTCAGATCAAAATCAAAGGTCTCAATTTAATTTCAGATTCGGTGGGTGATTTGATTGAATTTTCTTGAACTGGTCACAATTTCCTTTTCTTAATACTGACGAAGGAGATTAAGTCATGGCCATAGTCTGATTCAAGGTTCGAGTCTGGAAAGGTTCTCCCTGAACTATCTTTCTCGAAGGGTAGAATTTCAATTACTATTTTACTGAATTTCAATCATTGAGTAATTTGCTTAACTGAATTCAAAACTAAACACGTATTCTTATGAGGAATAAATTAATCATTTATCTAAAATTCTGACTTCGAAAGATCTTCTGAATTTTCTCATTACCATCCTAATATGAAACAGTAGAATTTTCCTTCACAGAGTATTTACTTATTCATTTTCCAATATTCATGGAGGATAACTCTCATTTGATATTAAAAAAATTTTTGTATGCATCTATTTATGCATAAAATCCAGCTTCTATGGAAATAACACTTTTATATAAAAGAAAATCTTTTAATGCATCTATTTATGCATAAAATCAATATTGATGAAAGTAACACTTTTATAATAATAAAAAATCTTTTATGCATCTATTTATGCATAAAAATCAATATTAATGAAAGTAACACTTTTATAATTAAAAAATTCTTTTATGCATCTATTTATGCATAAAAATAAATATTGATGAAAGTAACACTTTTATAATGAAAAATTTTCTTTTATGCATAAAAAACAATATTGATAAAAGTAACACTTTTATAATTAAAAAAATCTTTTATGCATCTATTTATGCATAAAAATCAATATTGATGAAAGTAACACTTTTATAATAAAAAATTTTCTTTTAAGCATCTATTTATGCATAAAAAATCAATATTGATGAAAGTAACACTTTTATAATAATAATAAAATTCTTTTATGCATCTATTTATGCATAAAAATCAATATTAATGAAAGTAACACTTTTATAATAATAAAAAAATTCTTTTATGCATCTATTTATGCATAAAAATCAATATTGGTGAAAGTAACACTTTTATAATAAAAATTTTCTTTTATGCATCTATTTATGCATAAAAATCAATATCGATGAAAAAAACACTTTTATAATAAAAAAATTCTTTTATGCATCTATCAATATTGATGAAAGTAACACTTTTATAATTAAAAAAAATTCTTTTATGCATCTATTAATGCATAAAATCAATATCAATGAAAGTAACACTTTTATAATTAAAAAAATTCTTTTATGCATCTATTTATGCATAAAAATCAATATTGATGAAAGTAACACTTTTATAATTAAAAAAATTCTTTATGCATCTATTTATTCATAAAAATCAATATTGATGAAAGTAACACTTTTATACTAAAAAATTCTTTTATGCATCTATTTATGCATAAAAATCAATATTGATAAAAGTAACACTTTTATAATTAAAAAAATCTTTTATGCATCTAATTATGCATAAAAATCAATATTGGTGAAAGTAACACTTTTATAATAAAAAATATCCAATATGCATCTTTCTATGCATAGATTTTAAATCTAATGAAAATCACTCTTTTATAATTAAAAAAATAACCAATATGCATCTTACTATGCATAGAATTTAATTTTAATGGAAATAACACTATTATAATAAAAATATTTCTACTATGCATTTTTCTATGCCTGGAATGAAAATAACACTTTTAGAATACACAAACGGTGGGGATTAGTCTTTTTGAATAATAAAAGATAAAACTTATTTCACAAAATTTAAGAAAATTTTGCCATAACCTCCTTTGTATGGCTGACCATTTTTCAATTTTTCCTATCCTTAAGACACTTAAAAATTATCCCCAAATGGTTTAAAGCATTCTAAACTAATCAAATTTCACTTTTAAAAGAGAAATAATATGAAAAGTTTAATTCCAACAATTAGATTACTTATCTAGGATAAAGAAAGGCTAAATTTAAGAATGAGAGAGGGGGAAAGCCTTTCCAACAAGGCATAGCATCATTTTATAATTCAAAGAAAACAAAAATTAGAAAACCATTAAAAAAGAATAAAGAAAAAGTAGGATTTCTAGCTTACACGAATTTCTGAGAGCTTTCCTTTGGCTTGATGGTTTGATGGATCTACTCTTGTTTCCAACAAGAGTAGCCACTAATTCTTTAGAAGAGGAAATGGTCAAAAACTAATGAATTATTTAGAAATTTACAGTTTTTGGCTCTCTGGGGGGAGGAGTAGAGTAACAGTGCATAAAACACTACAAAGGGGGAGGCTTCTATTTATAGGAAAAAGTGAGCTTCTAACCAAGCAAACTAATTCTAGAATTTTCCAGATCAGTTTGGTCAATTTTTTACCATTTTTGGGTCAGCTTAGCTTACTTTTTAGAACTAGACTTAAATTAAGAGAGAGGAGAGGGAAATATCTCAATATTTGAGAATTTAAAACTCCACCACACATGTGAAATAGGCACCTCCATGAGGGGGAATCCCCACTCTGAGGTGTCAAAAATTTATTTTTTTAGTATTTCCTTTGGTCCTTAGTCCACTCTTCATCTTATGTGAGTATTTACTCATTTTTGGGGGGATTTTCTTTATTTCTTCTATTTATCTCCTCCCTACATTTGGATGAATCTGATTGGCCCCTCAGAAGCTTAATTTAAAATTTTTCGAAAATCTAGACTCCTAGGATAAGGCCTTTTGAATAGATTATAATTGATTTCTAATGCACCTTCTAAAAATCTTTTTGAACTTCTGTCTCGAGGGAATTTATTTTAATAAGAAGAGATATTTTTCCATCCAAAAATATCTAAAATCTGAATAACCTCTCTCTAGAATATTTTCTCTCTCTAAGCAGCATGACCGAAGGATATCTTCTATTACCTGGTTCACTCTTTCAATCTAGCCATCTGTTTCGGTGTGATAGGTTGTGTTGAGATCCAAGAAAGTTCCTACTGCTTCAAAGAATGTAGTCCAAAATTTCAATGTGAATTTGGGATCTCTGTCACTTACTATCCTCCTGGGTAAGCCATGCAATTTGAAGATCTCTTTAAGGAAAACTCTGGCAACATCCACTGCAGTGTATGTTTCTTTCACTGGAATCAGATAGGCAACTTTGGTTAACCTGTCAACTACCAAAAAAATGGAGTTGTAACCTGATTGCACTGAAGGTAACCCAATGACAAAGTCCATACTGATACATTCCCACTTCATCTGAGGAATGTCTAAAGGCTGCAGTTTCCCTGGCATCTTGACTCTCTCTCCCTTGACTCTCTGACACATTAAGCATTTTCGCACATGATCAAGTACATCCTTTTTGAGTCCTGGCCAGAAGAAGCTTTTCTTCACAGACATATAGGTTTTTATAAACCCTGGATGTCCAACTATCAGGCTATCATGGGCTTCTCTCAGAATTCTTCTCTTTATTCCCTCATCATTGGGAATACATAGCCGATTATTATAATACATGCATCCTTCATCTAATTTGTACCCAAGAACTCAACTCATTTCCTGAGTCTTGCTTTCTTGCATCCGAATGGTAGCAATAGGGGCAAAGAATTTGTCGTGCATGATTTTCTCCTTTGCTTCACTGATTAATGGATTTGACACACCACTGTAATTGCAAGCAAGGAGGCTTTTCTGTTGAGCACATCTGCCACCACATTTTTTCCCCTGGCCGATACTTGATTTCAAAATCGAATTCTTGCAAGGCCTGCATCCATCTCCTTTGACGCATGTTGAGATCCCTTTGGGTGATCCACTTTAGACTTTGATGATCTGTCATCAAGGTGAACCTTTGTCCCAAAAGATAATGTCTCCACAACTTCAAAGCATAAATTACTGAGAGTAACTCAAAGTCATGGATGGCATAATTTCTCTCATGTGTTCTGAGTTTTCTGGATTCATAGACCACTACATGACCTTCTTGCATAAGAGCACCGCCTAAGGCAAACCCACTAGCATCAGTAACTACCTCAAAGGGTTTGGTAAAATATGGCAACTTAAGGACAGGGCTGTCTTCAGCTTGTCAAAGGCACTTTGACACACATTACAATCCACTAAAAAAATGGTACTTTTTTTAGAAGGTTAGTTAAAGGGGATGCTATCTGAGCATACCTGGGTATAAAGATCCTATACCATTTGGTTAATCCTAGGAATCCTTTGACTTCCTTTACTATCTTGGGTTCTGGCCATGCTACGACTGCTTGGATCTTTGTGGGGGGGTCAGGAGAATCACATCCTTTGATACTATGAATGCCAAGTATTCCACCTGGTCAACAGAGAAAGAACACTTGCTCTTTTTTGCAAAGAGTTGGTGTTTCCTTAGGATTTCCAGGACCTTGCACACATGATCTTCATGATCTGCAGCATTCTTTAAGTATACCAAGATATCATCAAAGAAGACAAGAACAAAATCATCCAAGTATTCTCTGCGAATATCCTGCATAAGACAATTAAATGTCGCCGGGGCATCAGTCAATCCAAACGGCATGACTGTGAACTCATAATGCCCATAGCGAGTATTGAATGCTATCTTCGGGATGATATCCTGTTCCTTGATTTTGATCTAGTAGTACCCGAATTTGAGATCTATCTTTGTGTGAACATTTGGGTCCCACTTAACCGATCCAAAAGTTCATCAATCCTAGGGATAGGATACTTATTTTTAATTGTTAATTGATTCAGTCCTTTGTAGTCAATACAAAGTCTTAATGTTCCATCTTTCTTCTTTTGGAAGAGAACAGGCGCACCCCAAGGTGAGACACTAGGTTTGATGAATCCCTGCTCTAACAGTTGTCTTAACTGCTCCTTAAGTTCTGTGGCTTCAGGGACTGGCATTTTATATGCACGCTGAGCCACTGTCTAAGCTTCGAGGGTTAACTCGATCTCATGATCTACTTCGCGAGATGGAGGCATCTCAGTCAGCTCTTCAGGGAACACATCTGCATACTCACTTAACCACTCTAGTTCTTTAGCCTTGCATTTTATGTCTACTGGATTCATCTTAACGACATAAACAGCTTTCCTCTTTCTGAGCCCTTTTAATAATTTGGAAGCCTTGACTAATTGTAGCACTGGGGATCCGAAAATTCCAGCTCCTTGAACTTTATTCCCGTGAAGGTGAAGGAAAGAGATGGTTCCTTTGTGACAATGAATGTCAGCCTCATTCTTTTGGAGCCAATCCATTCCAAGGATTCCATCATAGATTCCCAAGGGTAGGACTCTGAACTGGCACTCTCTTACGTTCCCATCATCTAGGCTAAACTGAATAAGGTTTGTCTCTCAAGTTGTGTGAAAAGAATCTTTCCACTGGCCAATTCCACTTGCATAGGTCTCCTTGATTTTTGATTTAGGACTAATTTACGCAGACATCCTGGGGAAATAAAAGAATGAGTGCTGCCTGAATCAATCAAAAGCTTGAATTGCTTACCCTGGTAATCTTTCCACTGGCCAATTCCACTTGCATAGGTTTCCTTGATTTTTGATTTAGGACTAATTTATGCAGACATCCTGGGGAAATAAAAGAATGAGTGCTGCCTGAATCAATCAAAAGCTTGAATTGCTTACCTTGGTACTCTGCTGGAGTCTGGAGGACTGAAAATTGACGATTATTCCCCTAATGCTCTATTGCTGCATAGATCTGTCCTTTTTCTTCCTCCACTTCATCAGCTATAGTGACAGCTCTAGCTGTTGCAGTGTCTGAGGTGGAACTCTCTCTCTTTGGTTGTTCCAATTCTGGGAGGGAGTTCAGAGACTGCTTTGCATGGAGGCTGCAGGAGGCTGAGCTGCACTATTCTGGGGTTGCCTTGATTCTGGCACGGGGGACCCTGATTGGACTGATACGAAGGAGTCTGTCTCTGAATTCTGGGTCTCTCGCTTCCTTGGCCCATAGAAGGAGATGGGCAATCCTTGAGCTGGTGCCCAAATCCCTGACATCTGAAGCACCTGTTCTCACTTCGAAGCTGTTCTCTTTGCATTCTTGAGAGAGCCGGAGTTCTTGAGAAAGTACTTTGAGGGAAAAGTCTTCCTTTATTCCTGAAGCTTCCGGTCTCCAAATTCTAGTTGGGACCTTGGTGTCTCTTTGGAGGCGGAAGGTTGGAAGAAATTCCCGGTGTCTGAAATCTTTTGAAGGATGAGGGAGCTAGATTTGGCGAGACTTTCATGATGAAGGCTTTGGCAAAGTCCTTTGCCATTCTGACAGTTTCTGCCATGGACATTGGCTTGGCATTCTTGGCCAGTGTGTCTAAGGGTTCATTCATTCCCCGAATGAACCTGGCCATAAGTTGCTCTTCATCTAGGGGTGGTGAATACTTGAGTAGAAGAGCAAATGCTTGGTGATATTCTTCGATGGTTTTGCTCCCCTGATTTAGCTCTAAGAATTCATTCCTTTTGGTTTCTAAAAACCCGGGGGGACAAAATCTCTTCCTCAAATAGGTTTTAAGATCGTTCCAGGACTGGGTATTCCTATCCAAATGGTTGGTGTCACAATGGTTCCTCCATGCCACCCTGGCTGTTTCCACAATTTTCAGCCTGGCAAGAGCCATTTTGCTCCGCTCATTGTAGCCTGTGAGACGTCAAAATACTCTTCCATAGCTTCCACCCATTTCTCCACAGCCTCACCCAGGTTCTCCCCTTCTCCTTTGAAGGGTCGTGGGGCTGAGTTCTGTGAAGAGCCTTGCAAATGTCAGGGTCAAGCTCTTCTTCTTCAGAGAGAGGGTCTGGCTGACAGCCACGGTTTCCTTGCCTCATGATTCTGCCAAAAATGATATATTATTAAATTTTTATTTTAATATCATCCACGAGATCCTAAGACTTAAGAGGTTTAAAAAATAATTTCTTAAACAAGATAAATGATCTTATTGAAGATCTATGACATATGTCCAGTAACAGATTTTGCTGTATCAGTTCGTCCATAAATAATCACTTATACAATAGGGAATTTTTATCCACAAAACATTTCTTTATTTATATAAAAGTTGCAATATGTACATAGAGTGTACATAGAGCAGCTCGGCTCCAAAAGTCAAAATTTCCTCGAGAGATGCATAAGACGACGATACTGGGCTATAGACATGCCCTGATACAAATGTTCCCTTACTGCCAAGGGAGCTACTATCTTCTCCTTAGGAATAAAGCGACTAAGTAGTCTATAGATTTGGTAGGAAAGTCTGAAATTTTGAGGCCTTGAGTGATATAAAATAACACCATGTATCACTTTCAGCCTCATCAAAATCATGGTTAGTGAGAGATTATGCCTCAGCATCTCACGCTGGTCGCAAGAGATGTGGACATACTGCCCTGCAAACCACTTGTGCTGCCCGTCTCTCGCTGGGTCAGGGAAATATAGATCCTCAAAATGGCCTACGAGTCTGGCTCGGCTCGTTTGAGTTGCAGCATAAGAGATGAGATGCTCGAAGGCGAACGCAGTCATGTCTTGTGACTCGATGAGGCCACGAACACCAGATAAGTGTGGAACTTCCATCTATAAAATCAAATTCTTTGATCATCAATGAAGCTTAAGGAATGAAAATACAATATGTAAATGCTCTTTCTGAGTTTTTATTGCAATTTTTCTAATAAGAATTCATTTTTCCTTATCAGCTTTCAATAAAGCTCTGATACCAGTTGTGACCCCTGCCCTCTCCGAGGGTGCTGGTGGCGGAAGCAGCGTCAGCCTCTCGCACGCGGGGCAGGGATCCACACTCGGGGCCTCGCCCGTGGATGTCCAGACAAGAGACTAGCCCGACGGTTCCTTTGAAACCGAGCTCGGAAAAACTTCCCTCGCTCGAAAGGCACAAGCGATTCCACCATGGGAAAATCTTGTATGAAGGACTTAATCTAACGAGTCAAGTCTTAACTAGTTAAACTAATCCGACAGAAACCTGAAGTCACATGGTCAGATCAAAGAAGAGACTTGCACTTGGTCTATAGAATCATCGCTTTTTTCCTCCTTTAACGAGGCGTAGCCCCGTTGATTCCCTTCCACAGAACAAGGGTCTTCTCAGGACTTAATCTAACGTAACTAATCGTATCTTAATTGTTTTGCAGGAATCCCCCGATCTAGCCTACCGGCCCATGGGTTAGCCAACCACCCGCCCATGGGTTAGCCAACCACCCGCCGACCACTATATTGGTGGGATTCCTTTATAAATATTTGGTTATATTTTGCCTGGGTACCGAGGAAAAGCGTTCCCAGGCCCCCTAGCCGGCTTCCAAGCAAAATTTAAAGTAGGCATACCACATGCACACCCAATATGAAATTGCCATTTATAAACAGATTCGACTGTCTTTAAAACAATCCTTCAATGAAAATCATAATATTACTGATCATCATCCTTCAAAATTTTGAGTCCATTGTATTACAAAATGTGTCCTCTCGACTCTCCGTTTTTGAAGACCAGCTGGCCAACTAACGAGATCCAATATCAAAATTTGATTCACAAAAACCATTCTTCTTAGTCCATCCGAATCTTCCTCGACGCACACATGGGTGTCCTAGCAACCGCGAGCCCATGCATCACCTGGTCAGAACCCTCTAGGATCCTCCTTAGGTGTCATAACACTTCACTCAGGGACCGCTTCATTAGTCCTCGCCCATCGTATCGGAAGCGCACCATTTTTACCGTATCGAGCTGGTCAAGACCTCGGCAGGCTTTGCCGCGTGCGACGTCCCTCGACGACTCCCCGCAAGGTGTTGCAACGAGCCTCCTCTTAGTAAAACACATGCCAAATGCTTCCTCAAGCATTCTGGCATAAAACAGTCCTTTAACTGAAAACAGAGGTTCTATGCAAGTAAAATTCCCAGTTTGAGATTGGTTCCACAAAACCCCTTTTTCCTTAATTCCCAATTTCATTAATGAGAATCCTTGATCTCTCATCAAGGTAATCTACCCATCATTTGACTGATTGTCCAACTAGATTCTTGGTGATTTCAATTATAGTTTAGTTCAACGGTAGTCTATTCTTTGTATTTAGGAACTCAAATTAGTCACGAAGTTTTTGCTTGATTCAGATCGAGAGATGGACGAGTAGGTTTACTGTCCGTCCCTCTCGTAGGTTTACTATCCGTCCCTCTCGTAGTCTAATCATTCGGTTTAGTTCTAACAAGGATTTTCTTCAGATAAACATCTATTTTTGGGTAAATACCAATTTAGTGATTTAACCACATAAAATATCTAAAGATATTCTTTATATTTCTCAACCTTAATTCCCTAGATAAAATTATGGTGAAATTTCATCTTTTGACATCAAAAAATAAATTCAATTCTTCATTTACTTAAATATCATAAAAATTTTCTTTTAACTAAATACCAATATCTATTTTTTTAATAAGCTTGAAATTCCTCTTTTTCTCATTTAATGAGTGCAATCCAAATGTCATGGGAATTCCTCTTTTATCATAAAATAAATCTATCTAAAATTTCTCTTTAAATTGAATAAAAATATTCAATATTCCAAATAAACCAAGAATTTCTCTTTTTCCATTTAAATGATTGAATTCCAAATATGATGGAAATTCCTCTTTTCTCATAAAATAAGTCTATCTAAAATTTCTCTTTAAATTAAATAAAAATATTCAATATTTCAAATATACCAAGATTTTCTCTTTTTCCATTTAAATGATTGAATTTCAAATATGACGGGAATTCCTCTTTTATCATAAAATAAATGTATCTAAAATTCTCTTTAAATTAAATAAAAATATTCAATATTCCAAATATACCAAGAATTCCTCTTTTTCCATTTAAACGATTGAATTTCAAATATGATGGGAATTCCTCTTTCATCATTTAAATTTATACATGCATAAAATAATTTTAACTAAAATTTCTCTTAAAAATTAAATAAAAATATCCATTAATTTCATTATACTAAGATTTCAACTTTTCTCATTTAAATGATTGGATTCCAAATATGATGGGAATTTCTCTTTCATCATTTAAATTTATTCATGCATAAAAATAAATTTAGCTAAAATTTCTCTTTAATTTTAAATAAAATATCCATTATTTTAATATTCCAATTTTTCTCTTTCTCCATTGAAATGCATGGATCTCCATTATCATGGGAATTTCTCTTTTATCATAAAAATAAAATACTAAAAATTTCTGTTCTTCTCTAATTAACTATATATATATATATATACATTAAAAATTAATTTTCCATGGATATGATGAGAATTATTCATTTAACATAGGATGACTAATCCTAGAATATGGTAGGAAGTCCTCTTTTTACAATATGCATAAAAATAATTTATGAGTTAATTCCTAAAAATTTTGCCATAGCTCCGCTGCTACTATTACTGATAATTTTTAATAATTTTGAAAATCATAAGACTTAGAAATACACTTATGACTTATGATAGATTAACTATCAATAGATCTAAATCATAATTTTATCATAATTTATGTAACATAAAAAGCCATTTCTTTAGCCTCTAGCTTGACTAGCATAGAGTTTGATTTTAGAATTGAGAATTACTCCATGCATCATTTGAATAGAGAATTGGTCATAGGAATGACCATTCTTTGGGGGAGAGAGAGATATACTTAAAAAACATCCTAAATTAAGCATAAATGTAAACTTTTTATGATTAATCATTAGAATTCATTAGAGAGCTTCAGTTGCATTGAAAAACCATTCATTTGAATACTTCTCAAGCTTGAGAGGGGTTGAGAAGTGAAAAACATTTAGAAGATTAAAGAAAAAACCATAAAGTCACATCTTGCCTCTTGTTTTGCTTATTTCTCTATTCTCAGAAGAGGCCCCCAACCAATCAATTGGTTAGTATGTTGAGAGGAAAGCTCCAAGGAAGGTTGAAGAGAGAGAGAAACTCCAATCTCTCCAAATTGTAGAGGATTTTTAGGGGATAATAGAAAATATGCTTATTCTAATGTAATATTGGCATGGTCTAGTTCACAGATGAGAATACAAAAGAATGAGGGTCTATTTATAGGTGAGAGATGCCACTAACTGAGTCCAACTAAGTTCTAGAATTTTTCAAGTTCAGTTTGGCTGAATTTGGGAGGACAAGAATTGGACCAGTTTAGCTCCCCTTTTGATCCAGTTTGATCCAGGAGAGAGGAGAGATAAAAATATCTTAATATTTTTGAATTTAAAACTCATTTACATGTGTGAAATAGGTGCCTCCTTGAAGTCTCCCCCTTTCCTTACCAAGGTGTCAAAATTGTATGATTACTCCAAAATATCTTAATTTTTTAGTAATATCTCATAGTTTTTAACTAATAAATCTTGTACTCAGTCAACTCTTCATCTTATGTGGGCATTTACTCATTTTTGGGTATTTTCTTTTATTCATTAGATTTATCTCATCTCAACACTTGGATTAATTTTATCGGCCCATAGGAACCTTAATTGGACCATAATCCAAAAATTTCAAAAAATCTTGACCCTTAGGCTAAGGGCTAAGGTCTTTTAAATCATTTTTAATTGATTTCTAATGCACCTTGGAAAATTTATTTTGATTTTTTGTTTCAGGGAAACATATTTTTGATATTAGGAGAATTTGTTAATCCAAAAATATCTCAATATTGAATTTCCACTCTCTAGATTTTTTTATCTCACTAGGCAAAAACAAGGAAAAATAATATTTTCTTGTATTCAAAAATAGGGAATGATTACAGGGGATTGAAGTAAATCTTATTCATTATTCAGGATGAGGAGGAATCTTACATAAATGATTTGCATATGTGAAAATATATATGCTTTGTATCATTGGTATACATACTACAAATGGGATCTTTGTGTGGTCTATATGGTCCATATGTTCTATATATGGTTGGAATAGGTTCCATGGGATTTGTATGTGGGATCTTTGTGTGGTCCATATGGTCCATATGTTGTATATATGGTTGGAATAGGCTACATGGGATTTTTATGTGGTGGTTTATTTTGTCTAATTTGTTCGTTCCATGTAATCCACATATAGCAAGGATGGGGTCCATGTGATCCTTATGTGCTTGGTATATGTATGGCATGTATGGTTTTTATGCTCTGTATAAGTTGGGAATTGATTGCATGTAAGAGTGAGAGTGTTTATTTGCTTTTGTGTTTATTAGTATACTACTATTTATTGGCTTCTATTTGTATTAGTATAGTACTATTTATTGGCTTCTATGTTTGTGCTTTTGTTTTCTTGCAGAGTGAGTGTGTGGATATCTAGTCATATCTTGTACTGGATTTATAACAATGGTTTCAGAGCATAGTCCACCTATCTCTGTCTCGAGATTACCTTAGATTTTTTGTATTTTTTCTTGCAAGGAATCCATAACTCATGCATAGGCTACTTTCTCTTAGCATTCACAAATACATGAATTGACTTTGTACAAAATATGTGGGATATATTATGCAAGTAGGTATTTTTGTCAACATGTATATATGCATGTGTGTGTGTGAATATATAAATACATGTAGAAATTTCTTTCTTGGTAGTGTGCATACATATCTATGTGACTTTGAGATTGTTTGTCTTCCATGGTGTATCTTCAATAGGGCGTATCTTCAATAGGGCCACCAATTTTCATGAGTTTGGATAGATATCCAAAACTGATCATAGTCTTTCCCAAGCACATTCAAAGTGACCAATAGCAAGTCATCATCAACTAGTGCTCCAATATGTTTAGATATCGAGCTTAGGTAACACAGATATCAATGAAATGCTAGGATGACATCTCTACACTTATGCCACTGGCATAGTTGGTGAGATTATGGGTGTACAAAGGGTAGCTACCATGTATCCTCCTAAGAATAACCAAAAACACATTTGAGAGCACATCATCTCCAAAGAAGAAAAAGGCACATGTTTCTCAAACAAAAGGGGGACCCATATCTGCTTGTCAAGAAGTTTAAAAGAGGGACCCCACTTCAATGTACCACTTGGGGACCCTAAAGCCCAACTCTACATGTAGTCCATCTATGGGTTGAAAAGCATTCACCTTTCAATCCTCCCCTGAATTGATCTCTTCATTTACCTCATCCTCCTAAATGTCTAGCCTCCTTAGCATATCAATAATTTCCTATATTGATCTCTTTATCTACCTCATCCTCCTAAATGTCCAACCTCCTCAGCATATCACTAATTTTATGAGAGTTCTACATGCTCCATTGATTGGCCTTCTGAGACAAAAAGAACATGGCCATCCTTCACATTTTGTAATTTTCTCTTACATAATTCATGTAATGTTGTCTTGCATAATCCATGAGTAGAAACTTAGTTTCTTTTTTACTGTTATCTTTCTATTCAAGCTTTTTTCCCAAATTTCTCCAAATTATTTACCTTGTTTCCACCAGTTTTACTTATCAAAAAATTTTAAGCAAGCTTGTCTTATTCTCATTTGAGTTGTTGTCCATTGCTTCTTCATATGCACATATGGCATGTTGGAGCTATTGTTTAGGGTTAGGAGCAGCAAGATTACGATGATTTCTACTTCCACTTCTTTAAGAGCTCATTGGTGCTACTTGTTGGCAGTGGTAGCTTAAAGTTAGAATCATGATTTGAATCACCAGCTCTATCAAGGTTGCAACATTAGATGAGATCATATTATAGGCTAAACCTAGAGGGATTAAGAACATCATGAATTTGAAAGGGTTTTTAGGGTTGCAAATATCACAAGAGGTAAAGACCCTCACACCACACTTATTTAGGCAAGGATTTAGCTTGATGGGAGAGTTAGAGAGCAGACAATAGTGGTTGTGTGCTGAAAAATTTGTTTATATTGTATAAAAAGCTACTAGGAAGGATCAAGGGGAAATATTGATAACCTTCTAAAATAGGTGAAGCTTGTGATGTGAAACCATCACATGATAGCTCCTAACATGTGATGTGTGTGTGTGTGTGTGTGTGTGTGTTAACCACTCCGATTAACATTACCTTGTGCATTGCTACACCTTTGTAATTTATCTTTTTGTAACTATGCTAAGTGTTCATTGTAAAAGAGACATGGAATGACCGAGCTTATGGCTTGTGTAATGCCGGTTATGAGGAATAGATGTACATAGAGCTAGAGAAACTAGGAAGACTAGTTTTGGGCCCCCAATTGTAAATAGGTGGCCAGACATTGTAACTATGAGCTCTTGTATATAAGTCATTTTATGGAATATGAAAAGGGACAATCCCATTTGTCTCACTTGAGTTTGCCTTCTCTTTCTCTTTCTCATTTGAGTTTGTGGTTGCATGTTAGCTTGTGTTCTTGCTTGCTTGCATGTTGGATTGTTGGTGTATGTAAGTAGGGATGGTCATGCTCTCTTCTCTCTTCTTCTCTACCTTCTCTTTGCTATCTACCATGTCCCTTTTGCATGCTAGTTGCATGAAGTAGAGGTTGAGATCTCCATAGCTCCCTCCTTCTTGCGCTCTACCTAGCATTTGGATCTCTTCTTGGGTGACATAGGAAGAGGTGGAGTGAGCCCCTAGCGGCTTCACATTGATAGGGTTGGCTAAGTGCAACCCTTCGGACTCGACTCTTGCATGCATCCTTCTTCTCTTCTTTCTCTCTTACGTGTGCAAGGTAGCATGTCATCCTTAACAAACAAACACAAAATCATGCAACCAACTGGTGGATTTGCACTCCAACCAGGCTAAACAAATACACTAGCAAATGAATAGAGTGGAGGACCCTAAGCTAAATGCATTCCCCCGGCAGCGACGCCAAAGATGTTAAGGATAACATGTTACCTTGCACACAATATATCGTTGATGAAATTATTGGTTGTGTGGTACTCATCCCCTTAGCTTCCTCTTGTGATTTTCCTTTGCCTTTTTCTAGTAAATGTTGAGTGGTAACGTGTGTTCCCATCATTTTCCTCCATTGTAATTTGTGCAATGCAGTGGACTTGTCGTGTCATATGTCAAGTGTTTCATCTTTGGTAACCATTTTTGCATTTTGCCCTTATAAAACGTTTGGGCTTTCAAGAGTTCTTTAGGTACCCATATATAAGTGTGGTTTTGGTACAAGGATGAATTGGGATTTTCGTTTTCAATCGTTTCTCTAGTGTTTAAATCATCTTCTTATAACCCCCTAAGTTTCTGGTTGCCTTGGTGGCGAGCTCTACTGATTGGTATGGTTGGTGATGTGCATAGCTTGGCAGGCTTGAGAGGTGGGTCGGGGTCTTTTGGGGATCCACACTATATTGCTACCCTTGTAGTATTCTTGTGCTATGAGGATCTCCTTTGGTACCCACCATTGGGTATTGTGTTAGTGAATGGCTTTGGTTATGGGGGGTCCTTTTATTGAAGCCTTTTGGGGCTGTACCTACTCTGTTAGTTAGTAGTGTTAGAAGAGTTATTTGGTTAGCAGGCGACATCGCCAACGAAGCTTGATGTTTAGTGGAGTTAGCCATTGTTGTGGATGAGGCTTTATTGGGAGCGAGCATGGCGTGCAACATTTAGGGTAGAGTATAAGCCTCTGTTTTGGTGGTACAGCCTTATCTTCTTTTTTTTTATTAGGGGCTCGGGTTGCTGATGAGGATGATATGCCCTACTGCTATGGATTCCACAATTCCAGCTCCTCATCTATTATAAGGATGGTAATCTATCCTGAGGCAAGCTGTAGTGTGGCCATCCTTGCTTCCCAGTCTATATGACACCTATTGTGGCTCATCCATCCTCTTTCAAGGAGGATTTCTTCTTGCATTATCCCTATAGGCATAACATAGAACTTACCTTCTTGGGGACCATGATAACACCTAGGCATTTAACACAATTTGAAGTGATTGTGGTGATTGCGGCTTGGGTGTGGAGTAAAGTAGGTTGGCCTAGAGAGTCCCATGCATCATACGACACAGGTTTTGATAGCACCTATGTCTACAAGTGCTAACTTTTGGGTAAAGCCCGCTGGTGTAGGCATTACCAACCATAAACGAGTAGGTTTGACTTCCCAGCCTTCTTCCTCAAAGTCAACTACTTGAGCCATGTTCACTGATATTTGTTTCCCTCTAAGTTTTGCTTGGCTTCTTTTTGTGCTCCCTTTTTTATTTCATTTTGTTTTTTTTTTCCTCCTTATTGAGGCGAATTGCCTTCAAGGCATTTTGCATGAGTGTCTTGTGTTGTAATTTGATATGATTTAAATAACCCACCATTTCCATGCCATCAAGTGTTTAATGCATACAGCACCCTGTGGAGTTATTTTAGTTACTAGTAGAAAGGGTCCTAGTCCTCTATATTTAAGCTTATTTTTGTGATTTTTTGGACTGTAAAGAAGAACCATATCCCCATCACTCATTGCCTTGTCCTTGAGCTGGTTGTAAACCATTTTTTACACCTTAGTCTTTCTACAATCATGCCATAGGTCCAGCTCTCGCATTTCATCTAGTTTCTCTAGCTCAAAGAGTTGATCACCTGAGAAGTTCCCAACATTAAGCCTTTCTTTCATCACTCACAACCCTTACGCTTGGCACCAAGAATTATATGGGCATGATTGCTTTAGTTTCATATGTTAAAGCTAAAGAGTGTTGTGTTAATGGCCACTTTGTATGCCATCCTATGCTCGGAGTAGTGCAGCTCTAGCACCTTCTGTTCCCAGTCATTGTGAGACTTGCTTCCACAATCTTGGTGAGGATGGCACATATTTTCTTGTTAGTACTCTCTGTTTGGCCATTAGCTTGAGGGTAATAAGGTGAATATTTATGGTGTGTGCCCAAGAATTCTTGTAGCAAGAATCACACTACTTCATTGTTGATGAAGTGGGTGCCATTATCACTGACAAGCACAAGAGGACATCCAAAAGCGATTGATCACACACTTGTAAAGGAATTTGGCATGGATCTTGTATCGGCCTTTCTTGTGACTCTAGATTCCACCCATTTATTGTAGTAGTCCGTTACTACTATGATATACCTTGCTTGGGTGTTTTGGGTAGCCCGACTAATGGGACCAATGAAATCAATGCCCCATTTCTCAAATGGTTGCACAGACGTTATGGGGTAGAGGAGCATTCTATCCTTATACAAAATTGCAAACCATTGACATTCATCACATCATTTGACATATTCAAATATGTCTCTAAACAAGGTTGGCCACCAAAAGCCTGCTAGGAGAACCTTTCTAATAGTGGTATCTGCTATAACGAAGTGTCCACTTGTTGCTCTGTAGTCCTAAAGTGGGCCTGTTCCAAAATAGAGATGTACTCATTCTCACGGACTCCTCATCTCATCACTCTATCTTTTCCTTGTTTGTACAATTGTCCCCAAATCAATTAATAGGGGGCCACCTTCTTCATCATGCGCATCTTGCTTGATCTCTATTGATCAGAATCTCGGTGGGTAGTCCTTCAACCAAGAAATGTGTAACTTCCTCTCCCCATTCTAGAATCAAGCATAGTTGAAATTCATCATCGATCCCCACCACTAGTGGTTCTCCATTGGGAATGCACGATATATGGTCGGCTAGCACATGTTTTAGAAGCTTTTCGCACTATGATGGTAAAATCAAACTCCAACAAGATAAGGAGCCATCGTTTGATTCTATCCATGGAACAAGGCTTATTCACAAGGTAAAGAAGAACTTGATGGTCTATAAAGAAAATGAATTTAGTTGCTAGAAGATAGATAATGATGAAACTTTTGACTTTATAGACCATGACCAATCCTTCCCTCTCTATGGTGGTGTAATTATATTCTACTTTGTTCAACTCGCAACTAGAGCAAAGCTAACAGAAAGCTAAAGCATCTATGTGAATATGGAATATTATTTCCCAGTTGGGGGACCTCAAAGTGGGAGCACTTGTCAATGCTCTCTTGAGACTATCATATGTTTGCTTGCATTCCTCCTCGAGGGGGGGGGTACTCATAAATATGTAAGTGTAGCATGTAGGTTCAACATAAGGGATTTTAAAAATCCTTTTTTAACACATTTTTTTACATATATAAGGGTACCATTTAAAGGGGGTATTCACAGATTGAATAGAAAAAGGGTGTGTTTTATTCATGAAACATTCACAGGTAAGGGGTTTTTAAAGTACGCCTTGAACGCACGTGATACAAAGGGTTTATATATAATGAATCCCCTAGCATTCCTCTGTCCATTCAAAAACAACCAGGAGTCCATCAAAGGGGATGAACTATGTTGCTTAGTGAGTGTTACACTTAACAAAGTCAAGCTAGAGAGTCTGTGTCTAAATACAATACACATATATATTATGTATGTACATGTATATGTGTCTAAATATAATAAACATAATATTATATATAATATATATTTACATGTGTGTATGTTTACATGTAATATATATATTATATATAATATATATTATATTATATAAAATATATATTTACATGTGTGTATGTTTATATATAATATATATTATATTATATATAATATATATTTACATGTGTGTATGTTTATGCATGTGTGTATGCATGTCTGCGCATGCGCACGTGTGTGTGTGTGTGTATGTGTGTGTGTGTGCGTGCGTGTGCACGTGCGTGCGTGCATGTGTGTGTGTGTGTGTGTGTGTGTGTGTGTGACAGAGAGAGAGGTCTATGTATAAGAGAGTGTATGTGGGAGGAGGAGAGTGTGCATTTGCATTAGTGCATGTGCAGGTGTATACATGTGTGTGTGTGTGTGTGTGTGTGTGTGTGTGTGTGTGTGTGTGTGTGTGTGTGTGTGTGTGTGTGTGTGAGAGAGAGAGAGAGAGAGAGTAAAAGTAGATTTTAATAAATTATAAATAAAATAAAATACATACATACATACATATATTATAATATATATATATATATATAAAGTTATGGTATGGGATTAGATATAGCTACTACCTCCAGTTTGTGTCTCCCAAGAATTCGAGATCATTAAGTTCCTGGTGGTCTTGGTGGTATGGGACACCAAGGTTCATACACAAAGGTTGACTTATTGGTTGTTGATACACTTGTTCCATAGTGACTAAGTGTTGGTATACTTGTTCCATAGTGTGATCAAGTGTTTGGACAAGATTGAGCTTTGAAACTCACTTGATAGCCTTTGTTGGGAAGAAATCCAATGATAGAGTTTGGAGAAGCTTTGGGTAGTATAGCCATAATCAAACACTAGTGCTGACAAAGTGGTTTCTAGTTTGAGAATGCTATCAAACCATTCGTGAGCAAGGAGACTAGTATTGTTGGATGGTTTTGTGATATGTGGGGGGTTGCCCTACAACATTTAGGACATGTAATCTTGCCTATATCCAACATTGGTATTCATTTTCGAGCACATGTTTGGCTGCTACCATACAAATTATGGAAGTATGGAATGACTTTCATAAATCAAAAAAGTAAATTCTTAGTTTGCTTGGGCTATTTAGTGTTGCAAAGTTCATGTCCTTGTAGAACCTACCAGTTGTAAGGCACTGGGAAATGAGTGGATCATTACAGTATGTGATGGGGTTATTACCTGGTAAAAGTGAGAAGTAATTCACTCCAGAAGAGGTTGTTTATTGTCATTGGATCCAACATAGTTTTATAAACCATGACCATGTTTGTTAGAAAGAATTCTAAGCTGGAGAGCTTAGCAGCGTGAGATCCCACTGCCCCCTCTGCGCATCGGATTCCTGGATGGTAGCAACGGAAGTAGTTTCCTCTTGCATGGGGCAGGGTTTCTCACTCGAGGCCTCGCCCTCGAATGTCCGGGCATGAGACTAAGCTAGTGGTCATTCCGAAAACTGAAACTAGGAAAATTTCCCAGAAAACGAGGACGATTCCACCATTTTTATTTTCTTAACGAATTTCTCTAACGAGGTCAAGATATTGAACTAACCTTCATCTGATTAAATCAGATAGAAGGGAAACTATTACAGACTTAACTTGAAGGAATCGACGCTTTTTTCCTAATTAAATCAGGCATAGATGTTGATCTATTCATCAGAGAAGTCTTCAGGCTTTTAATTAACTACTTGAGTTCTAAGCGTATTCCTATTGATCAATTTTATTATTAAAACTCTACTGATTCCAGCCTACCCCATCCGGCCCATGGGTTAGCCACCGCCCAACCAATGGAATTGGTAGAACCATACAAGTACTCACCCACCCATAATTGAATGCCTTTCTTAACTTTTACTTTAGAATACAGGTACGCACACATTCCTCTTTAAACTTTAACTTTTAAAACAATACATTGACAAACAATTATTGGTTACAGATGTCATAACTCAAAATTTCCATTCAATCCTTGTTTCTCACAAAACAGTATCACTCTGGACTCTCCGTTGAGACCAGCAGGTCAGCAACAAGATCCAGTAATAGATTACAATAATTTTCTCGTCATCATACATATATATATATTCCACGACATACGCATGGGTGTCCTAAGCACCGCGAGCCCATGCATCGCTTGGTCAGAACCCTCCAGGATCCTCCTTAGGTGTCCTGGCACTTCACTTAGGGACCGCTTCGTCGGCCCTCGCCCATCGTACTGGAAGCACACCATTTTTCACCATACCCAGGCTGGTCAAGACCTGGGTACGTTTTTTCCGCGTGAGCCGTCCTTTGAATACTCCCCGCCAACTGTTGCAGTCTAATTTCCCTTAGGAAAACACATATACCAAATGCTCCCTCCAGCATTCTGGCGTAAGACAGTCCTTTAAAGGAAATAGGGTTTCTATGCAAGTTTTTAGTTTTGATTTTCTTTTGAATACAATGAGTATATCTTAATTCCGTATCCCAAGACTTCTAGATCACAGGTCTGGATTCCCAAGCAGAATTCCTCGAATTCTGTAATCTTGATCCTTAGATCAAAATCAAAGGTCTCAATTTAATTTCAAATTCGGTGGGTGATTTGATTGAATTTTCTTGAACTGGTCACATCATCTTTTCTTGAAACTGACGAAGGAGATTAAGTCATGGTCATAGTCTGATTCAGGGGTGTGGAGTCCGGAAAGGTTCTCCCTGAACTGAACTATCTTTCCCGAAGGGTAATATTTCAATTACTACTTTACTGAATTTCATTCATTGAGTATTTTTCTTAACTGAATTCAAAACTAAACACGTATTCTTATGAGGAATAAATTAATCATTTATCTAAAATTTTGACTTCAATAGATCTTCTGAATTTTCTCATTACCATCCTAGAGAATATGAAACAGTAGAATTTTCCTTCCCAGAGTATTTACTTATTCATTTACCAATATTCATGGGATTTAAACAATGATTAAAGAGAACTCTCATTTTGATATTTTAAAAAAATCTGTATGCATCTATTTATGCATTAAATCCAACTTCTATGGAAATAACACTTTTATATAAAAGAAAATCCTTTTATGCATCTATTTATGCATAAAAATCAATTTTGATAAAACTAACACTTTTATAATAAAAAAATTCTTTTATGCATCTATTTATGCATAAAAATCCATTTTGATGAAAGTAACACTTTTATAATAATAAAAATTCTTTTATGCATCTATTTATGCATAAAAATCAATATTGATGAAACTAGCACTTTTATATATAAAAAAATATCCAATATGCATCTTTCTATGCATAGAATTTAATTTTAATGGAAATAACACTTTTATAATAAAAAATATTTCTACTATGCATTTTTCTATGCCTAGAATGAAAATAACACTTTTAGAATACACAAACGGTGGGGATTACTCTTTTTGAATAATAAAAAATAAAACTTATTTCACAAAATTTAAGAAAATTTTACCATAACCTCCTTTGTATGGCTGACCATTTTTCAATTTTTCCTATCCTTAAGTCACTTAAAAATTATCCCCAAATGGTTTAAAGCATTCTAAACTAATCAAATTCCACTTTTAAAAGAGAAATAATATGAAAAGTTTAATTCCAACAATTAGATTACTTATCTAGGATAAAGAAAGGCTAAATTTAAGAATGAGAGAGGGGGAAAGCCTTTCCAACAAGGCATAGCATCATTTTACAATTCAAAGAAAATAAAAATTAGAGAAGTTGCCAGATTTCTCTCTACCCTTTGAGGTAGTAATAACTAATGCCAGTGGTTTTGCCCTGCGAGGTGCACTCATGCAGGAAGGTCATGTAGTGGCCTATGAATCCTGAAAACTCAGAACGCATGAGAGAAATTATGTTGTCCATGATCTGGAACTATTTTTAGTAGTATATGCCCTGAAGTTTTGGAGACATTACCTATTGGGTCAAAGATTCACTTTGATGACAGATCAACAGAGCTTAAAGTGGATCTTCACTTAGAAGGATCTCAACATGCGCCAAAGAAGGTGGATGCAAACCCTGTAAGAATTTGATTTTGAATTCAAGTACCGCCTAGGCAAAGAAAATGTGGTAGCAGATGCCCTCAGCAGAAAAGCCTCCTTGCTTGCAACAATTACTGTAGTGTCAAATCCCTTGATTATTGAATCAAGAGAGAAGATCATGCAGGATAGATTCTTTGGCCCTATTGCTACCCTACTTATGCATGAAAGCAAAACTCCACAGGAGTTGAACCGAGTTCAAGGGTACAACCTAGATGATGGAATTATGTATTAGAATCGTAGGCTATGCATTCCCAATGATGAGGGAACTAAGGGTCAAATTCTGAATGAAGCCCATGACAGCCTTATTGCAGGACATCCAGGTTTCATCAAAACCTACATGTCTATGACGAAAAGCTTCTTTTGGCCTGGTCTAAAAAAGGATGTACTTAATCATGTACATCAATGTTTGACCTATCAGAAAGTCAAGGCCGAGAGAGTAAAAATGCATGGGAAGTTATGTCCCCCAGATGAAGTGGTAATGTATCAGTATGGATTTTTTTACTGGATTACCTTCAGTGCAATCACGTTACAACTCCATCTTCGTGGTAGTTGATAGACTAACCAAAGTTGCCCATCTGATTCCAGTAAAAGAAACCTACACTGCAGTGGATGTGGCCAGAGTGTTCCTCAAGGAAATCTTCAGATTGCATGGCCTACCCAGGAGAATAGTAAGTGATTGAGATCCCAAGTTCACGTCAAGATTCTGGACTGCATTTTTTGAATCAGTAGAGGAACCTTCTTGGATCTCAGCATAGCTTACCACCCCGAGACCTATGGTCAAACTGAAAGGGTGAACCAAGTTATCGAAGATATACTTCGGTCATGTTGTGGCAGGGAACCCAAGAAGTGGCTAAGCTATTTGCACCTAGTCGAATTCGCCTACAATGCTTCTTATCACACCGAAGTATTGGGATGAGCCCTTTCAAAGCTCAGTATGGACAAGATTGCTTAACTCCATTAACTTGGTCCGACCCATTGATTAGGGTCGAGATGTCCAGAAAGATGCTTGACGACATGGAGCAGCAGATGCAGTCAATTTGCGCAAAGATATAAAAGCTACCCAAGATAGACAGAAGCAGTATGTAGATAAGAAGAGGACAGACAGAAAATTCGAAGAAGCAGATATGGTCTTCATTCGAGTACACCCCAAAAGAAGTTCTCTATCTCTTGGGAAGTACAAGAAGTTATCCCCCAGATATTGTGGACCATATCTGATCACAAAGAAAGTAGGTGACTTAGCCTACGAGCTTCTTCTGCCTCCTCATCTCAAAGTACATAATGTATTTCAAGTCAGCCTTCTTAAAAAGTATATACCAAGCTCGAATCATGTGCTTGATGATGATGAAATCTTAACTTCTTCAACCCAAGGGCAGATGGAACTCCAATCTAAAGAAATCCTTGATGTTTGAGAAAAGGTTCTCAGGAATAGAATTCTGAGAGAATTATTGGTCAAATAAAAGTTCTATTCTTTTGAAGATGCCACCTAGGAGAAAGAAGCCGAATTGTTGTGGGATTACCCCAGTTTGCCAGATGAGGACATCTCGCATTTTTCAAGTGGGAGAGAATGTAAGGTTCTATCCTTTTGAAGATGCCACCTAGGAGAAAGAAGCCGAACTGTTGTGGGATTACCCCAGTTTGCCAGATGAGGACATCTCGCATTTTTCAAGTGGGAGAGAATGTAAGATTCCTCCCCAGCCCCTCAAGATGTCCAGTATCTTCCCCTGTAATCGAATCCCTCTTCAGAAATATAAAAGATCTTGTTTCTACCCGTTTTTACCTACAAAGAGAAAATGTTCTAGAGAGAGGTTATTCAGATTTTAGATATTTTTGGATGGAAAAATATCTCTTCTTATTAAAATAAATTCCCCCGAAACAGAAGTTCAAAAAGATTTTCAGAAGGTGCATTAGAAATCAATTATAATCTGTTCAAAAGGCCTTATCCTAGGGTCCAGATTTTTGAAAAATTTTAAATTAAGGTTCTGAGAGGCCAATCAGATTCATCCAAATGTAGCGAGGAGATAAAAAGAAGAAATAAATAAAATCCCCCCAAAAATGAGTAAATACTCACATAAGATGAAGAGTGGACTAAGGACCAAAGGAAATACTAAAAAAATAAAATTTTGACACATCAGAGTGGGGATTCCCCGTCATGAAGGAGGCGCCTATTTCACATGTGTGGTGGAGTTTTAAATTCTCAAATATTGAGATATTTCATCTCTCCTCTCTCTTAATTCAAGTCTAGTTCCAAAAAGTAAGCTAAACTGACCCAAAAATGGTAAAAAATTGACCAAACTGATTTGGAAAATTCTAGAATCAGTTTGCTTGGTTAGAAGCTCACTTTTCCTATAAATAGAAGCCTCCCCCTTTGTAGAAACTTAATAGTGTTTTATGCACTGTTACTCTACTCCTCCCAGAGAGCCAAAAACTATGAATTTCTTAATAATTCCTTAGTTTTTGACCATTTCCTCTTCTAAAGAATTGGTGGCCACTATTGTTGCTGCAAACAAGAGTAGATCCCTCAAACCATCAAGCCAAAGGAAAGCTCTCAGAAATTCATGTAAGCTAGAAATCCTACTTTTTCGATATCTATGAGAAAATATTTGTCGTACAAAATTTAGAAAAAGAGAAATTGAAATAGTACCTTTCGAGAAAGATAGTTTAAGAAGAACCTTTCCAGACCCAAACTCTGATTCAGACTATTGACCAAGACCTAATTCCTTCATCAATTTCAATCAATGACGATGTGCCCAGTTCAGAAAAAATGTACTCAAATCCCCCACCGAATCTGAAACTAAGTTAAGACTTTTGAATCTGATCTGAGGATCAAGTTAACAGAATTCGAGGAATTTAGTTTGGAATTCAGACCTGGATCTAGAAGTATTGAGATACGGATTTAAGATTATTCATGGTTTTCAAACAAAATCAAAACTGTAAACTTGCATAGAAACTCTGTTTTCTTAAAGGATTGTCTTACGCCAGAATGCTGGAGGGAGCATTTGGTAAATGTGTTTAACTAAGGGAAGTTCAGTTGCAACAGCTGGCGAGGAGTGTTCGAGGCATAGCTCACGTGGCAAAAACCTGCCCAGGACTTGACTAGCCTGGGTATGGTGAAAAATGGTGTGCTTCCGGTTTGATGGGCGAGGGCCGATGAAGCGATCCCTGAGTGAAGTACCAAGAAACCTAAGGAGGATCCTGGAGGGTTCTGAGCAGGATGCACGGGCTCGCGATGCTTAGGACACCCATACGTATGTCGAGAAAGATATATATATATGTATGTTGACGAAGTGATTATTGTAATCTGTTACGGGATCTCGTTTGCTGACCAGCTGGTCCGAATGGAGAGTCCAGAGTAGTACTCTTTTTGTGAAACAAGGGATTGAATGGAAATTTTGAATTGTGAAATCTATGACCATATCTGTTTTGTCAATGGATTATTTTTATATTAAAGTTTTAAAAAGAGGAGTGTGTGCATACCTGTTTTCTAAAGCTAAAGTTAAGAAAGGCAATTCAATGTGGGTGAGTACTTATTTGGTTCTACCGATTCCAGTGGCAGGGTGGTGGCTAACCCATGGGCCGGATGAGGTTAGGCTAGAATCAGTGGAGTTTTAATAATCAAACTAAAAAATCTTAGGATTACGCTAGGATTCGAGTAGCTAGTTAATTCCCTGATAAATTTCTCAATTGAGTGGATCAACGGCTGTGCCTGATCTTGATTAGGAAAAAAGCGTTGAAATTACTCAAATGATCAAATTATATCAGCGATAGTTTCCTTCTCTCTGGTTTATTCAGGTGAAGGATAGTTTAGAATTGATCTCGTTAGAAAAAAATTCGTTAAGAAAATTCAAAAAGGTGGAATCGTCCCCGCTTTTCGGGCATGGAAAATTTTCTCGGTTCCAGTTTTCGGAGTGACCACTAGCCTAGTCTCGTGCCCGGACATTCGTGGGCGAGGCCTCGAGTGAGAAACCCTACCTCGCGTAAGAGGGGGCTGCTTTCGCTGCTGTCAGCTACCGGGAGTCCGGTGCGCGGAGGGGGCAGAGGGATCTCACATTCATGGTCAGCTGCATTCTATGAGTAAATCAGAATATCATCAAAGAAAACAAGAACAAAATCATCCAAGTATTCTCTGAGAATGTCCTGCATTAAGCGATTGCATGTAGCTAGGGCATTTGTCAATCCAAACGGCATGACAGTGAATTCATAATGCCCACACCGACGAGTATTGATGGCTATCTTCGGGATATCTTGCTCATTAATCCTGATCTGATAATACCCTGATTTGAGATCTATCTTTGTGAATATCTGGGCTCCACTTAGCCTGTCCAGAAGCTCATCAATTCGGAGGATAGGATACAGCTGATTGTTGAGACCTCTGTAGTCCACACAGAGTCTTAGCGTTCCATCTTTCTTTTTTTAAAAGAGAACCGGCGCACCCCAAGGTGAAACACTAGGTCTTACAAACCCTTGCTCTAATAGCTGTCTAAGCTGTTCCTTGAGTTTGATGGCTTCAGGAACTGGCATTTTGTACGTGCGCAGGGCTACTAGCTGAGCTTCGAGGATCAATTCTATCACATGATCTACTTCCCGAATTGGAGGCATCTCTGATAACTCTGCTGGGAATAAATCATCATATTCATTTAACCATTCAGGTTCTTTAGCTTTTAACTTTGTGTCTACTGGATTCATTTTGACAACATAAATGAGCTATTTATTTCTAAGTCCTTTTAGTAACTTAGAAGCCTTTACTAATTGACTTGGGGATCCTGAAATTCCCGTTCCTTGAACTTTATTTTCGTGAAGGTCACGGAAGGAAATGGTTCCATTATGACAGTGAATGTCAACTTGATTTTTGTGGAGCCAATCCATTCCAAGGATCTCGTCGAAAACTCCCAAAAGTATAACTCTGAGCTGACAATCAGTTAAATTCCCATCTAGATTGAACTGAATACGATCTGTCTCAAGGTGAGTGAAAAGAATCTTCCCACTGGCCAATTCAACTTGCATAGTTTTCCCTAATTTCTATTCTAAGACTAGCTTACGCAAGCATCCTAGGGAAATGAAAGAATGAGTACTGCCTGAATCAATCAAAAGCTTAAAAGGCTTACCCTAATACTCAGCTGGAGTATGGATGACGGAGAATTGATGATTTGGCCCTTGCTTTTCAATTGCTGCATAAATTTGTCCTCTTTCCTCTTCCACTACTTTTGCTATTGTGACTACTCTGGCTGCTGCTGCAGTCTGAGGGCGGAACTCTTTCTCTTTGGTTGCCCCAGTTTTGGGAAGGAGTTCTGAGGCTACTCTGGACAGAGGCAGATGGCTGAGTTGGAGTTCTCATGGGATTGCCCTGATTTTGATAAGATGGACCCTGATTGACTGATAGGAAGGGACTGGTCTCTGCACTCTCGGTCCTTGACTTCCCTGTCCCCTTGACAAGGCAGGAGTCGGGCAGTCTTTCAGCTGGTGACCAAAACCCTAACATCCAAAACACCGATTCTCACTTCTGAGCTCATCCCTCTGAATCCTTGAAAAGAGGTGGGGCTCCTGAGAAAGTGTTCTGTGGGAAGGGTCTTCCTTCACTTCTAAATCTCCCAGTATCCTAATTCTGAATTGGACCTTGCTGCCTCTTTGGGGGAGGAAAGTTTGAAGTACTTCCCAGGGTTTGGAATCTTTTAAAATTAGAGGGTGCAGGCTTCGACGGGACCTTAACTACAAAGGCTTTGGCAAAGTCTTTTGCCATTCTTACTGCTTCGGCCATTGAGACAGGTTTGGCATTCTTCACTAAGGTGTCCAATGGCTCGTTCATTCCTCGAATGAATCTGGCCACATCAGTTGCTCTTCATCCAATTACATGGAATATTTAAGGAGAAGGGCAAAAGCCTGATGGTACTCTTCAATTGTCCAGCTATCCTGCTTTAGTTCCAAGAACTCATTCATTTTAGTTTCAAGGAAGCTCGGAGGACAAAATCTCTTTTTGAGGTAAGCTTTAAGATCAGTCCAGGTCTGGGTATTTCGGTCGAGATAGTTAGTCTCGCAGTGGTTCCTCCAAGCGACCCTGGCCGTTTCCACAATCTTTAACCTGGTGAGAGCCATCTTGCTTCTCTCATTGTAGCCAGTTACATCAAAGTATTCCTCCATTGCCTCAATCCACTTTTCCACTACTTCACCTAACTGCTCCCCTTCACCCTTGAAGGGACCAGGTTGGGATCTGTGCAGGGCTTTTCGAACATCTGGATCTAACTCTTTGTCATCGGTTAGAGGATCCAGTTGCTTGCACGGGTCGTGCACCTCATGACTTTGACAAAACGAGATTTTTGTCAACTTAACTTTGACAACAGATTTATGATTATTTAATTTTTACGATTGATTCTTTAAACAGATAATTATTTCATCATACTTCATGAAACAAGACTTACTCTGATAATTTTATTAACCATTCACAATCATGAAAACAATTTGGATTTTTTTTGTAAAACATCGTTTATTATCAAAAGTTTTTGATATATACATAGAGCATCACGGCTCCCAAAATCACTGCCTCAATCGTATACGCATAAAGAAGCGAAACTGCGAAGGAGACATGCCATGGTACTTTACACACGATTCATTACAGAAAGAGGTGCTGTAATTCTACTTCTAGGGATAAAGCGGCTAAGAAGCCTAAAAACTTGGCATGAAATTCTAAAGTTCTTGGGTGAATGATCAAAGAGTTGCACATGCTACCCTAGCCAAGCCCTAGCCTTATCAGAATCATGGCTAAGGAAATATTTTGCCTGAGCCTCTGAGGCTGACTGGTACTGACATTAATACATCGTCCTCCACAGAACCACATATACCGACGTCGCTCAAGAGGATCAGGAAAGTAAAGACTCTCAAAATGACGTGCGAATCTCACTCTACTTACTCGGGTCGTAAGCAGAGTTGATGAGGTGCTCGAATGCAAAGGCTATCATATCCTGACTCTGGGAGAGTTCAAGAATGCCAGATAGATTCGGGGTATCCATCTATAAATTTCCAATTCAATTTATGAGTTTTCAATTTTTGAAGTTCATTCAACATAATATTAACAAGTGAAAACATTATTTCCCAGATTTACTTTAAAACATTTAAGCAATTTCTACTACTGTTACGTAAATTTACAACAATGCTCTGATACCAACTGTGAGATCCCACTGCCCCCTCTGCGCATCGGATTCCCGGATGGTAGCAACGGAAGTAGCTTCCTCTTACACGGGGTAGGGTTTCTCACTCGGGGCCTCGCCCTCGAATGTCCGGGCACGAGACTAAGCTGGTGGTCATTCCGAAAACCGAAACCAGGAAAATTTTCCCTGCCCATAAAATAGGGACGATTCCACCATTTTTATTTTCTTAACGAGTTTCTCTAACGAGGTCAAGATACTGAACTAACCTTCATCTGATTAAATTAGATAGAAGGGAAACTATTACAGACTTAACTTGAAGGAATCGACGCTTTTCCGAATTGAATCAGGCACAGCCGTTGATCTATTCATAAGAGAAGTCTTCAGGTTTTTAATTAACTACTCGAGTTCTAAGCGTATTCCTATTGATCAATTTTATTATTAAAACTCTACTGATTCCAGCCTACCATCCGGCCCATGGGTTAGCCACTGCCTAACCACTGGAATTGGTAGAACCAGACAAGTACTCACCCACCCATAATTGAATGCCTTTCTTAACTTTTGCTTTAGAATATAGATACGCACACACTCCTCTTTAAACTTTAACTTTTAAAACAATCCAAACAATTATTGGTTACAGATGTCATAACTCAAATTTTCCATTCAATCCTTGTTTCTCACAAAACAGTATCACTCTGGACTCTCCATTGAGACCAGCAGGTCAGCAACGAGATCCAGTAATAGATTACAATAATTTTCTTGTCATCATACATATATATATATCTTCCACGACATACGCGTGGGTGTCCTAAGCACTGCGAGCCCGTGCATCGCCTAGTCATAACCCTCCAGGATCCTCCTTAGGTGTCCTGGCACTTCACTCAGGGACTGCTTTGTCGGCCCTCGCCCATCGTATTGAAAGCACACCATTTTTCACCATACCTAGGTTGGTCAAGGCCGCGTGAGCCGTCCTTTGAACACTCTGCACCCAGCTGTTGCAATGGAACTTCCCTTAGAAAAACACATATACCAAATGCTCCCTCTAGCATTCTGGCGTAAGACAGTCCTTTAAGAAAACAAGGTTTCTATGCAAGTTTTCAGTTTTGATTTCCTTTTTAATACAATGAGTATATCTTAATGCCGTATCCCAAGACTTCTAGATCACAGGTCTGGATTCCCAAGCAGAATTCCTCGAATTCTGTAATCTTGATCCTCAGATCAAAATCAAAGGTCTCAATTTAATTTCAAATTCGGTGGGTGATTTGATTGAATTTTCTTGAACTGGTCACATCGTCTTTTCTTGAAACTGTGACGAAGGAGATTAAGTCGTGGTCATAGTTTGATTCAAGGTTCGAGAGTTGTAAAGAATAATTAAGAAAAGTTTACATTTATTCTTAATTAGGATTCTTTTTATGTTTATCTCTCTCTCCCCCAAAGAATGGTCATTCCTATGACCAATTCTCTATTCAATTGATGCTTCTCATAGAGAAATTCTCAATTCACAAATCAAACTCTAGGCTTGTGAAGCTAGAGGTTAAGAAAATGGTTTTTTACATTAAAATAATGATATTTTTTATTATCCCTTAAAAATCCTTTACTTTTGGAGAGAGTGGAGCCTCTCTCTCTTCAACCATCCTTGGAGCTTTCCTTTCAACACACTAACCAATTGATTGATTGGGGGCTTCTTCTAAGATAGAGAAGCAAGCAAAAACAAGAGGTAAAGCGTAATTTTATGGTTTTTCTCTACTATTCTCAATGTTTTCAATTTTTAACCCCTCTCAAGCCTGAGAAGTTTCTAAATTAAGTGTTTATAATGCAAATCAAGCTTTTCTTAAGAGTTGTAATGAATAATTAAGAAAAGTTTACATTTATGCTTAATTAGGATGCTTTTTATGTTTATGCTTAATTAGGATGCTTTTTATGTTTATCTCTCTCTCCCAAAGAATGGTCATTCCTATGACCAATTCTCTATTCAATTGATGCTTCTCATGGACAAATTCTCAATTCACAAATCAAACTCTAGACTTGTGAAGCTAGAGGTTAAGAAAATGGTTTTTTATACTTATATGCTAGTAATCTCTACATAGAAAAAACTGTAAGAAGGCAACAAGTAGCCTCAAGGTAATCCTAGAGCTTGAGGTGTATATATCCCTTTATTCTTATCTAATCTCTTAGAAGAGAAGGTTAGATTGCTATGGTCTTTTGGAGAAAGAGACCAAAACTCCATAGCTTTTCTTTTAAAGAAAGAATAGTATGTCGTAGCCCTGCAAGAGAAGGCTATTTTGCCATAGACCTTCGAAAGAGAGAAAAGTCAGAGTACGAGTAAGAAGAGATAAATCTTAGGGATGATCGGATGATTTCAATCATAAGAGAAGGTATTAGAAGACTCTCTATTCTCATATATCAAGTTCTAAAACTCTTAATAACGAGCAAAGACAACGATAAAAGCGTCAAATTTCTATAAGATATATATTTTTTTTATTTTTCAATTATATATCATTCTTAGGGGTTGAGGTATGGCCCCGGCTTCTCTATTAATAACGGTTATGCCTTGCATCATGGATGAGGAAGAAAGCGTTGTCTCTAAGAATCAAGATTAGTAGTTGCCCAAATTATGATCAATTACCCTATGGGTAATTTGACTTTTAGAAGACCACGCTCCCCCTGCACAGGATAGGACTAGGTCTTACCTACAAATCGTATCCTTGAATCTTTACATGGTCAAGGTGTCGACGAGTAGAAAACTTTCTCCAAGCTAAGACTTAGTAGACTATCTTAAGTGTTTCCCCTATTTTGGAAGGGGGGGAACCTTACAAATGGTATTAGAGCCGATCTTAGTTCCTGGGATTTGTTTTTCAAAGGTGTTAAACTATCAAGGGATTAAAACAAGTGATTGTTTATCATATGAGGACGAATCAATCATCTCTACTAGCCATAGAAGTGATTTGAATATCCTCATGTTGAGATAATCATCCTATATGAAATTGTGCTTGTATCTTGGGAGTGCACACGCAAGATATTTGTATTATAAATTTGAGAAATAAGAGTGGGGAGGAAACCTTTTGAGAAAAAACATAGGGTAAAACCTTTTAATGCCTAACAGTTATCTTTATCATTTTTTATACTTTGGCATGGTATTGTTGTATGCGCATGCACTTTCCAACAATCATCACCTTCCTTGTTAGAAAGGTGTGATAATCTTGAGTGATTAGTCAAGGTTTCTACAAGAAGAAGAGTGAGCACTGATCCGAAAGCGATCAAACAAATCTCTTGGGTTATTTTACTGAGACGGAGCGCCCAGAGGTGGACCCTTCATGCCCACTTGACCTTGTGTCAAATGGAGGTGATAAGTTTATTGGAAGCAAGTAATAGATTCATTTAACCGAGCTCAAATTTTATGGGAAACCACAAACCTTACATACTTGTTATTCTAGATAAAGCCCTAACCTTGTCAATTTGGTGCTAAACCAAATTAGTAAAAGTGTTCAGGCATGGTAGATGGCCCGAGTTGGTACCACAAAGTTTTGAGCAACTTTTTTAGGGACTTTGCTATTTATATTCACACTGAAAGTTAAAGTCTGAGGCTACTATCGTAGCCTAGTAGGACTCATGGTTAGATTCTAACCGTAGAGTTTAGAGATTGACATAATCACTGAGTGAATGTCAACAACAATTGGGTGCTAGAATGCCCCATACTTTGTGCCATAGTGCCAAAGGTTTTGAGTCAATCTAGATGAGCACTTTGCAGGTAGGTGGCTCAAGTGTCTCATTAAAGATGACTCTCAGGATATTAATTGAGAAAGGATTTGGTATTGAAGATAGACCGGATAAGTGGCGAAGTCCAACTTTACCAAAAGTCATAAGAGGATTCACTTGTACAAATTTGTGTTTTGTAATATGCTTTTGAAGTGCATACAAGAGTGGTTATTTTTTGTTGTCATTGATTACAGTTGGGTAGTATACTGCCACCTACGGCTAGGTAATGCATTGCCACTATCATGGGGAGGCAACAAAGATTTGTTGTATGCCAGACTTCATATTGGTATTGAACATAAATTGGATGTTGTGTTATTCATGTTTTGTAATATGCTTTTGAAGTGCATACAAGAGTGGTTATTTTTTGTTGTCATTGATTACAGTTGGGTAGTATACTGCCACCTACGGGTAGGTAATGCATTGCCACTATCATGGGGAGGCAACAAAGATTTGTTGTATGCCAAACTTCATATTGGTATTGAACATAAATTGGATGTTGTGTTATTCATGTCAAAGTAGTCTCAAAGTACAGAGATTGATTTTGTTTGTCTATCAGTGTAAGGTGTGTTGGAGGCATACCTAATCCACATATCATAGCATATGTATATATAGACTGGGTAAGTGATAAAGAATTTCTCGTTTATTGCTTTATAGTAAATCATTTCCCATAATTGAAATGGTTTGCGATATTGTTTCACATAGTAGAGGTGTCTAATGAGACCACACTTGTAGAGGTGTGTCTGGATGGTGCTATTAGCTTTTGGATGTGACCATATATAGTCCATAAACATGTCCGTATAGAGACATGGTTGGCCGTAGAGACATTTCCAAACAACCAAAGTGGTTGCAGCCATGTGGATAGGCATGTATCTACTAGTGGGTTGGGAGTGGTACTCTTATTGGTGCACGTTACTCTTATTTTTCTAGTTTCTAGTAGTGCATAGACACTATACATCACATAGATGCTGTCTATGTGGAAATTATCTTCGTTGCAAGATGTGTAAACTGTTCTTGGAAGACTGCAATAACTTTTAGAGAGAGGAAAGTGTAGCTTTCCTTAAACTATGTGCCTTAAACTATGTGTAAGGTCAATTGAACTTTACCACATTATAGAACAATTTGCTAAAGACTTGTAACAGTTGTGCAAATTTGTTGAATCAAAGTCCATGTGGTTCTAACCATAAGAGAAAAACATTTTTGATGTTGTAGAACATGCAAAGGAATTCCTTGAATGTCGGAGCACATTCATTATGAGGTTCTTGAGGATTTGAGAACTTCTGGCATATATATACTCAACACATGATGTTATTTGATGCCTTAGTAGAAATTTGTGTTTTATTGACATTTTCTGCATAGATGAATAATCTAATGGAGAGGAGTACCTCTCATCTTTGGAATCTATTTTTTGTGATCATGACTAGATTTGCTCCATTTACGTTGTTTTATGGACTATAGTCTAGATCTCCTATGGCCATAGAGCTATGCAAGGAGAAGAGTCAACAAGTTGGTAGCATAGTCTACAAATGGTTGGTATTGTAGTTTACAAACTTGAGTTTCCGGAGAGCTCTCGAGTGTGCCTAGTTTTTCATGTCAGTGTCATGTGAAAACAGTGTATCACCAAGACAACTGCAAGCAACAAGGGAGCTCTGATACCATTGCAAGCAACTAGGAAGTGTGGTGTGTTAACCTCTCACCTTGAGGAAGCTCATCATAGGGAGAAATACCTAAAGCACTCATGGGAGTTTGCACCATATCCATGAGAACACATGTTCCAAGGAAAGTAGATGTCCAAATGTCATAAAATGAGTAAAGATCCTAGTACATAATAGTAATCTCCTATTTATACCCCTAGGGCCTCATGTGCCCCACATGTGTAAATGGACTCTAACCCCATGTGCCTAGGCCCATCCCCACATGTGCATGTGCACCACTAGGGCACTTTGTTACAAACCATTCCCTCCTATAATGATTTCGTCCTCGAAATCAAAGGGTGGTTGTGCACAAAACATATACAAGAGGCTACGTACAAAGCCAAAAATATGCCCATGGTCTAGATGTATACATGAACATGAACATGACCATGCAAGCCTCATCTCGATCAATGCATCTAGCTAAAGTATAATGCATCCAATGAATATCCGGAATGCATTCATCCATCATAGCCATCGTGTGAAATCCCCATGGCTCATAGGAAATCCATGTGCACCCATGCCAGGAACCCATGCTAGATCATCGCAAAGGCTTATCATCACACCAAGGACCATACATCTCATATGGCACAGGTCACATCCAAAAGTAAATGCCTTGACTCCATAGAACATAGACAACCATAGGAGCCAAATGATCATGCCTCATAGGTGGTATCATGCAAAAACATATGTGAATCTATGTCCACATCACATGTATCATCATCCAAACCACCCAAGGCATCATCCACATCATGAGACATGAAAGTGCATTTGCTTTCTTTAGCATAGAGCCGATTGGCACGCAAAACCTTCAAAACTTCTTCCATAGGCATCATCATCATTCAATGTAGCATTGGAGATCAAGAAGCCATGCATGAACATGATTTCACCAAAGTTGGAAGCATCACTTTCCATAGGCTAAAAACTGTATAAAATTCTCCTAAAACAATTCCAAACAGGTGCTCAAGGTTGACACTTCACATGCATGAAGCTTCTAAAAGATGAGGATCCATATCCATCATGTTTAAGGCTCCATAACAATGAATTTCTAGAAATTCCAGCAAGTATATTCACTGCTATTCACTCCATTTTCATCCCTCATTTGCATGCCAAACCTTTTCATGATCTTCTAATATTGAAATGCGGGCTGCCATGAAGCTTCTTCCTTGGGTAAACCCTTCCATTTGATGAGATATTCCACAGTGTCACTTGAATTCTCTCATGAATAAAGCTCATGAATCCCTTCTTCAAATTCATAGAGAAGGTGCCAAGTGTAGACAGCCAATCACATCCCAACACTAAGTCAATTGGCCCCATGTCCAACACTAACAAATCAGCTTTGCAAGCATAATCCATTGAAAGCAACACTTCCATGTCCTTACACACCATTGTGCAACACTTCCATTGAAAGCATAATCCATTGAAAGCAACACTTCCATGTCCTTACACACCATTGTGCAATCCATAATTTCCCCATTTGCCACTTGCACAACATGCAATGCATCCAAAGCATCCGAGTACAACTTGAGATTGCACAACATGCAATGCATCCAAAGCATCCGAGTACAACTTGAGATTGCACAAGGAATTTTGATTGACAAAGCTATGCGCGCTACCGCTGTCCCCACAAGTACATGTGCTTCTCTACCATTGATCATAGCCTTGATTCTCAATGTCTGAGTGCTCTTACAACTGGCATAAGCATCATGTGACAACGTGCAAATAGCATCTTTCTTGCATGCACTTGTAGTACACATAGGCAAACCATCATCAAATGAATTGCTCTTCATGGATCCACCCGGATCAAAAGGAATTTCAACATCAACTTCATCACCAAATGAATTTCTCTTCATGGGTCACTCGGATCAAAAGGAAATTCACCATATTCATCATATTTGTCATTGCAATCCAAAAATTTTACTTCCCCATCCTCGAGTTCATCACCATTCGACTTGGTTAAGATCATACTCAAGAATAGTTGTTTATCCTTGCACACCTTGTAATGCTCCTTGGACCATTTCTCTCCACACTTATAGCATAAACCTTTGCTATACATCTCATTGATGCGGTCCTCCTTCATCACCATGCTCTTGTGTGCACCATTAGTCGGCTTCCCATCCATCTTACCATTCCCAACTTTTGAAGAAGTACCACCAAACCTGAAATTTGATTTAGTGCCCTCGCCATACACCGTTGGAAACTTTGGAATGGCATTGCTTGGAGAAGTCTTTACATTGGAAGATGGGACTGCATCATCAACCTTGGAAACTTTGGATTGCCATTGTTGACTATACTTTTCCTCATAGATTTTGGCTAGCACCATAGCTTCCTTGAGAGATGATAGTCGAGCATCTAGATCAGCTCCAATGTTTGACTTGAGCCCCTTGATGTATTTGATCTTCTTATATGTCTCACTCACATCATCTACATGCAAGGATAGTTTGAGGAATTGATGTGTGTACTCCTTTACACTCTTTCCTCGCTCCTCAAGCTCATTCCAAACACATATTACTTTTTGTTGATGTAATTCCAAAACAAATGGTTTCTTCATTTCATATTTGAAGTCCTCCCAAGTGGTAATCTTGTATCCATGATGAGTAGACAAGTGCCTCCACCATGTATGGGCATAGCCTTCAAGATGAAGAGTGGCAAAGTACACTTTGGCTCGATCCGACCTTGGGTTGAGCTGAAAGTACATCTTCATTTTGTTCACCCATTCTTCATACTCTTCATTGGTATTGCCCTCACCCTTGAACTTGCTGAGATTCACTTTGTCCTTCACACCTTTGAATTCATCCTCGTCTTGTGACTCACAATTCCCTTGATTACCACCAACTCTCACAGGAGCTTTTGAAGTCTTCCAAGATCCATCAATAGTTTGCGCATCAAAGTTGAACACCACTTGCTTGCCTTTTCCAACATCCCTTGAGGTTGAATATCCATGTCAGCTTAGGTCCACCAATGTGCAATGATGCATTTGGAGGTCGATTCTCCTTGTCACCATTTTCCACATATTCATTCCCACCATTACTTCTTGCATTGAAGGTACCACCCATGAGATCTTTGCGGAGTAGGGTAAATGCTTCAATGAAGGCTTGTTGTTGATCCTTCATCATTGATTCCATGCGGTTGTTGTACCTTCGTTGCTCTTCTATGCTTGCCATCATGTTTTCTATCATACATTGCATGAGCAGCATCATATCATTAGTGCCAGCGGCGGCGGCGGCTGGGCTAGCATTCCCCTCATGCATTTGTACCCTTTCATGCACATTTACACATTTGTACCCTTTCATGCACATTTGCCCTCAACATTGACCCCATGCTCACGTAGTCTTTGCTCATCTTCATGAAGATCTTGCACAATGGCTTCATCCTCAATCACATTGTCCCTCATATCATATTCATCAATCCCCAAATCATTGATTGCATCCACACCCTTCCTTGGTTTGCTCCGCCCTAGGGCTGAAAATGGACTTTTAGGGTTTGGATGGCAAAAAGTTGTCAAAATTGAGTGATCTAGGGCTCTATGGGAAGCTCTTGAGGTATACTACAAGATTTAAGTGTCCGTTTGACTTCAGTCAATGTGCAATATGAAATTTGTTTTGACTTCTTTAGGAAGTCAACAAGATCGGGTTGACCTAGCTAGGGTTATCCAAATGGAGAGGTTAATAGCTCAAATTGTAGCTTAGAATAAGTACACTAAGGCTATGTAAACCACTTGAACTCAGTCCTTAGCATTTGTGGCTGAATCACACTTTCCCATGCGGTCAAATTTGATCGGTTGACCCACAAAATGAACTCGGGTTCGGGCATTTGATGGCTTGATAGAGAGGTCTTTCCACGTCCTATCCAAGGGTATAAACCACTTCACTTCAATCCTCGTTAACGCTCCGGACTCAATTGCACTTTTCAGATTTAGCAGATCACCCTGTTTTGGGTGAAAAAGTTGCAATTCTTGTGCACAACCACTTGGCAAGTGTCAATAAGCAATAGGCAATGGCAAGAAACCTTATAACACCCCTTTTCAATGTCCTTTTTTTTGCAAATGACTATTAATCCCATTCGGATTAACAACACGATCCTCAATTGAGGACATTAATAAGTGTCATGCAAAGGCACTATAATGTCCTTTTTTTTGCAAATGACTATTAATCCCATTCGGATTAACAACATGATCCTCAATAGAGGACATTAATAAGTGTCATGCAAAGGCACACATTATGAGATATTGGCCACCCAAGGCCTAGTTAGTAAGTTTTGGGCGTCCAAGTGTCAATAAGGGCCAATTGTATATCAGGAATTTTCTCATAATGAAAAGGAAAGAATCCCCTTTGTGCTATTGAGAGCTCTCCCCTTATGACTTGAGAGAGAGTGAGGAGTGAGAGCATTCTAGCATTGTGCCTCTTTATAATGCTTGTGTGTTTATGCTTGTAGGAGAGAGTGAGAGAGAGCGTGATTGGTCTATGTGATGGTGTAAGCGACTCCACGGTGACAGTGTGGAGGTGGATCTTGGAGTTTGGATCTTGACAAGCGAGCTTGGAGGCCTCAAGGGACTCAAGATCAAAGCATTGGTGGTAAGTACCCCACGACGGTTGTGTTCTATTGCTCATTCATAAGGTGAATGTGTAGAGTTCCCTCTTGGAGATGTGTAGAGTTCCCTCTTGGAGATGTGGTAGCCCATAACATTTTTTCCGCTGCTGCTGCCGAGGAAACACCTTTGTTTCTTCCATACTCTTTGAGTTTCAGCTCCCATTGCATAGTATTCATTATTGCCTTTACATTCTGGTAGTGCATTGTGTGGAAAATGAAGGGATAAGGTGTGTGTTGTCGAGAAAAAAGTTATAGTTTTGAAGTTGTGAATGTTGTGGAGAGTAGTTTAGGAAAGGATTCATTGGTTACTCTTGATAATTTATAAGTTAGCATCACAAAAAACACCAACATGAAGAAGCAGGTTGGGTGTGTTTTCTTCTTTTTTCAAAAAAAATAATAAAAAGAAAAAACATAAGGGACCATTGATTGAGCCAGGAACTTGCATTTCATTCCTTAGCATTGGCACAATCTAATTTTCATCATTTGGATAAGTATTATGAATCCAAAACCACAAATTGCCGACGCAAAAAATTCCACGTGAAAGTGCAGGAAAGTTGTTCACGACGTAAACCATGTCCCTGCAGTTTCACGCTGCGAATCAGTGTCGGGATTTTTGTCGAAAATCACGGGATTACATTCCAAAAATAGAAACCCTTATCCTGACACCTCTGACACGGTGCAATTCGCCAAAATTTGGAGCACGTGAAAGTGCAGAAAACCATTCACGACGTGAACCATTTTTAAAGGGGTTCACGACGTGAAACACTTACTTTTTCACGACATAAACGAAATCCTATAGATTGACGTGAAGGCCAAACCAATGGATTAACAATACCAAGGCTGTGAGGGTCGGCTAAGGAAAGGGAATTTGACTAAAAGAAGGAATTTAACCCTAAGGAGAAAATATATTGAGCACATGAAAGTGCAGGAAAACCATTCATGACGTGAACCATTTTCTTGCAGTTTCACGACGTGAAACGCATCCTGCTGTTTCACGCCTCCTAAACAGAGCGATAGAGTCAGAAATTGAATCAATTTGGGTTGATTAATAGCTGATCAAATCATAAATACATGCACTTAAGATCTGGAAAACCCATCGGAGACGAGCTTACGCCTGACGATGGTGCATCAAATCATCCCGGACTTCCTACCAAAGAAGTGTGGGATCAAGACATTCCGCAAGCACACACTTGAGTGTCTTGAGAAACTTGACCACCGCGGAAACTAGTAGTGAAGAATCCATGGAAGAAGGGCTGAGATACGCTGGGTTTGGGAAAGAAGATAAACCACACTGCCCAACCAAGTCCAGTGGGATCATTGATATCGCCCAATGATTTTTCAGTCTCCAAACTAGTCATGATGAAGAAGCGCAATCTGCGAGCATGGGTCCGTCAACTAGCGCTGGACTCGATCCAAGATAAGAAGTGCCATTCCAAGCGTTGAATTCTAGGCTGGCAAATACTGGCACCCCTCAAATTAGATGAGATGTGGAAAGTGATGCTAGGACGGGTCAAATATTCTTTCCCACCACTGAGGAAGTAGAATTGGACCTTCAACAAAGTGAGGTAGAACAACAACTCTGAGAATTGAGCTTAAGGAAACAAGATCTTGATACTCGTAGGGCAAGAGCTGAGAGAAAGGAAACAGGAAGTGTTAACCCACTCCAATCATGAGGAAAAGAACCTGAAAGTGCTACAGGTAGAAGTGATGGAGAAATTCTAAACTTGGAGCCCATCAATGAGGAATCCAGAATGGAGGAAGGGTTTACAATCAGAGAAGAAGAGGGTAACATAGCTAACTTGGCTGTAGAAGTAGAGGACTGACTTTATACCAAGAAGGATATTGAGCTAATGATCAATAACCCTACATTCTTACAAGACACAAAGCTCTTAATTACACAAAGACGCACAGAGGAGGCGACTAATGGGGAATTCCACTAGGGTACCACATCTGGACCAGTCCATGAACCCGAGATACCTAGAAGAGCTAATACAGGTAGGGGACGAGGTCTAGGAAGGGGGGCCCCAAAGACCTAGAAACGATCCAGCTATGGGCCTTAATGTGGCTACAAGGGCAAACTTATTAAATATGGCAGCGGAGATGGGTAGGGGGATGGTCAGGGAAGTAGTCTCTACTCTAGAACCTTGACCTTCCCAGATGAAACCCTATATCGTTTCAAAACTTGTCCAAAAGTTCTCTGGGGATGGTGATCCTATCCAACATGTAGAGATTTTTGAATCTACATGTGAAATCTGCGGACCGATCAATGATGTGACCATGATACACGCCTTCTCGCTGACCTTAGGTGGAAAAGCTCACCAGTGGTTCCGAACCCTTAAGCCTGAGGACAAGGTTAGCTTCACAAGGTTAAAGAATGTTTTTGTGCCGAGTTTTACCCGTAGTGGTGACGAATGGAGCCCCATGGCACAACTACATAACATCAAACAAAAGGAAGATGAGTCGATGAGAGACTATGTCTCTCACCTGAAGCACTTAAATTCAAGATGCAAACTTCGGGAAAGGTTGACAGATGATCAATTGTTACCTTGTTTCAGGAGAGGGGTTAGAGACCATAAAATGCATGATTACCTGGTACTAGCTCGGCCATCTACTCTTGATGTATGCTGCAAATTGGCAATAGAATATGAAGATAATATGTTAGAATTGCCACAACCCGAAGATGTTAAAGCATCTGCAGCAACCACGACTTTGCGTGTCTCGAGTCACCAAGAAATTGAAACTCGAAGTAAGCAAGTCGGACATATGATTGTGGATGAGCTCAGCAATTCCATATTAGAAAAATTAAAGGTCAGGGAGGGAAGAGAGACATCTGGGCATGGGCATAGTCACCTTTACCCCCGCAGGAAATTGGTGTGCTGCTCCATGTGCAGATTAAATCATACAACCACCGAATGTCCACAGTTAAGGGCAAGGCCATTACTTTACTGTGCTCACTGTGTAAAATTGGAAAATCATGACACTTCAATGTGTAGATATCCAAGGTTTCAAAATGTGGCACAACTACCAGCAAATAAACCCCCATTGGCTTTGCTGGCACCACCTATGTAGATCACTGTTCTGCCACTATTGGACAACCCAACTCTTCCTACTTAACTAGGGGGATGTTCCGGGTACAAGACGCTTTGCCCTTGCCACCACTAGTTTTACCACCACAACCACCACAGGCTAAGATCAATCAAGTAGTGATTGAAGAGCCATCAGAAGATGTTGAACTGGTGGCGGGAATTAGAACTTAGTGGGGAATACTACGAGGAAATGGCTGAGGTCACACGCCAGAGTACTATGTCCTACAAAATAACACGCCAGTACCTGTGTTTCAAACCACGGTACAATGGAAGGGCAAGGAAATAAACTCAAATCTGAGAAGAGGACCTTTACAATGCTATGGCTATGGTGGGCCACATCGAGTAGCCGAATGCCCCAACAAGAATATGATTCATACACACCAACCACAATAAGTGGGGACCACGCCCAATGACATGCTAGTGCTCACCTGCACTAAATGTGGAATTGATCATTTGATCAAAGATTGTCCCTACCGAGCAAGTGGTTCTGCTTCTACTACTAATCAGGCCACCATCCGTACCAATCTAGGAAGATCACACCGCTCAATGTCCTAACACAAGCTCAAGCTCAAGCTCAATTAGGAGACAAGGGAAAGAACCGGGCGGACGCGACTATTTCCAAATCTGGCCGCCGCAGGAGAAGAGTGAAGAAATTAGGAAAGGGGGACACACGGGTTACAATCCAAGACGGATCCGAAGAAGATACAATTGATACCGGATCCACATAATCAAAGGAAGAAGGGGATCAAGGGATCAACCTTTGAGGATTAGACCAGGGAAAGCAAGGAGAACAACCAACAACTCCAAAGGGGGTTGGTGAATATCCCAATGCCGAGATGAAGAAACAAGGAAACTAGAAGATGCCAAGGCCTTAGTCGAAGAGTACCAAACAACTTCATGAAACTAAGCCAAGGGCTAGTCGAGTAAGGGATACCATCTATCCATGAGATGAACTACCCCGGAATAGGGTGTTGAACATGCCAACCTCGATTTCGGAAGGAACAGAAGAGAACTCCCAATAAACAAACACAATGTCTAGAATGTTTGAGGAAAATAAGTTGGGGGGATCTATTCATTCCTTCCCCATGGAAGAATACGAGACACCTACATGGGAAGAGCCCTCTGTATCCAAGGAACCCAGGGATATAGGAAGCCTCACGAATGTACTATCCACACACCTGTCTAGATGCCCTTGGGGCAACTATTACGCAATTCACTCACCTTATGGACAGATGTAAAAGAATGGGTCGAGGGAGGTCTAAGGCCCCAGCCGATAATATTGATGAGATGCTGCCACCTTTGGCAGAAAGATCATTGAAGCATACAAAGGAAACCCAAGTCGTTAAGATACCAGTTAACTAACTTGGACGCTACTATGAAAGTGACAACACGAACGCTACCATACTGATTCATCATAATGGGTACCAAGCATTGGCTATCCTGGATGGTGGGGCAGGTGTCAGCATCATTACCAAACACTGTTGGGAAAACTGGGGGAAACCTGATCTAAAAAAAGCATATCTAATCGTTAAGATGGCTGATGGAACATCTTCGAGACCCATTGGGCTCTTGGAAAATGTTAAATTCAGACTTTTTATGCTTCGCTATCGCCATACATTTGTGGTCATGGACTTCCTACGCCAACCTGATACATATGACATAATAATATTGGGACGACCCTTCACATGAGGGAATCTAAATTGGTGCATGATTGGGCCTTGGATCATGTGTATGTACGCAGGGACTCACAAATCTTGAAGATTGATCTAAGAGCATGGAAAGCACACCCCATGGAAGGGCAATTGTTTGGTAATGACTCGGTCACAAACGGAGCAAACCACATCCCTATAGATATGCCAACCTACATAGGGGGAAACCAAGGATGAGGAGGAAATGAGAATGTATGTGTCACTACCTCCCCCGAATTTCAATGAAAATTGGATGCATGTGTTGGCTACCATTGATGTAATGAAACCCAACGGAACCCAGTATTTGGAATCTGGAACCATCCCCACGACTTCTATCTGCATGGTTAATTGGCAAACCATGGATGAGGAATCAGGAGGGTAAACATCAAGTACAGAAGGTACTATGGCACGAAGCCATACCAATATCCAATGCCTCAGGCGATGGCCGGAGACCGAAATGGTACCTAGCCCGATGAAACGCCCTACTGTGTAAAGCAAACCTACGGATGCCCAATGGTTGAGATACCTTGAGGCTACAAAGGTACATGATGAATTCTCAAAAAGGACTGGGGCGAGGAGTTGAGAAAAATATCATTGGAAGGAAGGCACCAAGAGAAAATCATCCTTCAAGAAACCGATACACCCAAGCTTACAAAAGCCGGATGTCAAAAACACAACAAGGCCTTAGTAGAGGCAGAGCGTGAGGCCAAGAAGATCATGGCAAAAGCCAAAAAGGACAATGAGGACAAACTAGACTTGCTTTCAGTACCCGACCATTTCAAGAACTATACAGTAGATGATTGGAGAGTGGTTTGGCTGATAGTAGCTACAAGGGTAAAAGAGGACGGGCTGTCGGCATCATACGATGGCCCGGTAGAAGTCAAGGAGGTTGATATTGTGGAACCAGGGGAAGAAGCATGGCCCGTATACATTGCTAAAGATTTGACTTTTGCAGAGGAAGAAGAACTCATTTCTCTCCTCAAGGAATATAAGGATTGTTTTGCCTCGAATTATAAGGAAATGAAAGGGGTACCGTCGGAGGTGGTACAACATACAATCCCAATCATGGAAGGCTCGTGACCAACCATGCAGATACCATACCAGATGAATCCAAAGTATGCAACAATTGTAAAGGAAGAAATTGATAAGCTCATTTTGCTACAGACTTTATTTATGAGATCGAGCATACGGATTAGTTGTCACCTATTGTGATAGTGCCCAAAAAGAATGGGAAACTGAGAGTATGTGTCGATATAAAAAAGTAAATGCGGCCACTCGGAAGGACCATTACCCATTACCTTATATACTAAACATGTCTTGGAAAGAGTGGCTGGGAGGGAAGCGTACAGCTTCTTGGATGGGTTTTTCGGGTACAATCAGGTGTCCATAGGACTAGAAGACCAACATAAGACAGCCTTTAACACAATGTGGGGGACATATGCTTATAAGGTTATGCCGTTCGGTCTCACAAATGCCCCGGCAACCTTTCAATGATTGATGTCAATGATTGATGTGCATAGCTTTTAAGGACTACTTGCAAAAGTGGTTGGAAGTGTTTATTGATGATCTATGTGCACATTCTCGATGGGAAGATCATTTGACCTGCTTAAGGAAGGTGTTTGAACATTGCTGATTATATCGGACATCATTAAACCCCTTGAAGTGCCAATTTTGGGTCAAGCATGGTGTGATACTGGGACACATAGTCTCAAAAAATGGTATATCCACCGATGATAGCAAGGTCAAACTAATCTTGGAGCTACCACTGCGTACCAACTACAAAGGAGTGTAAAGGTTTATGGGTCATGTGGGGTATTATCGCAGCTTCATCATATTTTATGGGTCATGTGGGGTATTATCGCAGCTTCATCATATTTTATGCTGACATAGCCAGACCCTTGCACAAACTTCTCATTGTCTTTGAGTGGAATGAGGAATGTCAAGAGGCTTATGATCGTCTGAAGCAAGCCCTGGCAAGCGCACCTATTTTACGATCCCCCAATTGGGATCTCATATTTCACGTACACATCGATGCGTCAAATTTTGCTATTGGTTATGTGCTAGCCCAACCTAGTGAGTTCAAATTGGACTATCCAGTTTGCTTTGCTACTTGTCAGTTGAATGATGTAGAGGTGAACTACACCACTACGGAGAGAGAAGGATTGGCCATGGTGGTCTATGCAGTCAAGAAATATCGACATTATCTCTTAGCCAACAAATTCATATTTTTTGTAGACCATCAAGCCTTGCTATATCTAGTGAATAAGCCTTGCACCCTAGGAAGAATCACTCGTTGGCTGCTATTGTTGTTGGAATTTGACTTTACTGCTGTCATGGTAAGGAAGGGAGCACAACATGTGTTGGCCGACCACCTGGTGTCGATGATGACCTTCTTGATTCTTGTTTATTCAAGTTGGATATGGTACCTGCGTGGAGCGAAGTGATCTCGGAGTATCTAGCTTATGGTTTTTCACAGGACAGACCCTTGAACAAGGATAAGATGCGGTGGCTTATCAAGCTTGCGGCACTATATTAATTGATTGCCGGAGAACTTTATAGGCTAGGCAAATACAATGTGCTCAGACGGTGCGTAAGAGAGGATGAATTTGTGACCATACTGGAAGAATCTCATTTTGCTAGAGAAATTACAGTTCAAAAAGTGCTTCAAGCTGGACTCTAGTGGCCTACGTTATTTGGGGACACCATAGAGTTTGTCAAAAGATGCAAGGAATGCCAACGTTTCGCTATTCCATAACAAAGAGACAAGATGCCACTAACCACCATCATCGTAAGGCAACCATTTGAGAAATGGGGAATAGATTTTGTAGTGCCGATTAGTCCAGCGGCACATCAATCCCAAGCCCGCTACATAATTGTGGCCACCATGCACTATTTCACGAAGTGAGTGGAAGCCAGAGCTTCAAAGAAAGCTGATGCACGAACAATTGCAAAATTTGTATAGAAGCAAATCATATTAAGGTTCAGCTGCCCATTAGAATTAGTGAGTGATCGCATCTCACATTTCATCAATGAGGTGATTAATCATTTGCTTGCAGGATTCTTAGTGATCCATCGAAAATCATCACCTTACTACCCACAAGCCAATGGTCAAGCAGAAAGTACCAAGACAAGATTTTGTGTACCATCTTAACAAAAACATTGGAAGCAAATCGAACAGATTGGGAGCATAAGCTGACAACAGCTCTTTGGGCCTACCGCACATCATATAAGGTAGCGACAGGATATACTCCATTTCATCTAGCTCATGGTGTTGAAGCGGCTATGCCCATGGAATACCTAGTCCCAAGCTTAAGGATTGCTATACAGGAGCATCTAACTAAGAATGCATTAGCTGAAAGGCTGATTGACTTGGAAAAACTGGATGAGACCCGGTTGATAGCATCACATGGGCTCATGGTCGAAAAGTTACGCAGGAAACACTAGTTTGATAGAAACCTCAAGTAAAAAGAACTAAAAACGAGGGACCTTGTCCTCATGTATAGTGTGGGAAACGCTAGGAAAAAGAAACTTAAATACTGAGGCCTGGGACCATTTCGAGTATCAGAAATCACACCTCAAGGGTCTGTCTGAATAGAAACGATTGACGGCATCCAAATGGAGGGGTATGTCAATGGGAGTAAACTGAAAAAATATTTTGGACCATTAACCCAAGAGATGCTCTTGCAAGAACACCTCTTAAAACAACAAAGACAGTTGGCAAAAGAAAGAATCCAGCAAGCAAAGATGAAGATAAGGCTAGGCAAGTCAAAGCTAAAATGTGGAAAGGCCTGATTCATGTCAACATGGCGTTCGCAACCCTTGTGGACGAAGAGGATCTAAACATTGAGCCAGCACGACTCAAGTTGGGACTCACAACAGCTAAGGGCATTGCAACAAGTATTGCATTAATAGACACAGGGTCCAGCCACAACTTGATCTCATATGATACTTGGATAGCCTTAGAAATACCATACCTTGAACCCACAGATGCATAAGTTCGTAGTGTGCACCTAACAACCACAAAGGCTGAGGCGTATTTAAATGTTAATATTTCCATCAGTAATAATTCCTTGGTCAAAAAGGTGTTTGTGATGCCTAAAGGTACAATGGAAGAAGAGATGATCCTAGGACGATCCTGGATCTGTGCCAACAAGTGCAATATCCAATGGGAAGAAAGAGCAGCATCGCTGAGCATCGGTGAGAAGGTCATGTCCATACCATTATGGAACTCGACAAATCAAGGGAAACAAATCACTACAGAGGCAATACCTCGAAAAACAGAATCTACACCCATTGTGTTGAATTTATCTACACAATACCCAACATACAAGGGCACACATAAATGGGTGCTCAAGAATCAACTCAAGGATCATCCAGAGAGGAAGGAGACAATGAGTAATGAACGTATTTAGGGAACAATTCAAAAGTTGGCCATTGCCAGCACCTACTAAGTGGCAGAACTCCAAGCACTTGCAAAGGCCTCATGAGACTATCATCAGCAATGGGTCCGAAAGGACCTACTGCAAGCACAAGGCTACTATTAAGGCAATACAGCAACATGGGTACCCAAACCAAAGCCCATGGCCAAAACCACAACAGGTTCGAATCAATATACAAAGAAATGTGAGGGCTTACATCATCAACTTCCCAATAGAGCCAACACCACACCTTCTCTTGTGTGGAGGATAAAGAAAATTCAGCCAACTGAGTTGAAAATGACCAAGGCAACAACCATACCTACTCTGAATACAGAATGGAACAAGACAGGTGAAGGTAGAGGCAAAGGTGTTCCAAATGGAAGCCATACACAACTAGACATAGCAACAAAAATATTTAGTTGGGTGGAAGGAACAATAAGAAGCTCCCAAATAGAATTAAAAAGACTGCATCAGCAAATGCCCAAAAGTTCCAAGGTGAACCCTTGGTTTTCATGGTAAAATTAAAGGGACAAGGTAAGCAATGCATCATCATATACATGTGTGAGTGTTTGAGCATGAAAGATAAAAATTGGATCTTATAAACTCCACGTGAAATTGTAAAAAAATGATTCACGTTGTGAACCACCCTACAATCATTCACATTGTGAACCATTGTTTGGTGTTTCACCCCATGAAAGAGTGCAAAGAGTTTCCCGCCGTGAAACGGTAAGAACTGTGCAACCAATTATAAAATGACACGTGGTTCCTTCATTAAACGTAGCCGCCTTGTCCGATGGCTATGCTATAAAATCAAATTTTCGTCTTCTTTTCGTCACTTTGCTTTGTGTGAATTCGTGTTTTCTTCTTCGATCAACTTTCATACATCACGTGCTTGCTTCCGACCTCCTTCAACCGCCTACCCAAGCTCGTCTAGGTGGGAGCTTAAATTTTTTCTTTTTCTTTATCTTTGCTTTCCTTTTTTCTATCTTTTGTCCATGATAATGTCAATTGATGGTACAAAGTCTAAAATATCTTTTCTGCGTTCGAGTCAATTGATTGAATGCTTGAATGCCTGCTATGTCTAGGATGCATATAAATCAATTGAATACATTCAATACATGACGTGTTTCAAATAAAATGAAAAAAGTCCATAAACCACATGACTACAGATTCACGTCCCTGTAGTCTCATGTATGCTCTTTCATGTCTCCATTTTTCATGTCATGACAATTCACGTCATATGTTTCATGTCTTGGTCCTTCACGTCTTTGTCCCACGTTTGATAATTCATGTCTGCTCACTCACGTCTCCGACTTTCACGTCTCCATTTTTCACATCATATGTTTGACGTCTTCGTCCTTCACGTCGTCTGATATTTCACGTCTTCTCACTCACGTCTTGGATTTTCACGTCTTCTCACTCATGTCTTGGACTTTCACGTCTTCATTTTTCACGTCATGACAATTCACGTCATATGTTTCACATCTTGATCCTTCACGTCTGATAATTCACGTCTTCCCACTCACGTCTGATAATTCACGTCTTCCCACTCACGTCTTGGACTTTCACATCTTCATTTTTCACGTCATAACAATTCATGCCATATGTTTCACGTCTTCATCATTCACGTCTTGGACTCTCACGTCTTGGACTCTCACGTCTTGGACTTTCACGTCATATGTTTCACGTCTTAGTCCTTCACGTCTGCTCTTTCACGTCATGACAATTCACGGCATATGTTTCACATCTTCATCATTCACGTCATGGTCTTTCACGTCTTGGTGTCTCACATCTGCTCATTCACGTCATGATGGCTCATGTCCTAACCATTCACGTCTTGTAAATTCACGTCATTTTCATGCCTAGTAACTCATCATCACACTAACATACTATACACTCACAGATTAACATACTAACACTAAATTACTAACAAAAAAAAAGAAAAAGAAAAGAAAAAAAAGAAAAAGTAACTTCCCCCCACCAGTCATTCGACTGACTGTATATGATGGTACAAATGTCGATTTCAGAATCTGAAACATTTGAGCAACCATCAACAACGCAAGCAAGCAGTGCTATGGGGTCCCCAACCAGTCACCGACTACAAGGGTCAAGAAGATTGAAGACCAATTTCTTGGGCCCTTATGCCCAGTCATTCCAAGGAACCCTCGTCAGGAAGGAAGTCATCACACCCCATGGGAAGGTAACTCTACAATGCTACAGCCCGGAGTGCCTCCATCTATTAGAGGATGCTGAAGTCAAAGAAAAACTCAACAAAGTAGGCCTCGGCAGAATGGCAGAGGTACTGCCCGCGTAGTCGACACCGACCTCTGTGCCGAGTACCTAAGGACATACGACAAGCAGACAAAGAGAGAAAAGATTACAAAGGCGGATGGCACCACAGAACAGCTCCTCATCACAGAGGATTTAATCCGAGAATGCTTACAACTCCCAGCTGTAGTGAAGGCCCACAGGCACAACATTGATACAATGCCAATCAACGAAATGCTCAAGAGAGATTCTTACAATTCAAATGGAGCAGAATACGACAACATCATAGATGAAGCCACCGAAAAAGCATGCAGAGCAATGTCACTTATGATGCAAATAAAGCCAATAGACAGGTACAACAAGGTGGGCTTAAATATGATAGCTAAAGCTTATGAGGAAAAGGAGGAGGATTGGGCTTTTATATGCATAAGGAGATGGAAAATTACCTGAAAGCCCCTCAATCGAAAATCAGCAATCCTTACCTCCTCACTCAGGTACTTAACCACGTAGCAAAGATACCTCTGAAAGAGCATGAACCAGAGGAGCATTTGCAGCTAGCACTCATCCCGACCGACCTACAGATGCTACTGGCAGTTTAGAAGAGGGGCAGGCAATATTAATGGAAACACACGATCTCATCAAGAAAATAAAAAAAGATCGCAAAAAGAAAACAGGAAAAAAATATGAGAGGAATACTTGTGGATGTAACAATAGAATCACAACAAATGGAAGCGAAGGTGACAACTAAAATCCAAACATACCAAAAAGCCTTGTAGGAAAGGCTACTTAGTCCTACTGTGGAAGAACCACAACAACAGCTCACCCCTCCAGCAAGCCTTGCACAGCTCATCTTTACAGACCTCTCTCCCCTCAAGGATTCACACTTAGCAGATACACCAACAGAGGCAGCAGAGAAACAAGCACAGAGGAACCAAGCTGTGGAGGGACGAGTAGTAGAAGAAGTACCAATCACAACACAAGAAGTGGAGGCTCCCCCAGAGTCTAGTAAGAGACAACGATCGCCAGATCCTTCGAGTCCAAGCAAAGGGAGAAGGTTGGATGATACGGAGAAACTGCTGCAGCTCAAATCCTTCCAAGAGATGGATTCTCAACGCTTCATCTAGGAAACCGTGGAAGGCCTGGAGGCACTCCTACACGATCCACTTACAAAAAAGGATGCTGAGACTAGTACACACTGGGAACAGGAGCAAAAGGTGTGGCATTGCCACCTATTAACAACGCACATGTTACATGACTGGAACGCCAACCTCTGGAAGCAGCTGAAAGATGCTAATGCACAAGTACAAAGCATAAAAACAACTCTTACGGCAGCACAGTCAACTCACAAAGAAGTGATCATGAAGAGCTTAAAGGCTGCAGAACAACATGAAAATAGATACAATGCCTTAGAAAGTAATAATCTCATTTTAAGTTAGACAATTGTACAGAAGATCAACGAAAACGCTGACTTAAACACAAGACTGGAGCAGGCAAAAGAGCAACTTCAAGAAGAGATAACCCACACACAGAGCCTCACAACTATGCATGCCAGGCAAATAAAGGAGTGCCAAGACACTGCAAAGACTAATGAAGATATGCTTCAACAACAAATAGAGCTACTAACAACCCAACTCAAGGCATAACAAGAAAGAGTGCAAGATATCCAACAAGAAAGAGAACATGCAAACAAAGCACATGTAGAAAAGATCAAGGCTCTCAACGAAACCATCAGCACCAACCAGGCAGAGGCGCAAAGGAATCAAGAGACCATATCACAACTGACAGTACAATTACAAGACACACAAAGATTGGCAGCACAAAGGCTCAATCAGATTACTGAAGTACAACAAAGGGAAGCCCACTATCACAGGAGAGCACAAGAAGATGAAACAAGAAGATTTGAGGAGATGGATGCTAAAAGAATGATCCGGGAAACAACCATCTCCAACCAACTCAGCAATGTCAATGCTCACATGTAGGATCTGGCTCGCCACCTAGCAGCACAAGAAAGGAGTCTATGCCCGAGCCAACAGATGATCTGCGTATCCTCCTTGAGCGCACCTCGGAGTCGGGATAGCTGCCAGTAACTCCTCGGGCCCCTCCTCGCACTCTTACTTTGTTCTTATCTACACTAACACTCTTATTACTTCAGTATGATATCAACTTAGCTGAAGATATAGGCCTAGGTGAACTAACCCTAATTAAACAAAATACTGAAAGGGATACTGACCCAACAATCATCATGGGCATTTTGAGGGGGGATCTTGTATTAACTAACCCTCAAGACATCTTCTTCTATCCCTTGCATCCTATAGTGCTAAACCTCCGTAGTTAGTGCCGCATGCTCCAAAATTTTGATATCCTGGACACAACAGTGTCGACAAGCTCGATATGTTTGTTCCAGATGACATACCAGAGACGCCAGCCAACTACGAGGTGGTTGCAAATACTTATCAATGGGTAATTAGTCATGGGTGGCTAGAAGTATACTCAGACCTCAAGGTAAAGGTTGGGGCCAAGTCTTCGCACACCAAGTACCTAATCCCCCTCCTTGCTGCTTTACCAAAAGCACTCATGATGACAAGGAGAGTTCAAGCCATGCTCCCCCTTGGCCTCTCCACCAATGCCAAGGGTACCCTCACACACATACTAGATTCTATGAATCAAAGTGGATACAATGTGTGTGTGAGAGTGGTATGCAATCCAAAATGTAGGGTAGAGTGACTTACATACACATTAGCATGAACTCATGCTCATTTATCACAAACTCATTTCTCAAATAGCTCCAATCACATCAACACCACCAAAAGACAATGTGAAGCATGAAAAAGCATCATATCACATCATATGGCATTCCCATTGGCATCTCATGTGAAATATAGGCATCCCAACATCATATAGCATGTAATCAAACATCCATAAGGCTCAATGGCATGTGAATGGCCTATGGAATCAATTAATGGCAAGCTTATAGTCTCAATGCTCACAAATCCCCAATCTAGTGCATTAGGGTTGGCATTTGGCTCATGTGGTAGCCACTCCAATCAATATCAATGTGCAAGCTATGCTCAATGACCAAATAAGAGACTCACTGATTTGTTGATAGGGCTCCAAATCGTGTTGAATCATGGCTGTAGAACTCGCAGCAACCGGTGTTGATTTACATAGGAATATGCTGAAATTCACAGCTCCACACCTAGCTTAAACTTGCCTAAGCTTAGGCAAAGCAGGATCGCAGCTAGGGCGTTGACTGGAGTCAACGATCTGAAGCTTATGATCTAAAACATGATTTGAAGCTTATGATCTGTAGTAAATATGTGGTCTGCTGATGCTGGCCGACTGCTGTTGACGCTGGCCGACCTACGATCTGAAGCTTACGAACACGATGATCTGTGGACTGTAGCTGCTGACGCTGGTCGACTGATATGTCATCCCCAACCAAAACATGAATCGCCTAGGCCGCCTCCAAAACGCGAATCGCTTAGGTCGACTGTTGTGTTTTCCACAACCAGGCGTCAATCGACAGGCCGCCTACATAACCACTGTAGATCGCAGGCTGGGCCGACTGATGTGTCTTCCACCTCCAAAACGCGAATCGCCTGGGCTGCCTAGACAAACTATGGATCGCAGCCAATGCATTGATAGCAGATCGTAGCAAGACGAATCACTAGTCAGATCGTAGCAGGACGAGTCACTAGTCAGATCGTTGTCCTCATGCTAGGCTCAAGCTTAATCAAACACAGATTTTGAAATCAGATGCTTCTTGATGAGGATTAGGGAAGATTAATGGTTGATTTACAGCAGCAAAATGATGATGAGATGCTCCATGAAAACTTCCATTGGAGAGCTTGAAGCTAAAGAGAAGAGGAATCAAAGTCCTAAACAAATGTCTTGCTAAAACAGAGATTGGAACCCTAATTTGTCTCAAGATCAAGCAAGGAAAAAGGGGAAAAAAACTAAAACGTTTTGGATTAAGAGTTAATCATGGATTAACAGTTTCCCCCAATTTTGGTCCTGAAATTCCAATTTAATGAATCCATCCCCAAATTTGATCCACCATAACCCATAGGCCCCCAAAATCTCATGAAAATGTGCATCAAAAGGATCAAAACAATTCAAACAAAACCACCATAGCCCATTTCTTGATCAATAAAATTTCCAAGAAACTCCAAGAAAATGCAGAAATTTTTAAAATTTTCAGAAAACATGAATCGAAGATAAGGCTTTGATACCATTGCAAGCAACCAGGGAGCTCTGATACCATTGCAAGCAACTAGGAAGTGTGGTGTGTTAACCTCTCACCTAGAGGAAGCTCATCATAGGGAGCTTACCTAGAGCACTCATGGGAGTTTGCACCATATCCATGGGAACACATGTTCCAAGGAAAGTAGATGTCCAAATGTCATAAAATGAGTAAAGATCCTAGTACATGATAGTAATCTCCTTTTTTTACCCCTAGGGCCTCATGTGCCCCACATGTGTAAATGGACCCTAACCCCATGTGCCTAGGCCCACCATCCCCATGTGCATGTGCACCACTAGGACACTTTGTTACAACAACGTAGTTTGTCTTAAAGTTGTAGTTGAGTCCTTGGAGTTACTGCACTTCATGAACCAAGGAGAATTCTTAGGTTCAAAGATTGGAACACGAGGACTATGTACCGATAGGCAATTGTTAAGTGGAAGGATAGGTCAGAAAAGGTCTCAAGTGAGAACAACTATATATGCTTACCAATAACTTTTCCCAATTTGTTTTCGCGGATGAAAACTCTTTAGAAAGGGGGGTAAGGACATGGAGTCCACACGCTGGAGCGCATGTGGCGAGTGTGTCTGAGATTTAGGAGTGAGGTGCTCGGGTTGGAGGACCATGGGCGGTCGGGCTAGTGAGGGCAGGCAAGCCACTATATAAGCCTTACAATGTGGATTGTTATCCACATTCCTCTATGGTTGTGTGATGATCAGAGCTCGAGCCCTCCTTGGTTACGCTGCGATGTAACATATGTGATGGGGGAGGGGAGGAGCCACATGTTAGGAGAGAGAGAGAGAGAGAGAGAGGTGGGCGGAGGGGCAGAGTAGAGGCCACATATTAGGAAAGGGGAGAGAAAAGTAAATAATATAATACAAAAATATAAAGATAATATAATATAAGTATAAAATATATATAATACCAATATATAAACATATAATAAGTAAAGATATTAAATCTATACTAATATATTATAATATAATGTTATATATATATAAGTATAAATAAAAAATTAAAAACACATATATACTAAATATATAATAATATACTAAATATATATAATACCAATATATAAACATATAATAAGTAAAGATATTAAATCTATACTAATATATTATAATATAATGTTATATATATAAGTATAAATAAAAGATTAAAAACATATACATACTAAATATATAATAATATACTATACATATGATAATTTCATATTTATGTAAGAGAGTGCGTATGTGAGACGGGTGTGAGAACAGAGAGAGAGAGAGTGCATGTGCATATGTATGTGTGTGAGAGAGGGTTGTGTCTATGCATGTGACATAGACATAGAGAGAATGTATGTGAGAGACACACAAATATGCATCTATCTATATGAGAGAGTCGCATATAGACACATGCACACCGTGCACATAACACACAGACTCACACATGCTTGCACATACATACACACTCACCTTGCATATGCACAATGGCATATATGTATACAAGCAAAAATTTCATGCGGCACTAACCTGTAGAGATTGATTAACAAAGATTTTCAAGGAGAAATACACGTGCTTTCACATACTTTAAAAAGTTGTGACCGGGCGAATAGATATATTGCGGAAGCAAGTTAAAAAAAGGGAAAATCGTCGTTCTGCTTTTTTCGGCGGCGGCAAGCGGAAGAGTGGCCGGGGTGGTCCGGGCCTACGCGCAGAATACAGACAGACGGACAAACTGAGAGGAGTATACAAACTACCAAACGACTATGTATGTATCTAAGAGTTCCGTTGACGATTGTCTGGTAAGCTTTCTATTAAATAGTCTGCTGTTCTGTGTTTCCAAATAGAGACGGCCGCTCTTTGTAGTGTTCGGTGACATTGCATTCCAATATATATATACTGAGCGTAAGGAGGTACTCTAAAAGTAACAAGTGTATTGGTTCTCTTTATTCCCCATCCCCAATATACTTAAACCTTGAAGTTATGAGTAAAGCTAGCAAGTTGTTGTAACGCTAGAGCTGCGTTGCTTGGATTCTCTAGCAGGTTTTTCTATGGTCATTACAGATGCACTGGGGAGATGTTGAGCGTTGAGAGGGGGGTAAAGTCTGGCATACATGTGTCTCAGACATTAGGCAGGATAAGTGTGTTCGCAAATTACTTGCATCGAGCTGCTGCAGAGGTAATGTCCAAGAGTAGGTCTTTCTCTAATACCAAGCGTTACTCCCCAATCTAGATATCTTTTGTGAGATTTGGAGATGCGATACGCTCTAGGAGCTCATGCATTGCTTATCATAGATGACGAGAAGAGAAGTTAGAATAGATATGCCTAATTTAAGAGTTTGGGTCATCTCATGCTTGGCTGCATACATGGCTGCCTAATGTATAGTGGATCGATCATAAGACCTGTTCGTTCTCTTTTGTGTTAGCAGAATGACTTGGCTTGTGAATGGCGAGACAATCGCAAGGAAAGTAAAAAATCCAACCCATGGTGTACGTGGGCACGGTGGGAGCGGAAGAAGCATACAATGCTCTTCTTGTGGCGATGTGTTTGATCAAAGCGGTGTAAGATTACATTCCACACTGACACATTTTACATTCTCTTTGTCCAAAGTGTGTATTACAGCCTGTTATTGTTTGCCATGCAGCTATCCCCTGAATGGCCTGGGCTCCCTGCTGGTGTGAAATTTGACCCATCCGACCAGGAGCTTCTTGAACATTTAGCAGCTAAAGTAGGCCTTAGGGAAGCCAAGCCCCATCCTTTCATTGAAGTGTTCATTCCTACCTTGGACGGGGAAGATGGTATATGCTACACGCATCCTGAAAAGCTTCCAGGTATCACAAGTACTACAAGAAGAGGGTAACCAGTGGCCCTACATTTCTAAATCTTGATCTCCCAACTAAATATTTGTTTCATGTTAGTGCAGACATCCGAGTTGATGGTACTAGTATCCACTATTTTCACAGGCCTGCTAGGGCTTACACCACAGGTACACGGAAGCGTAGGAAAATTCAGCAGGTTGAAGATTCTGGAAATGGAGGTGAAGTACGCTGGCACAAGACTGGCAAGACCCGACCTGTTGTAGAGAATGGAACACAGCTCGGATTCAAAAAGATCATGGTGCTTTATACTAGTTATGGAAAAAAAGCAAAGTCAGACAAAACCAATTGGGTAATGCATCAATATCACCTGGGTGTGCATGAGGAGGAGAGGGAAGGAGAATATGTTGTATCCAAGATTTTCTACCAGACCCAACCAAGGCAATCTGGAATCGTGCGCAAAGGGGATGATGATGATCCTGAACAGGCTGTTTTACAGCCAGCAGAAGAGCCTGCTTATTTTTTTCCTCAGTCCAGCACTGATGATACATTGGCGGCCAGTATATTTTCACCAGGAGGAAAGTCTCTTATGCCCATAACTCCCTCTCCCTTAGAGGCAGAAACTGTGGAGCAGCGGAGAGGACTGTTTCAGACTTTATCCGAAGCTGTTGATCGGATGTGGTCTGAATCACTTTCTGGGAACTTTCAATATGCAGGCCAGATCCCTGAACAGGTATTACATCGGAAAATTTGATAGAGATGTTCTCCAATTTATGCCCAATTGGGTCCCAGGATCTTACTTCTTGTTTGGTATTTGTGCAGTGTATTTCTGCGTCGGGAACCATAACCAAGTACCAAATTGTCAGCACAAGTCAGGTAGAGTTCTCTTTTTGAAATTGCATCTTGTGCAGCTTCGAGTTTGGATGCCATGTGGACATGCTACACGACACAAGTGCAAAGCCCCGAGGCTGGACACCAAACATTTTCATTGTGAGCCCCAGGACAACCATAGACAGCCCCTGCATCAGCCCGGGACAGCTCTTCTTCATTCTCTTTTACCTGTTAGGTTCACAAGGTAGGTCGACCAGCCTTTTAAGGCTGTTACAAGTTACAACAGTCAACCAGCCCTTGGAAACCCTAAAATAGGTCATACAGCAGTAGTCTGTGCTCCAGAAGGCCACCAATTAGCAAATACCCGCTTGTACCTCAAAAACGATCAGCCTTCTAGCCTCCCAGACAGTTGACCAGCCTCTGTATATGACTGTTATCAGCCCGCCAAAGATTACAGCAGCTTGAATACAGCAGCTTGAATACGAGTCGACCAGCCTCTCTTCTGGCTGTTTACAGCTTGCCAACATTAATAGAAGCCTGCATGATGATTGGACAGCCACCGTCTTCCACTTGGATGAGATTTCACGCGAGAAAATCCACCAAACCTGCTTTCCAATAGGTCGACCAGCCCTCAGCCACCCCAAAAAGCAAGCGCCTACCTTAGAATGAGTTTTCTCCCATAATAGGGCTTCCTACTGAAAATAGCCTACACGTGCTTTTCTGGTCAGAAGGGGGCGCCTACCATCAGTTGGTTCAAATCTAGACCGGGGCCCACCTTATGGCTGTCACATGTATTAAAATAGTCTTGCCCAGTGTGAATACCTTATAAGTTGTCCGGCAACTTATAAGTGTGTGTTAACCTGTACCCATAATTATTAGTATATGAAACCATAAATCTGTAAATTGGGTTTTTGGGTACACTTACCACCTGCAAAACACATGTAGACCACTTGTCAGTCCCAAACAGGTGTATCCCCGGCCCCATGGACAATGCAGGCAGAAATCTCAAGCATTGTCTAGACAAACAATACAAGTCATCCAAAGATAAAAACCGATAAAATGTCCAGGGCTCATGATCCTTACGGAACCTTCCCAGAACATAAATACAAAAGATCTCCAGGATAACTAGTCCCAGGGAATTACATCATGTCAGGTTCCATGAGCCATACATGTACACCATGTTAGGCCCCACAAGCCACACATGTACTATCATGTCAAGCTTCACCAACCATACATGTATGTCATGTCAGGCTCCACATGCCACACATGAACAGTAGAAAAAATAGAAGCTGTAAGGAATTTTGTGACATCCCCCCTGGCTTCTAAGCAGTTGACCGCAACTGAAAAGCTTCCAAGTAGGCCTTCATAAGCTCCGGATAATCCGCAAAATAATCCTCGTCCATCCATTTTGCATCCATAGCCAAATAGTTTTTAAACTTCACAAGATACCTGCGCACTAGCTTGCCACCTGCATGCTTGTGCTCTTTATGAAAAACTATTTGCGCAGGTTGCAATACCTCCTCAAGTTCATCCACTTCTGGCGGATCTTCCAAAATTGGTTCCGTAGGAGGTGGTCCAACATAAGGCCTCAGCAAACTGACATGAAAGGCATTGTGTATTTTCCAGTGATCGGGCAATACCAATCTATATGCCACTTCATTTATTTTCTGCAAGATTTGGAATGGCCCGTAGTACCTGTTTGAAAGCTTAGGAAACTGGCCTTCTTTACTTGGCCGCTTCCGAAGACGTGCTTTCTCAAACTTAAGTAATACCCAATCACCTTTCGTGAAAACCACCTCTCGCCTGTGTCTGTCAGCTGCCTTTTTCTGCTTAGCTTGAGATCTTTCTATGGCTATCCGAACTTGTGCAAACGCAGTATCCAAACCACGAACATACTCATCTGGTGCAAAGATTTCATCTTTTGTTCGTAAGATAGGTGGAAGCACCACCTTGCCATAGACTATCTCAAATGGAGCCTTATTAGTTGAAGAATGCACTGTGTTATTGTATGCAAACTCAACCAATGGCAAATACTTTTCCCAATCTGACTTCTGCTCAGATACATAACACTTGAGCAAGTCAAGCACAGCTGAATTTGCAATTTTACTCTGACCATCCGTTTGAGGATGATAAGCTTTATAAAAAACTCAGCTTTGTGCCCATATTATCAAACAATGCCCGCCAAAATAAACTGGTGGTCCGAGGATCTCTATCCCCTACAATTGACTTGGGCATGCCATGATGTTAGAAAATCTGAGCTAAGAACAACTTTGCCATGTGCTCTGGTTTGATGGTTTTTTTCCTCACAGGAATAGAGTGTGCATGTTTGCTAAAAAGGTCTATAATAGTCCATATAGCATCATTTTCATGTGCCGATTTTGGCAAATCCATAATGAAATCCATAGCAATGCTTTCCCATAGTTCTTGTGGAATGGGTAAGGGCTGAAGCAAACCAGGTGTCTTGTGTCTGTTAAACTTGACTTTCTGACACACTATGCACTCTCGCACATAAGCTTCAATATCCCTGCGTAGAGTTGGCCCCAAAAGAAATATCTTTCCAAAGCCTGTGTAGCAGCTAGAATACCACGATGACCAACATATGGCGGAGCATGACACTCTTCCATAACCTTTTGGCATAATTCACGCACTACATAAATACGATTCTGCATTATCAGAAACCCATCTCTAATCGAATAAGATGGAACAGTAGTACCATGATTCAAATCAGTCCAAATAAGTTGAAAATATATGTCCAAAGCATACATATCTCGCATCCCTGATAAGTCCTGATGATAGGCGGTAGTTACGGCATGAACTTGAGGCGTGCATGACAAAGAATCTGCCACCAAATTCTTCTTGCTCGAGGTATGCAAAATTTGAAAATGGAACACGGACAAGAAGTTTGCCCACCTAAGATGCTTTTTCGAGAGTTTAGGCTGTGTAAGAAAGTGCCGTAAACTCTGGTGATCTGTTTTTACCATAAATGATAATGCTTCCATGTTTGAAGGGCATGAATAACGGCTAATAACTTTCTCATAAACTTGCAAATACAATTCTGCATGTTGTAGGCGGTGGCTTTCAAAAGCCACTGCATGTCCCTCTTGGTTCAAAACAGCCCCCAAACAATCTCCACATGCATCACACTCCACCACAGAAGGTCTATGCAAATCTGGAATAATAAGAACCGGCCGTGATATGATGGCATTCTTCAACTTCTGAAAGGCTGTCTTTTCGGGATCCGACCAATGGAATGCTACTTTCTTCTTCGTTAGATCATGTAACGACGAAGCTAAGAAAGCAAAGTGTCGAATAAATTGATGTTAATAAGAGCATAAACCAATAAAGCTTCTAACTTGATGCACATTCTGCAATTCTAGCCAATCCTCGATGGCTTGAATCTTTGCGGGATCCATGTGTACTCCATCTTTGGAGACAATATGCCCTAAATAGTGAATTTCTGACAAGAAAAATTCACTCTTCTTCCCATTGATGAAAAGCGTATGTTTCCTTAGCTCTTCAAAAGCAATGGCAAGATGCTCTTTATGTTCAGCCTAGTTCCTGTGAACTTGCGGTGAGGTCTAAAAATTTTGTCCATCATTCTATTGCAAGTGGTGGGAGCATTTGTAAGTACAAATGGCACAACCAAATACTCATATAGTCCAAATGATGTTCGAAAAGCCGTTTTATGTACAACTCGAATCTGATGGTAACCACTCTTAAGATCAATGCAATTGAAACAAGAAGCTCCCTCAAGTTTATCAAGAATATTATCGATTCGAGGAATCAAAAACCTGTTCTTGATAGTAATCTTATTAAGGGCTCTATTTTCAACACACATTCTGTATGTTCCATTCTTTTTCTGCACAAGTAAAACTGGAGAACAATAAAGCGAAGAACTTGGCCTTATCAACCTCTTCTCAAGCAAATCATTTACTTGAGTCCTTCTGTTGAGAAGCACTCACCCTATAAGGAGGTCGGTTAGGAGGAGAGCTCCCAGGGATTATGTCAATACAATGATCCTCTGGCCTCTCTGGCCTCTCTGGGGGTAACTATCCTGGTAGTGAATCAGCAAAACAATCAGCATATTCACTTAAGAAATTAATCTTATCTTGATCTACAGGAGTTACAGCATCATGCTCAACATTATCACGAACAAAGACCAAGTAAGAACAAGTTGATTTCTTTATTGCCTTTGAAATAGATGTATGGGTTACAACGGGTATGGTACTCCCAGTAGTACCCACATCAATACAAACTTCCCTACCTCCATGAGTAAACATAACTTTCTTTTCTTTGTACAAAATCTTGGCATCCAAACGATAATGCCAAGGCATCCCAAGTATCACATCATCCCGTAAGTGGTGCCACGAGAAAGTCTTTATGATCCAAATATTCCTGTATCTGTATGCGAAGCTTCCCCATGATGGGAGTGACCTTAACTTCCTTGCCCTCAAAGGCAGTATCTGCATGAAGGTCCATGCCCAATTCCTCAGGCTTTAACCCAAGAGCAGTAGCCATTTGTATGGATATGAAGTTATCTGTTGAGGCATTATCAAAAAGGAATAAAGCTGTTTAGTCCTTTAACTTGCCCCAAGCTTTGCATAAGATTCTTCTCTTTGGTTCATGTGCAGTGTTACCCTGAATATCGGGTATAACATTCACACTTGGTTTGGCATCCTGCACATTATTCTTTTTGAGATTTTAGGGGTATTGAGCTTTCATGTGATCTTTGCTCCCACATGTGAAGCACTTCCCCTCTCTCATGCAATCAAAAATATGTTGTCTGGGCAGCTTAGGATCATCCTTTTTACCCCCCCCCCCCCCCCCCCCCCCCCCCCCCCCCCCCCGCCTTCTTTTTTGAGCCCCCTTTTGCATCCTCGGACTCATTAGGCATAAACTTAGGTGGCTACCCACCCTTTTTCTGCTCATTTCCAGTTCTGAATTTTTCCTTGTATGAGCTGAATTCTTGTCTTTTTGACGCTCCCTTACCATGCAACTCCTCAGAAATAGTGGCCGAGTATATGAGCTCCTGTAAGGTGTTGTGGGGATACACTGCAAGGCTCTTTGAATGATTCGTTGCAGCCCTGACTCAAACTTTCTTTTCTTCTCATCCTCACTAATTGTCATGAAAGGTGTGACTTTGAGAAGAATCCGCCAAAACTTTGAAACATAAGAGGAAATGGATTCACCTTCATCCTGTGTTAGCCAATCCCATTCCTTTCGTACATCCTTCACAAAGTGAGGAGGAAGGAATTGATCATAAAATTGCTCTTTGAAAGCACTCCATGCATGGGCAACTGTCCTATCCAAAAGCTTTGCATCCACCAATCACTTGCAGTCTCTTTAAGATGCATACCCACATGCCTGAGCATAGATTTCTTGGTAAATTTCTCAGTGCATAAGACTATTTCAAATTGCCTTATGAAAGCAAGTGCCTTGGTAGTATCCAACTTTCCATTATAGCTCTCGAATTTGATGTCCTTGTCCCCTGACTTGAACTCTTTGGCCTTCTTGCTATGACGAGCATCCCGACGCTCTAAGACATCCTCCTCCTCGTCATGTCTACGATGGCGACGGTTCCCAGATCTAGGGCTGATTTCCCGTGTAACACCTTCCACTTTGGATGGAACTTTAGGAGCAAGAACATACCTAGAAGGTGGAGACACCACTGACAATGCATGAAGATCGTCTACATCTCTCAAATGGGCTGAAAACCCCTCAACATCCCCTCGAGCTGCATGTCGATGTACATCATCTCCTCGGGCTGCATGCCCCCTCATATCTGTTGCATGGGCTGCCCCCTCAAAACACTTGCTCGGGCTACATGCCCACTGACATCACTTGCTCGGACTGCATACCCTCTTACATCACTGGCTCGGGTTGCATGCTGCATGCCCTCTTACAACATCATCGGAGTTCCCTTCACGGGATAGCCTGCGAGGCTGCCGTGTGAAGACCCACTTGCCCTCATCATCGAAAACAACATCACCACGGCTTTTGAAATAAGCAACAGCCAACTCTCGAGGTTTGTCGATTTCCATTTGTTGGGCAATTGCATCAAAAGTGACCACATCAGCCTTGACATGAGACTTTGATTCAACGACCCTCTGTACATCAGGATCTCTTTGCAAAGCACGGAGCTCTTCAAGCTCATTCATCAAGGCATCAATATCGTGGTGATCCTCAACCCTGGCAGACAATGGTGGATCGTTATCCCCCCCCGCCCGTCAAAGCCCCAAGATCCTTGTCTCTATCTTCTTCCCACGTGCGGCGAGTACGGATGATAGAGTCCTCCACAGAATGATCTGATTGGCTGGCCATAATGTATCTTCCATCTTTTTAGAAAGAAAATAATTTCCGTGTCCCGGAATCGCTCTTCTCTACGAGTTCCCCAAGTATAATACCGAATAGACTACAAGGGTGCAATAGTGCCCTTACACTGACAGGAGGGCCACGAAGTCTTTCTACACGCTCACTGCCGCTTAAACCAAAAGTAACCCTTCGAGGCGCGAGAATAAGACGAGGGCTACCTCAGAATCCCAACCTTCTCTCATGGATAATGACTCCTTACAGCCATATCCAACATCATATTAGGTACAACTCTATAGAAATCCAAGCTCTGATACCAATGTAAACAGAAGGGCAACTTCACACGGAAAATCTTAACAATCATGAAATCTGAATAAATACATAAGCATGCCAGATATAGAGATGATAACAACACTGCACAATACACCACACTAGGGGCCAGAAGATGGGCTGCCCCCCCCTCCCCCCCCCTCCTTATGGTTAGATTACCAAAAAGGAGCCTGCTTCCAATACATTTTTGTGGGTGCCCAGGGTTCACCACTGGCTGCACCTGTTTCTTCCAACACAATACGAGAACAAGAAAACATAACATAAACTGAATTTGCTGACAATTCTCAGCACAAGTGAGCATTCCTAGCATCAAGCACATGTAGGACAACTATGGACAGTCCATAGCACTCCCACATCAGCCCGGGACAACTCAACATCATCGTCTTCTTCCTGTCTAGCTCATAGAGCAAGTTGACCATCCCTCAAAGACTGTTTACAGCACTCAACCAGCCCTCAGTAGCCATAGAAGAAATTGACTAGCAGTCGCACACAAGCCGGAAGGTCTTCAAACAATAGAGGATCTGTTCCCAGCCCTTCAACCAACTCTTCCTCCTGTTTATATGCCCTGGCCAGCAGCTTTTCAGACCTGTAAATAGCCGGCCAGCATTAGGAGAACCTGTAAACACAGTCGGCCAGCCTTCTATTGACACTTGGTAGGCTTTTGTTGCGATAGATGGCTGCAGCAGGCTGTAAAACAGAGAGAAAACTAGTTGACCAGCTCCATGCACACCAGAAAAGCATGCGCCTAGCCCTAACTAGGTGCCACCAATTGGCTGACCATTTGGTCCATCTCTAGTTTTTGCGTCTCCTTCACTTGAGGCCAGGCCGGTGTCTCATGTGAAGAGGCCAGTATTTTGCTGACATGGACGGGAGCCAGACTGGTGCCACCCGTGTATGACCTGGACTGTGTTCGACCCATGGGATTGTCACGCCATGGAAGAGCCAGTATTTGTGCCGTGTCTTACCTATGGGACTGTCACTTCATAGGAAGACCAGGTTTTTATGTTTTACGTCGTGCCATTTTTGTGCCGACAGATATTTTGTACTTGTTCCATGAATGGGAGATATGTCCATGATACTATTTGCACATGCACTCATGTTCTGCATGTTTGAAACTGTTTTCGCATGACTTGTATTTTTGTGTTTGCCTGTTTGACGTGTTACTTACTGAGCGGGGACGCCTGCCAGTGAGTCGTGAAGTCTGCTCTGTCTTCTGACGAGTTTTGGTGCATGTGAACAGGTGGTAAGTATATTGCACATGTTAGTTTAATATTTCATATTTTAACCCTTTGTTTTATAAGGTCATTTGTTCACACTCACTTAAAAGTGGGCACCCCCTTTGGGCACCCACTTAGGGGCCAAGGTGGGGAGCCCCACTTAAGTGTGTGTGTGGGGGTGGGTGCATGGACACCTACCCACACCCCCATAGAACTGGCCACCCACATGCAATCGTGGGGGAGCCAGCCAACACTATGGTTCTAACTCCCTCTCCAACCTTAATAAAAGAAAGCCACCACCTCCATCGAAAAGCAATCAGGCGTCCATCTTTGGCGTTTATTTTCTGACAAACGGCTGCCATCTCCGATTGAACTGCTGCGCATGCTCTCTCTCTCCTAGGCGACTGCATCTCCACAGGCTGCTCTACCTTCCGTACAAACGACTGTACTTGCAGCAGGCGGCTGCACCTGTTTCCGTGCAAGCTGCGTGATCCTTTGCAGGCGGCCAAAACAGGCTGCGATTAGGCGTCTCTTCCTCTGCACAGTTGCCGCCACCACCTGAAGGTTACAGCCGGCTGCTCCTCCACGCCATCTTCTCTTCAGGCTACAACCAGGCGGCTGTGTACTGCAACCAAGCGACTACAGCTACACCACAGACGGCTGCTTCTTCAGCCCTGCGGTTGTACTGGTAGAGGCGGCTGTGTGCATGATCACCAGCCTACAGCGTCTCTCTCTTGGGCAGCTGCACTACTAGTTGCTGCACTGCACAGCAGCCGGCTGTGTCTCCATCACCAGCAGGCTGTGTGAACATCTCCAACAAATTATATTCTGCAGCTAGGCCTTTTGTCCACCACCAGCAGGCTGTGCTCCAGCAGGCGGCTGTCCACAGTATGTACTTCTTCTCTGGCAGCTGTACCTTCCATGTGTAGCTATGTTCCTCGTTTTGGTAGTTGTGCTTCTGCAGCCAGGAGGCCATACTTTTCTTCAGGCAGCCACTCCTCTTGACGTGCTACTGCATCATGGTGTTTCTCTCAAGTACCTGCGTATTGACACCATGAATTTTGGTCTTCCAACTACAATCCACAAGTAAGTGAATTTCAGATTTAAGTAAAGTATTTTGTGATAAATCTGATAAAGAACTGTCTCCACGGCAACACCCGTTCGGTGCCGGGTAGTCCAAGCTATTGGAGAACCTCGATCCAAAGGTGCTGAGATCGGGAGAGCGAGGCGTTAGTACGGGAGCGCTTGTTTGTGCGTGGTCCTGGAACACCAGTTGGGTGCTCTCCGCGGAGTCCAGTGAAGGCACAGGACCGTAGAGACAGGACCACTCAAGTGGTCTTTCTGCTTCGAGCATCTACTTCGAGCCTATTTGTTTGGTACTGTATTCATATGTACATGGACATCATCTGGTTCTTGGAACCCATGGAGCATTGTATTTGTTAAATACTCCCAATAAATATATCATATATTGAGGGGGGGGGTCGGCCCGTTCCGGCCCCAGTGCTGGTGTCCATTTATCCATTTCAATTCCAAGTTGTAATTAAGTTGTCCATTTCAAATTGTGGTATTAAGTTGTGCTATTACGCGTGTGGGTGTCCAACGCAGTCTTTCCCACTTGACGGGATTGGTTTCATTGGTATCAGAGCACGGTTGTATCCCTCTTCCTAGTGGGGAAACGAACCTGTGTACTGGACACCCCGCTTTTAGCACACTTAAACACAATGGACAGCCAAGGCAACCCTTTGGAAGTGCCTAATTCGAGGGGTCCATCTGGTGCCTCTCGTGGTTCTGATGCTCTGCGAGGAAGGCACAAGCAACTTGAAAGGGTTAATGATAGTGAATCAAAGGGACAACTGTCTCTAGGAAAGACAGTCATGCTTGAACAAGCTGATTGCAAGGAAATACAAGTCATAATGCAAAAGAGCGAATGGTTTGCAATGCTTGGGGGCAAATCAAGGATCAGCCCGCCTTATTCATGTTTGATGACTGTGCAACCGATAACTTCATCTCTATGCAAACAGCAGCTGCATTGGGTATTGAGGTTGAGAACATGGGACCTCAGATTGAAGCCGAAGCTGCATTTATTGGTAAAGAGGTGCAGGTTACCCCATTGATAGGGAAGTTGCGCATACATATCCAGGGCTACCTTGATAATGAACATTTCCTAGTTGCTCCACTCAATGGATGTGATGTATTGTTGGGCAAGCCGTGGCACCATAGGCTTGAGCCCCGCAAAGAATACAAGACCAATATGATCTCTTTTATGCATAAAGGCTGCATGCATTTTATTGATGCTAGCAAAGAAGGGGATTCCATCCCACTTGTATCACACATCCAAATTAATAAAGCAATCAAAAAGAGTCTTTCTGCGTACTTGGTTTTTGTTGGTGATAGCCTTGTGCCAAATCATCAAAATGTAGATGCTATGTCTAATGATAGGCTGAATTTTCTTCATGCATTCAACGACTGTTTTGCTGATTCATTGCCAGGTGAATTACCTCCCCAAAGGCCGAAGATCATCGCATAGATCTTGTGCCAGGTAGTTCTCCACCCAACAAATCCGCATACCGAGTGAGTGCTGCACAACAAGAAGAGATCATGAAGCAGGTAAAGGAGCTTTTAGAGAAAGGTTTGGTTCAGCCTAGTTCCTCACCTTACTGCTCTCCTGTGCTTCTTGTTCAAAAGAAGGACGGATCATTCCGTATATGTGTGGACTATAGAGCTTTAAACAAGCTTACCATAAAGAACAGATTCCCAATTCCACGTATTGATGATATTTTGGATAAACTTGATGGTTCGGCTTGCTTCAGCCGACTTGATTTGAAGAGTGGTTATCACCAAATACGTGAGGTACCACAGGATGTCCATAAGACTGCATTCAGGACAGCCTTTGGATTATATGAATTTTTGGTAATGTCTTTTGGTCTCACCAATGCTCCTGCTACGTTTAATCGTATGATGGATAGGATATTCTGACCCCATCGTAAATTTACAGGAGTATTCTTTGATGATATCTTGGTTTTCTCCAAGAATGAGCAGGAACACAGAACTCATTTGGTCACAGTGTTCGAAGAGTTGCGGAAGCATAAACTTTTCATTAATGCCAAGAAAAGTGAGTTCTTTCTTTCAGAGATTCATTATCTCGGTCATATTGTATCCAAAGATGGAGTTACAATGGATCCTGCAAAGATAGAGACCATCCGGAATTGGCCCGAATTGCAAAACGTATATCAAGTACGTAGTTTTCTGGGATTATGTTCGTATTATAGGCGTTTCATAGCCACTCCTCTACATGATCTCACAAAGAAGAAAACTGCTTTCAAATGGACTTCAAAGGAACAGGATGCTTTCTTGCAGCTCAAGCATGCTATCATATGTGGTCCAGTTTTGATTGTTCCTGACTTGCATAAGTCATTCGTAGTTGAATGTGATGCTTGTGGTGATTGTATAGGAGCTGTCCTAAATCAAGAAGGGCATGCAGTTGCATACGAGAGCCGTCGTTTGCATGATGCTGAGCTTCATATGGATATCTATGAGAAAGAGCTCTTGGCTGTAATTCACGCCTTAAAGATATGGAAACATTATCTTCTTGGGGCTGAATTTGTAGTCAAGACAGATCATCAAAGCTTGAGATACTTTCTATCTCAAACAAAGCTTTCGGAGAAGCAAATGAGAATGGCAAACTTTCTTTCCATGTTTCATTTTCAGATTGTGCATACTCCAGGATTTGGGGATACTTACCACTTGCAAAACACATGTAGACCATCTGTCAGTCCCAAACAGGTGTGCACATACATGTCCACAGGGTGCCTAGGCATCCCCGGCCCCATGGACAACGCAGGCAGAAATCTCAGGCATTGTCTAGGCAAACAAGACAAGTCATCCAAAGATAAAATCAAAGTAATGCACACACGAGTGTAGCTAGACTGGAAGAAACACCCATATGCTCAGTTGTATCCGATAAAATGTCAAGGGCTCATGATCCTTCCGGAACCTTCCCAGAACATAAATACAAAAGATCTCCAAGATAGCTAATCCCAAAGAATTACATCATGTTAGACTCCATGAGCCATACATGTACACCATGTCAGGTTCCACAAGCCACACATGTACTATCATGTCAGGCTACACCAGCCATACATGTACTGTCATGTCAGGCTCCATATGCCACACAGACACACCATGTCAAGCTACACTAACCATACATGTATGTCATTTTAGGCTCCACATGCCACACATGAACAGAAGAAAAATAGAAGCTGTAATGAATTTTGTGACAGTGAGTGCTTCATTGTTTCCACAACAGGCTCGTTGATCAGAATTGGGATTGTGTGGGAGAACATGGGAACGGTTGGGATTGGGAGAAGGAATTGCCATAACTATGGAGAACCAACTTTTTTGTCACCATGGTTTGTGCTTTGGAATGGCACTAGTTTGTGTACATAGCACATGTTTCTTCGTGAGTCACTAGTTTCTTGTGCATGGCACTTGTTTGAGTGTCTTATCACCTAGTTGGCGATTTTCATTGGCATATGATTATCTCATTGATATTGATTATTGTTGAAATTTGAGCTAAATGATGAGCTATGGTGGATCAAACACTAGAATCAGCATAATTAACAAAGTGATTAGCAAGTGATTAAGACGTAATTAGTGAATAATTAGCACATAGATTAATGTAGGCATGGATACTCAAAAACTAGCAAATTCTCATTAGGGCTATGCCTCAATTTATAGTGTTTACATCAAGCATCAAATCCCCTTGATTTCTCCATGATTCACTCCCTGAATATCTCCACCTCTTGCCTGATTCTCTCCACCTCTTCTCTTTTCCCTGATTATCTCCCAGAATAACTCCACACTCCTAAATTCCCTCATGCTACCCATTATTCTCTCCCAGTAGATTCTCCTAACCTTTTCACAGGTTCTTTCACAATTACATCTCCTCTTTTACAGCCTCTATCCAAGAGCTTGTTCCCACACACACCCTTTTCACTTGTATATTTCAACACCTCCCCTCAAGTGAATAATCCTAACACACCTGGACCCTGTATCAAGTTTCCCTCTTACTTGATAGCCCGCGACCAGTGCCTCAAGTCCCTAAACTCCATAGTCCTTGACACACTCTCTCTCTATGTGTCCAAGGCTACTATAAGTGCCCGCGACCTTGACTAAAGTGCTCACACATACATCTACCACTTGGCCTACATCATCGGTGGCTCAGAGGTGGTTTTACTTTATTGGGGCAGGTTACATTGGGTTGTGGGTTCTCTCTCTCTCTCTCTCTCAGAAAAGATGATCCGACTCCACTTCTCTTGGAGCCTCCATGAAGTTTGCCGATGTTGTTCCTTCTTCACTGGGTTTGCTGTAGCAGTCTCTCGCCATGTGTCCTGGCTTTCCACATTTGTGGCAAGTGAAGGTCCTCCCTCCTACTCTGCCTCTTCCTCGTCCTCGTCCTCGAGAGAATCCTCCTCGGGTGAAGAATGCTTTTTCCTCTCCTGCTGTTGAGTCGAGCTCTTTCTTCTCTTTGCCTCTGCTCTCTTGCTCCAGTAGAGCTGCTTCTATCTCGTGTATCTTCAGTTCAGGCACATTCTTTAGTGTTGCTACAATGTTTTCATAATCTCCTTTGTCCACACTCTTCAAAAGTACAGCTAATGCTTCATCATCTTCTACCTTTTTGCCAATAGCTGCCAGCTGTTGCTTAATGCTTTTATATTTGTTCAAGTGTGTGATTAAGGGTTCACTTTCCTTCATGTCCAATTTGTAAAATTGCATTAATAGATTTATCTTGGAATTTTTCGCTTGTGTACCAAATAATTTATTGAGTTCATCCCATGCATCTTTTGCCCACTGTATCCCTGTGATATGATGAATGATCTCATCATTTAAACTGAGTGCAATAAGCCCCAATGCTTTTTCATTCCTACTCTTCCACTCATTTTCCCCTCTCTCTGGGCATTCATCTCTCCCTTCAACTAATCCCCACAGATTTTTCCTCATCAGCAAATACATGGTTTTTGTTTGCCATGTATAAAACTGTTCTCCATTAAATTTGGCTATTTCCTGTACTGAATTCATGGTGATGTGAAGGGGGTCTTACCTCTTGATCCAAATTCAAGATTCAAGGGCAGTGTCTACCCTTTTACAACTCAATCTGGTGTTTAATAGATCATTACAACAATTTTATCAGCATAAAATCACCAGAAATTACATTAAATTGAGAGTAACCAATTTGTACGGGATGGTTGGAGTATCAAACCAACTCCGATTTGCAATCTGAAGCTTTAGGGATCTGTATCAGATACCTAATGGTTAATTTGAACCCTCAATTGCACCAAAGTACAGTGATTAGCACTGATTAATCACTGATTAGCAAATTAATGCTCTGGTTTGTGTGCAGAAAACAGAGTATGCGGGGAGCCCAGATCTGATGCCTTCCACTTCAAATGAGCTCAAATGCTTTCAAAGGCATCAATAGCAATGAGTCTAGTAGAGGATTAAGCCAAGAAACACAAGATTTGACCAAATAATGAAAGCTTAATCTCTGTTTTACCAAAGTCACCTGCAGATTTGATGAAGAGCTTTGATCTCTCTGTAGACTTGATGAAATTGATTTCTGTCTTCACCAGCTTGTAGAGCATGCTTGAAAACCCTTTGTGCTAAGAGGAATTGAAGACATTTGAACTGAGCAAGTAGGGATCTTAATTCTTCTGCAGAAAAACGGCGCCCAGCAATTAGCGAAATTCAGCGCATCCTGACGGCGGTTTGCTGCGTGGAGTAGATGGGCTTGAAGCTAATGAGGTTAGCTATCTTGTGTATAAAGCTTGTGCCCTAATTTTATGTGTGCAAGGTGCTAGAGACCCTCCACTGGCTGGGGGTGAAGGGGAAGAGTGAAAGCTTACTAAAAACTGATTTTTTTGCTAATTATCTTACTAATCTTGATTAATTCACTAATGGGCTCATAAATCTGGTTGATTCTAGGCATGGCTCTGATACCATGTTGAAATTTGAGCTAAATGATGAGCTATGGTGGATCAAACACTAGAATCAGCATAATTAACAAAGTGATTAGCAAGTGATTAAGACGTAATTAGTGAATAATTAGCACATAGATTAATGTAGGCATGGATACTCAAAAACCAGCAAATTCTCATTAGGGCTATGCCTCAATTTATAGTGTTTACATCAAGCATCAAATCCCCTTGATTTCTCCATGATTCACTCCCTGAATATCTCCACCTCTTGCCTGATTCTCTCCACCTCTTCTCTTTTCCCTGATTATCTCCCAGAATAACTCCACACTCCTAAATTCCCTCATGCTACCCATTATTCTCTCCCAGTAGATTCTCCTAACCTTTTCACAGGTTCTTTCACAATTACATCTCCTCTTTTACAGCCTCTATCCAAGAGCTTGTTCCCACACACACCCTTTTCACTTGTATATTTCAACAATTATTGAGACACAGTCGGCTCTTGTGCCTGTGTCTAGCATATCTTCCACGGAATGTAAGTATGGAAGCTTTGCATTTATGGATTTCTGTATATTGGAGATACGGTCGGCTCTTGTGCCCGTATCTAATATATCTTTATGGTCTTTGGATTGATGGAGACTTGTATAGTCTTGCCCATTTATTTTGGGACATGGTCATATCTTGATATATGGTTTGAAGCTTTAAAGTTGAGGACAACTTTTAAGAAGCCGGGGGGAATGTCACCATTTTGGGAATCTCCAAAATTCATGTGTATAAATGGGCTTTGGATGTCCAAAAGATCAAGAACGTACAAGCTTTGGGAATGGGAGATTATCCAATATAGAGAACCAATTGTTCGTAGCATGGTCCCGGCACTCCAGACGATTTCTTGGACACAGAAATGGGCTTTGGAGCTCAAGTGTCAAGTGGAAAGTATGTATGGCGAACTCTTGAGGATTTGGGAGAGATCGAGCAAAGGAATAGGTTTCTACATGGTTCTTACACGTATTTCTCATGTGGTGGAACACAAAGAGATCATCTCCTAAATTTTAGAAGTTGCTATTTTTGGCAATCTTTGATGGAATTTTCGTTCACACCATTACCTCCGGAATTCGGCAGAGATTGAGGATTGCCAAAGTGCCATCGTGAAATTAGCTATCATGTGGGATATTTTTAAAGCTGAAGATTGTGGAATTTTTACCCTTTGGATTTGGGACATGTGGCAGATAAGAGGATAAAAGTGAGACAAGTGTCCTCACATGTGTCAATTCAGCTCTACGCTGGCATTGTAGCATTTTCTTGCTTATTTGAACATGAGAGAGCCATCTCTTGGGCGATTTCGAGCTTCAAGCAAGTTTTTGGAGGCTGAAAACTCAGAATTTTCACCATTTCTCTTCATTTCTAAGCCCACATGTAACACGCGGAAGCTCTGGGAGTCTTCTTTCAGCCCTAAACACTCTTGGAAACCTTTTGATGCAAAAACGCACCATCTGATGCAAAAACGCAGGTAGAGAGAGAGTAGAGAGAGAGAGTGAGAAGTGCTGGAAATTCAATATATACTATGGTACAAAAAGGGTACATATCTGCAGCCCTTGGCTGCCTTCTTGAAAAGGTGGTAAAACACCCAAAATTCTGCCTAGACTAGGACCCTACTGATCCAAACCCCTAGTGGGCTGAATGCTTACAATGAGGAGCACCCTTTGCCTTTTATACCCCTAGTGGGCTGAATGCTTACAATGAGGAGCACCCTTTGCCTTTTATACCTCTCTTGGACTTCTTGGACTGCTGGTAAACTGGCCGACTGCTGGTCGGCCAGTCATAAATGATTTACATGCCATTTAAATTCAGCCGACTGGTGTTCTTGCCTTGCCATCATGCGCCTACAGCCGCCTTGCTTTCTGGTACAGCCGATAGCTCCTGTACTCAGCCGACTGCACGCTGGTGCTTCTCCAAGTCCAACCTGGCCACTTCTGTATCTTGTGCTCCACACTCTGACTCTATCTGGTTCATACTATTTATCTGTTTGCCCCCTCTGGATCTAGCCCTGAGATTGTCCATGGCATCTATGATGCACATGACATCCCCCTCTGCTAAACTTGATGACGGGAATCCAACCTGCTCTTGGATGACTGTCATCATCCCAATCCTGTCCCGAAGTCCCTCTGTCATCCTCCATCCCTGGCAAACCCTTTTCTCTGAAAATCCGGTCTGTTCTCCAAACCACTCTGTCTCTGATGAAGATCTATGCATCTGGTCTTCCTCTAGTCCACATTCCATTCCTGCCCTGACTCTGAACACCGTCTTGGTGTTCATTCCTGGAACTGAGTCTGGCACTCTCACATCACCCTTGGAGGATCAACCTCCCTTGGGAACGTTACGTGAGAACCTATCTAGCTCACAAAACTGCCATCCCCATTTGGCACTGTGGAACACCACCAACAAACCTCCTGGGAGTTCTTCCCGATTCTGTGCTCCTTGCCTTGGGCTTTGAATCCGTGTACTTTCCTGTACCTTGGACCTGTACACCATCATCTGGGACTGAATCAGTGTTTAGCTTTGCTGAGCCTGATGCTCTGATACCAATGTAACACACGGAAGCTCTGGGAGTCTTCTTTCAGCCCTAAACACTCTTGGAAACCTTCTGATGCAAAAACGCACCATCTGATGCAAAAACGCAGGTAGAGAGAGAGTAGAGAGAGAGAGTGAGAAGTGCTGGAAATTCAGTATATACTATGGTACAAAAAGGGTACATATCTGCAGCCCTTGGCTGCCTTCTTGAAAAGGTGGTAAAACACCCAAAATTCTGCCCTAGACTAGGACCCTACTGATCCAAACCCCTAGTGGGCTGAATGCTTACAATGAGGAGCACCCTTTGCCTTTTATACCTCTCTTGGACTTCTTGGACTGCTGGTAAACTGGCCGACTGCTGGTCGGCCAGTCATAAATGATTTACATGCCATTTAAATTCAGCCGACTGGTGTTCTTGCCTTGCCATCATGCGCCTACAGCCGCCTTGCTTTCTGGTACAGCCGACAGCTCCTGTACTCAGCCGACTGCACCCTGGTGCTTCTCCAAGTCCAACCTGGCCACTTCTGTATCTTGTGCTCCACACTCTGACTCTATCTGGTTCATACTATTTATCTGTTTGCCCCCTCTGGATCTAGCCCTGAGATTGTCCATGGCATCTATGATGCACATGACACCACCATAGCCATATCCAGCTTGGGGAAGATGATTTTCACTACTCTATACCATTGTGCACACCCCGGACGGCTGTTTTTCAGCAAAATTGTCACCACTTGGCCGACCATTTGGTCCATCTCCAGTTTTTGTGTCTCGTTCACTTGAGGCCAGGCCAGTGTCTCATGTGAAGAGGCCAGTATTTTGCTGACATGGACGGGAGCCAGACTGGTGCCACCCGTGTATGACCTGGACTGTGTTCGACCCATGGGATTGTCACGCCATGGAAGAGCCAGTATTCGTGCCGTGTCTTACCTATGGGACTGTCACTCCATAGGAAGACCAGGTTTTTATGTTTTATGTTGTGCCATTTTGTGCCGACAAATATTTTGTACTTGTTCCATGAACGGGAGATATGTCCATGATACTATTTGCACATGCACTCATGTTCTGCATGTTTGAAATTGTTTTTTTGTGTTTGCCTGCTTGATGTGTTACTTACTGAGCGGGGACGCTTGCCAATGAGTCGTGAAGTCTGCTCTGTCTTCTGACAAGTTTTGGTGCATGTGAATAGGTGGTAAGTATATTGAACATGTTAGTTTAATACTCTTATTTCTAACCTTTTGATTTATAAGGTTATATGTTCACACTCACTTAAAAGTGGGCACCCCCTTTGGGCACCCACTTAGGGGCCAAGGTGGGGAGCCCCACTTAAAGTGTGTGTGTGTGGGTGGGTCACCTACCCAACCCACCTTGGAACTGGCCACCCACATGCAAACGTGGGGAGCCAGCCAAATCAAAGGGTTTTACTCCACTTTAAATTTTATAAAAAAAAAAGCCTTCTCCTCTAGCGTAGTCATCACCCGGCGATTCGCTTAGACCATCTTTGTGGAGATCAACTGTCGGCGACCATCTCTCTTGCGCATGTTTCCCCACAGGCGGCTGCCTCAATTCATGCGGCGTTTCTTCTCCTTCCCAGGCTGTTGTGTACCAATATAATCAGGCAGCGAATTGTACAAGACTGCTGCGCTGCTGCTCATCCAGTCACTTGTATGCTGCGCAGGCTGTCTATTCCACAGGCAGCTGTGTACTTCTTCAGCCAGGCGCTGCACTGCCTGTCTTGCAGGCTGCTGCGCATATTTCTCCTCCAGCAGACGACTGCACATCAGCTGCGTTTTTGCTTCACTCAGGCTGCGCCCACTTTACCTTTACAGTTTATGGCTGCACACAACCAGGCGGGTGAGGTCTATATAAGTGGCTGAACTTTCTGCACTACAAGCAACACAGGCTGTAGGCGACTTCTACAATCAGACTACGCCTCTGCTCTTCCACCGTCGGCTGCTCCTCTACGCCATCTCCAGCAGAGCAGGCGACTGTAAGTGGCTGCTCCTTCTGTCCAGCAGGCTGCAAGTGACTACACCGCCTCCATCTTCTCTTTGTAGCCAAGGTGTTCATCTACAGCCAAGCGACTGTGTCTGTACTCTTACAGTCAGGCGGCTACATCCCTGGTATCCTCCACTAGTAGCTACACACAAACAGATACCTTGGGTATGGGTCTTTCATCTATCCACAAGTAAGTGAATTTTCAGATTTAAATAAAGTACTTTGTGTTAAATCTGATAAGGGATTCATTCCCCTCGGTAACACCCGTTCGAAGCCGGGTAGTCCAAGCTCTATTGGAGAACCTCGGTCCAAAGGTGCTGAGATCAGGAGAGCTAGGCGTTAGTACGAAAGCGCCTGTTTGTGCGTGGTCTCGGAACACCAGTGAGGCGCTCTCCGTGGAGTCCAGTGAAAGCACAGGACCGTAGAGACTGGACCACGCTAGTGGTCGTTCTACTTCGAGCATCTACTTCGAACGTCGACTTCGAGCCTATTTGTTTGGTACTGTATTCATATATACATGGACATCATCTGGTTCTTGGAACCCATGGAGCATTGTATTTGTTAAATACTCCCAATAAATATATCATATATTGAGGGGGGGGTCGGCCTGTTCCGGCCCCAGTGCTGGTGTCCATCTTTCCATTTCATTTCATTTCATTTCAATTTCAAGTTGTATTAAGTTGTCCATTTCAAATTGTGGTTTTAAAGTTGTGCTATTACGCGTGTGGGTGTCCAACGGAGTCATTCCCACTTGACGGGATCGGTTACATTGGTATCAGAGCACGGTTGTTTCCCTCTTCCTAGTGGGGAAACGAACTTGAGTACTGGACATCCCGCTTTTAGCACACTTAAACACAATGGACAGCCAAGGCAATCCTTTGGAAGTGCCAAATTCGAGGGGTCCATCTAGTGCCTCTCGTGGGTCTGATGCACTGCGAGGAAGACACAAGCCCCTTGAAAGGGTTAATGATAGTGAATCAAAGGGTCAACTGTCTCCAGGAAAGACAGCTATGCTTGAACAAGAGCCTGATGCAATGAGGGCTAAAATGGAACATATGAGAAAACTTCTGCAGGCTCAAGAGCAAGAGTTAAAGTTTTTGCATGAAGATCCCCATGTGCAAAGTGCTATTGAAGCCAGGAAGGTTGATGCAATGGTAGATGTAACTTTTGAGTCTATGGCACGGGAAGTGGGCAAGAAGCCAAGGGAGTTGGCACTTGCCTACCTCCTCCGCAAAGGTGATATCAAAGAGGGGGACGACGGAGAGCTGAAATTCAAAAATTCACCTCGTTTGAAGCATGGAGATCCCGCATCTCAAAGGCTGAAATCTTTTATGCAAAAGGAAGAGGTGACAGTCACCTCTCGACATGCATCTTCTCCACAAGGCACAAAGCCTGACAGATATATGTATGCCAGTGCTCATGGAGGGCATGAAAGTCATATGCATTCAAGACATGTATCCCATGGTAGGGGTGACAGGTCTGCTGCTAGAAAAATTTTGCCTTCTGAGTTGTCTCATGGAGAGACACTGGCTTATGTAGGTAAGTCACATGCATCTGAGTTTCAAGTTCGTGGAGCACATGCCACCGTGCCTCATGAAACTTCTATGACGGCCCATGGAGCCCATGTAGATAGGGCTGCCCCGTTGGATAAGGGGAAAAGAAAAAGAGAAGACCATGAGCCTCATGCCAGAAAGCTCAAGGAATTCAAAGCAGGTGACAAATCTGTTAAGTTTGATGTCTTTCATAGTGAACATGATGCTTCTAAAGTGTTAGCATTTGTGGCACAGTTCGACATTGCTTTTAGCGATGAGGACTTTACTGAAAAGTCAAAAGTACGCCATGCTAGCATGTTTTTGAAAGGGACTGCTGCTCATTGGTGGATCACTGAAAAGATCACCAAGGATCCCATTTCCACTTGGAAGGAATTTAAGGACCGATTCTATGCTCAGTTTTTGCCACCAAATGCGGAGCAAACTCTCACCCAAAAGTGGGACAGGCTGGAGCAAAGAGATAATGAAAGCGTGCAACAGTATGTTAACAAGTTCTGGAAAGTATTGTTGGAAGTAACTCCTTTTATGCAAATCACTGAGGATGAAAGAAAGAGGAAGTTTCGTTCTGGACTGCAACCAGCATATCGTTCGGGCATTGAATTGCACCCGAAACATACTTTGCAACAGCTCATAGCTTCTGCTCTTGCTACGGAGCAATTGGTGCTCAAGATTAAACAGGATCAAGGAGGTTCAAAGGGGAAAGACAAGGCTGTCCCAAATCTGCAAAAGGGTGGACAGCCACCTAAAAAGAACTTCCGGGAGACCTACAAGGGTGGTAAAGCTGAAAATAACACATCTAAAGATCAGGGCCCAAGGAAGAACAATTTCAGCTTAACCCCGGAGCAAAGAGAGCAATATGCCAAGGATGGAAAATGCTTTTCTTGTGGTAGCAAAGACCACATGTTTCGACAATGCCCAGATCGCAAACCTAAGCACGAGGACAAGCAGACCAAGGCTAATGTACATGCAGTTCCTGATGTGCAAGGAAATACAAGTCATGATGCAAAAGAGCGAATGGTTTGCAAGGCTTGGGGACAAATCAAGGATCAGCCCGCCTTATTCATGTTTGATGACTGTGCAACCGATAACTTCATCTCTATGCAAATGGCAGCTGCAGTGGGTATTGAGGTTGAGAAGATGGGACCTCAGATTGAAGCCGAAGCTGCATTTATTGGTAAAGAGGTGCAAGTTATCCCTTTGATAGGGAAGTTGCGCATCCATATCCAGGACTACCTTGATAATGAACATTTCCTAGTTGCTCCACTAAATGGATGTGATGTATTGTTGGGCAAGCCGTGGCACCATAGGGTTGAGCCCCACAAAGACTACAAGTCCAATATGATTTCTTTTATGCATAAAGGCCACATTTATTGATGCTAGCAAAGAAGGGGATTCCATCCCACTTGTATCACACATCCAAATTAATAAAGCAATGAAAAAGAGTCTTTCTGCGTACTTGGTCTTTGTTCGTGATAGCCTTGTGCCAAATCATCAAAATGTGGATGCTATGTCTAATTATAGGCTGAATTTTCTTAATGCATTCAAGGACTGTTTTGCTGATACTTTGCCAGGAGAATTACCTCCCCAGAGGCCCGAAGATCATCGCATAGATCTTGTGCCAGGTAGTTCTCCACCCAACAAACCCGCATACCGAGTGAGTGCTGCACAAGAAGAAGAAATCATGAAGCAGGTAAATGAGCTTTTAGAGAAAGGTTTGGTTCAGCCCAGTTCCTCACCTTACTGCTCTCCTGTGCTTCTTGTTCAAAAGAAGGATGGATCATTCCGTATGTGTGTGGACTATAGAGCTTTGAACAAGCTTACCATCAAGAACAGATTCCCAATTCCGCGTATTGATGATATTTTGGATAAGCTTGATGGTTCGGCTTGTTTCAGCCGACTTGATTTGAAGAGTGGTTAACACCAAATCCGAGTGGTGCCACAAGATGTCCATAAAATTGCTTTCAGGACAGCCTTTGGACTATATGAATTTTTGGTAATGCCTTTTGGTCTCACCAATGCTCTTGCTACATTTAATCGTATGATGGATAGGATATTCCGACCCCATCGCAAGTTTACAGGAGTCTTCTTTGATGATATCTTGGTTTTCTCCAAGAATGAGCAGGAACACAGAACTCATTTGGTCACAGTGTTCTCGAAGAGTTGCAGCGGCATAAACTGTTCTCATTAATGCCAAGAAAAGTGAGTTTTTCCTTTCAGAGATTCATTATTTGGGTCATATTGTATCCAAAGATGGAGTCACAATGGATCCTGCAAAGATAGAGACCATTCGGAATTGGCCCGAATTGCAAAACGTACATCAAGTACATAGTTTTCTGGGATTATGTTCGTATTATAGGCGTTTCATAAGGCATTTTGCTATGATTGCCACTCCTCTACATGATCTCACAAAGAAGAAAATCGCTTTCAAATGGACTACAAAGGAACATGATGCTTTCTTGCAGCTCAAGCATGCTATCATATGTGGTCCAGTATTGATTGTTCCTGACTTGCACAAGTCATTCGTAGTTGAATGTGATGCTTGTGGTGATTGCATAGGAGCTGTCCTAAATCAAGAAGGGCATGCAGTTGCATACGAGAGCCGTCGTTTGCATGATGCTGAGCTTCATATGGATATCTATGAGAAAGAGCTCTTGGCTGTAATTCACGCCTTAAAGATATGGAAACATTATCTTCTTGGGACTGAATTTGTAGTCAAGACAGATCATCAAAGCTTGAGATACTTTCTATCTCAAACAAAGCTTTCAGAGAAGCAGATGAGAATGGCAAACTTTCTTTCCATGTTTCATTTTGTTGGGGTAAAGGCGTTATGCCCACCCTTATAGTGTGTACAAGCCCATAAGTTATAGTACATAGTACACTTAGTACTTTTAATGTACTAAGTGCACTATGTGTACTAGTGCAATATACATGTGTGATAGGGGAGTCACACACTCATGCCTCATGAGTTGACTTATCCCCACAACTCTCTTTCTCTCTCTCTCCCTTGCTTCTCTGTGTATGTCTCCCACATAACCTAACCCTAATTCCTTCTCCCACACAACTGGTATCAGAGCTTAGTGATCCCTCCCTCTTCCCTCTTCTCCTTGATAGCAGGCACCGGCGTAGAAGAGGCATCGCAGCAAAGTGTTGGTGGCCACAAGGCGTAACCCCACACTGGCAGTGATGGCGAAGCTGCTTGTGAATAGGCGAAGGGGGCAGCAATACGTGAGCTGTAGCTCTACACGGCAAAGGCAGCAAAGTCGAGCGTTGAGCGAAAGCAGGGAGCGAAGAATCGTTGGCTGGCGCTAGGCGAAACATGAGCGAAGGCGGGCGTTGAATCGTGGATAGGCGAAGGCGTGATAAGTACCGGGTACGTGTAGCGCTTTTGGGGTTCGCAGCTGTTTTGTGCGCCGGCTCAAGTGATCGCCGTTTTGTGCGCCTGCTGGACTGCTCGCCCGTGCCATGCCTGCCGCCTGTGCCCATCAGCCGCCTCTGCAGTAGTCGCCGGTGCCACGTGGCAGCGCCACGTCACCTGGACGGGCTGCGCTGGCTGGGCTATGGCTGCGTAGGGCTTCTACTTGGCTGCCCCCTTGTTGTACTGGCTGCAACCTCTTCACATGATTAAGCTGCTGCACCTGCAACATGGCAGTGAAGCAGCATCTCTCTTTGCCCATGTTTTGGGCTGCTCTCTTTGAGGATACTCATGCCTGAGGAGTCCCTCATCTGCATCAGATTTCTGCAGCAGCACCAAATTTGCAACAACAAAATTCAGCCTGCAAATTGAAGAAAAAATCAGAAATTACAAGGTATTTTTCTCAAATTTTTTTTGGGATTTGCAATTGAGCAAGTACAATCAACAATTGAGCAGGTACAGGTGCCCAATTGCTCAATTTTTGAGCAAAATTGGCAAAATTGGGTGACATTGGTCACAATCAGGATCAATTTGCAGGAAATTGGTCACAATCAGGATCAATTTGCAGGAAATTGGATGTCGAAATTTGGGGCTTTTGATGTAATTGTGCAATTAAGCACTCATACATGCTGTATGATGTGAGAAATCGCACATTTGGGCAAAAATTGCAGCAAATTGCAGTGCAAATCAAGGGGCTTTTGTGCCGATTTGGTTGATTTGCATGCAGGCAATCGCATTTGATGCTGTGGATAATGTGCTGATGCCTTACAAGCACTCAATGTGCCTGTGAATCAAGGTGCTTTCATGTATTTGATGTATATGTGGCCAGGGGGAAGCATCGTGAACACTCTGGATGCCTTCATGTGCGTCAATGTACCATGTATGATCAAAAATTGATCTTAAATCAAGGGGCTTTTCAAGTTTGTATGCTTGTTGAGCTTGGCAAAGCAGCAGGCAAGACATTTATGCCTTGAATCCTCAAAAAATCAGCTTGCAGTCAAGGGGCTTTTGCCCAATTTCTGTTCGAGACTGTTGTATGCAGTGTACAGGACTGTAAAAGTCTGATTTTCACTCATTTGGACAGCCAGGAGAGCATTTGTTGCTATTGTACCTGCTGGTACAGATTTGGCACAGCTTTGTGCAAGTTTTGGCATGGCTGTACACTGATTTGAGCGAGGAAAAGGTTCAATTTCAGCTGCTGTATTTGCCGGTATAGGTTTGGTACATCATTGGTGAGCACTTGGTACTGCTGTACAGTACTTTGGAAGGGCAAAAGAGCACATTTAAGGTGCTGTCCAAAATCTGCAGCAACCAGATTTTGGTGTTTTCATCACATACAGTGGGAGAAAAGTTGCATTTGTGCTTCCGCAGTGGGAGATAAAGCTTGGGAGAAAAACTGTGAGCACTTTGTCTGCTTTTGGTGCAGTGATTGCACATTTTTGCAGGGAGTCAGGCATTGACAGGTTGCATTTTGCTATGGCAACCACAGGTGAGAGCTCTTCATTGCTTCACATCAAGAAGCTTGAAGGCTCGCATAATTATGATATTTGGCAAACCCAGTGCTACAATGTGTTGCTCCAGAAAAAGCAGCACAAGCCTATCAAAGAACGGGGTGTGATGCCCGCTTCTCTTACTGCTGAAGAGTGGGAAGATATGGATGAGCTGGCAAGATCTACTATCATGTTGTCTGTGTCAGACTCATTACTTTTCAGCATTCGTGAAGAGAAGACAGCTTGGGGAATGTGGCAGAGATTGCAGGACTTGTATGCCCAACAAAGTGCCTCAGTATTGGTTGAAGAAACTCATAGGTCTTCAGATGAAGGAAGGGGCGTCTATGACAGCCCATTTAAATGAGTTTAATGGCATTGTCAGCCAGGTCATTAATCAAAAGTTGGCAATGGACGATGAGTTCAAAGCCACTTTTTTGTTATGCACTTTGCCAGAGAGTTGGGACACATTCAGGACAGCCACTAGCAATTCGAATGCTATGCTGTCATATGCAGATGTTGAGGGTGCTCTTCTTCAAGAAGAGATGAACAGGAAAAACAACTCTGTTGGAAAGTCCAATGCAATGAATGCACATGGGAGATCCCAGCAAAGGGGAAAAAGCCAAGAAAGGGGAAGGAGCAAGTCTCGCTCCAAAAAGGATTTGGAATGCCATTATTGTGGCAAGAAGGGACACATTAAAAAGCAATGCTACAAATGGAAAAATGATCAAAAGGAAAAGGGAAAAGGCAAAGACAAAGAGAAAGATGAAGCCAAAGATGTAAAGCCAAAGGGCGATCATTGATTCAGGTGCCTCCTTTCATGTCACAGGTTGCAGAGACTTGTTTGTCAGGTATACTGTTGGCAATGAAGGAGTGGTTTATTTGGGTGATAACCATGCATGCAAGATTCTTGGCAGAGGTGATGTGAGGCTTGTGTTTTCAGATGGCTCACAGCTTATGCTCCATGATGTCAGGCATGTGCCTGAGATCAAGAAGAACCTGCTTTCTACTGGACAGCTTGATGATGCTGATTATGTTACCACATTTGGTAGTGGAAAGTGGAAAATTAGTAAGGGCTCACTGGTTGTTGCCAGAGGCTCTAAGGTGGACACTCTTTACTTTATGCATGCAGGTGTTTGTCACCATGCTAATGTAAATGCAACCGAGCTGCCGGAAATTTCTGTGTGGCATAGCCGGTTGGGACACATGAGTGTCAAAGGAATGGAGCAATTGTCTCGTTTGGGTTACTTGCCTTCTCTAAAGTTTTCAAGTTTTCAGTTTTGTGAGCATTGTATATATGGCAGGCAATTGCAGTGCCCCCACAAGAAAGCTCTTGGACAGAAAGATGCTCAGTTAGAGCTTGTGCATACAGATGTATGTGAGATGCCTCAGCTTTCTTTGGGAGGGGCAAAATACTTTGTGTCTTTTATAGATGATGCCACACGCAAGGTGTGGGTTTATCCTCTTCGTTTGAAGAGTGATACATTCTCAGTGTTTCAGAAGTTTGTTGCTCTTGTTGAGAATCAAACTGGCAAAACACTGAAGGCTTTGCGTTCCGACAATGGTGGAGAGTACATCTCCAAACAGTTTCAGGACTTTTGTGATGCTAAAGGCATCAAGAGGGAGCTCTCTACTCCTTATGATCCTCCACAAAACGGGACAGCAGAGAGGATGAACAGGACCATTCAGGAGAAGGTCCGTTCTATGTTGTCACATGCTGCATTACCTCATGGTTTTTGGGCTGAAGCTGTTATGACAGCCGTTCACCTTATAAACAGGTCACCTAACACGAGGCTTGGTGGGAAAGTGCCAGAAGAAGTATGGACAGGGAAGCCTCCGTCATACAAGCACTTGAGAGTGTTTGGTTGCGTTGCGTACGTGCACATACGCAGGGAAATGCGCACCAAACTTGATCCTAAGTCTCACAAATGCATATTCCTAGGATATGGTGACATAGGTGAAATGGGGTATAGACTTTGGGATCCCATGAATAGAAAGATCATACGCAGCAATGATGTCATTTTTGATGAAACATGCATGTATAAGGAGCCTGCAAGGCAACAGGAGCCTGGCAGAGTCATCTTTGATGATGATGGACATCATGGACAACAACAAAGGGCTGTAAATCAGCCATTACAGCAGGAAAACCAGCCCTTAAATGGTGCTGAAAATGGTCCAAATGGACAGCCAGAGATGGCAGAAGATATCCCTATGGATATACCACAGTTGGAGGAGATACCGGGCATGATTTTTCAGCCTTATGGCATGGAACAGGAGCCACCAATGGGTGATATGCAGGCTGGACAGCAACCTGCAAATGATGGTCATTGGGTACGGAGGTCCACAAGACCCTCCAGAGCCCCTGACAGGTTTGTTCCAGGGGTTGACTACTTGATGCTCACTGACTGTGGGGAGCCCTCATGTTACAAAGAGGCTTTACAGAGGGCAGACAAAGCTCTATGGGAGCGTGCCATGAAGTCAGAGATGGATTCTCTCCATAAAAATGGAACTTGGAAGTTGGTGCATTTGCCTGCAGGCAAGAAGGTTTTGCCATGCAAATGGGTATACAGGCTCAAAGTTGCACCAGATGCAAAGCCAAGATACAAAGCCAGGTTAGTGGCTAAGGGCTTCAAGCAGGAATATGGTGTGGACTTTGAGGAGATCTTCTCTCCAGTGGTCAAAATGACCACACTTAGAGCTGTGTTAGCTTTGGTTGCACATGATGATCTGGACTTGATTCAGATGGATGTGAAGACTGCTTTTCTTCACGGTGATCTCCATGAGGAGATATATATGCAGCAGCCAGAGGGTTATGCAGTGAGTGGAAAGGAGAAGCTTGTATGCAAGCTGAAAAAGAGTCTTTATGGGCTCAAACAGGCACCAAGAGAATGGTATCACAAATTTGATACATTCATGAAATCTCAGAAATTCAGGAGAAGTGACATAGATTACTACTTGTACACAAAGAAAGCTTTGGATGGCAGTCTATTGATCCTCATCTTGTATGTTGATGATATGTTGATTGCCGGGAAATCTCGTAAGGAGATGGATGCCTTGAAGCAGAGGCTGCATCAAACCTTTGATATGAAGGATTTGGGTGATGCAAATCACATCTTGGGTATGCGGATACTTCGGGATAGAAATCAGCATGTGTTGTATTTGTCTCAGAAGGAATACATTGGCAAAGTCTTGCAGAGGTTCAATATGGATGGGGGGAAGAAGACTAGTACTCCTTTGCCTCCATATGTGAAACTCAGTCCTATGGACAGCCCACAGTCAGATAGAGACAGGGCTGATATGGCCAAAATTCCGTATGCTTCAGCTTGTGGTAGTCTCATGTATGCCATGGTTGCTACTAGGCCGGACATTGCATTTGCAGTGGGAGTGGTTTCTAGATACATGGCCAACCCTGGCAAGAAGCATTGGGAAGCAGTGAAAGGTGTCATGAGATACCTGAAGGGCACACAGGATATGTGCATATGTTTTGGCAAACAGGATGCATTAGTGCATGGTTATACGGATTCGGATTATGCCGGTCATCCAGATAACCGGAAGTCTACTACCGGTTATGTGTTTACATTCACAGGAGGTGCTGTGTCATGGATATCCAGGATGCAGAAGTGCACAGCCTTATCTACTACAGAGGCCGAGTATATTGGAGCCACAGAGGCTTGCAAGGAGGCATTATGGCTATCTCGGTTAGTGGTTGATTTGGGTTATACAGGGGATATTCCATTGTTGCATTGTGACAGTCAGAGTGCCATCCAGTTGGCAAAGAACCCTGTCTTTCATGCAAAGACGAAGCATGTGGATGTGAAGTATCACTTCATCAGAGAGGTGATAGAGAACAAGCAAATTCAGCTTGTTAAGATTCATACGGATGATAACCCGGCTGATCTGTTGACAAAGAGTTTGCCTCCGGAGCGGTTTGCTCATTGCAGACACTTGATGGGCATTGGATGAGGCCAGTTTCAGCCTTGATATGGCCTTGTATATTATCATGTACATGCTGATTTTTCTTTTCCTTCATTTAAGGGCACTTTGCCTTTAAGTGGGAGGTTGTTGGGGTAAAGGCGTTATGCCCACCCTTATAGTGTGTACAAGCCCATAAGTTATAGTACATAGTACACTTAGTACTTTTAATGTACTAAGTGCACTATGTGTACTAGTGCAATATACATGTGTGATAGGGGAGTCACACACTCATGCCTCATGAGTTGACTTATCCCCACAACTCTCTCTCTCTCTCTCTCCCTTGCTTCTCTGTGTATGTCTCCCACATAACCTAACCCTAATTCCTTCTCCCACACACATTTTCAGATTGTGCATACTCCAGGAAAGAAAAATGTAGTGGCCGATGCACTATCCAGGAGGCCTTATGTAGCTGCAGTCTCAGTGGCCTCTCATGGAGACTTATCTGCTATGCGAGATTTGTATCATTTGGATGCTGATTTTTGCCATATATGGACTGATTTGATGGCTGGTCATTCACATGCCTCTTATGTTATCAACGAGGGTTATCTTATGAAGGATCATTGCCTATGTGTGGTGAAGGATTTGCGTCCAAAGGTTATGGATGAATATCACGCTCCACCTTATGTTGGTCATAGAGGTATCATGCCTACTACATGCATGATTCAGAGGTATTTCTTTTGGCCAAGCATGCGTAAAGATATTGAGGCTTATGTGCGTGCCTGTATTACTTGCCAAAAGGTGAAATTTGATAGGCAAAAACCAAAAGGTTTGCTTCAGCCATTGCCTATTCCCTCGCAACCTTGGGAAAGTATTACTATGGATTTTATTATGGACTTGCCTAGATCCCAGCATGGGAATGATGCTATTTGGACCATTGTGGACAGGTTTAGCAAGCAAGCTCATTTCTTGCCTGTCAAGAAAACCATCAAAGCTGATCATATGGTAAAGCTTTTTCTTGCTAATATTTTCAAGCATCATGGTATGCCTAAATCCATTGTTGGGGATAGAGATCCCAGGACTACAAGCCTCTTTTAGAGGGCTTTATTTGATAATATGGGTACTAAACTTGAGTTTTCATCAGCTTATCATCCCCAAACGGATGGCCAAAGTGAAGCTGCAAATTCAGCCGTGTTGGATTTATTGAAGTGTTATGTGGCAGATCAAAAGATTGCATGGGAGAAGTATCTTCCACTTGTTGAGTTTGCCTACAACAATACGATCCATGCCTCCACGGGAAAGGCTCCGTTTGAGATTATCTATGGCAGAGTGGTATTGCCACCCATCCTTCGTACAAAGGATGAGATTTTTGCAGGTGATGAATATGTTCGTGACTTGGATGTAGCCTTTGGTCAGGTGCGGACAGCCATTGCAAGATCTCAGGATAAGCATAAAATGGCTGCTGACAAGCACAGAAGGGACATGGAAGTCAAAGAAGGTGATTGGGTTTTGCTGAAATTTGAGAAGGCTAGGCTTCGGAAGAGGCCAGGACGAGAAGGATCATACCCTAAGCTTTCTCCTCGCTATTATGGACCCTTCAAGGTGATTCACAAGATCAATGAAGTGTCATACAGGCTTGCTTTACCTAGTCACTGGAAGATTCACAATGCTTTTCATTTGAGTCTATTTCGGAAATATGTGGGGCCAGATCCTGATGAGCCTGTCACAGAAGATCCACCAGAGATTGAAGAGCTTGAGGAGATCCTCCAGCTAGAACAGATTGTTTTTCACAAGGAGAGAAAGCTACCTGCAGGAAAGCTTTCCAAGAGATACCTTGTGAAGTTTAAGAATTATTTGCCTATTGATGCCAAGTGGGTAAATGAGGACTATTTTGTTGATTACCCACAATTGTTGTAGGCATATCTTGAGGCTTTTCAGTTGAGGACAACTCTTTAGAAGCCCGGGGGGATGTCACCAATTGGCCGACCATTTGGTCCATCTCCAATTTTTGTGTCTCGTTTACTTGAGGCCAGGCCAGTGTCTCATGTGAAGAGGCCAGTATTTTGCTGACATGGACGGGAGCCAGACTGGTGCCACCCGTGTGTTAGCAGGATGGTGTCGTATGGACGGGAGCCAGACTGGTGCCACCTGTGTATGACCTGGACTGTGTTCGACCCTTGGGATTGTCACGCCATGGAAGAGCCAGTATTCGTGCCGTGTCTTACCTATGGGACTGTCACACCATAGGAAGACCAGGTTTTTATGTTTTACGTCGTGCCATTTTGTGCCGATAGATATTTTGTACTTGTTCCATGAACGGGAGATATGTCCATGATACTATTTGCACATGCACTCATGTTCTGCATGTTTGAAACTGTTTTTGCATGACTTGTATTTTTGTGTTTGCCTGCTTGACGTGTTACTTACTGAGCGGGGACGCCTGCTAGTGAGTCGTGAAGTTTGCTCTGTCTTCTGACGAGTTTTGGTGCATGTGAACAGGTGGTAAGTATATTGAACATGTTAGTTTAATACTCTTATTTCTAACCTTTTGATTTATAAGGTTATATGTTCACACTCACTTAAAAGTGTGCACCCCCTTTGGGCACCCACTTAGGGGCCAAGGTGGGGAGCCCCACTTAAAGTGTGTGTGTGTGGGTGGGTAAGTATATTGAACATGTTAGTTTAATACTCTTATTTCTAACCTTTTGATTTATAAGGTTATATGTTCACACTCACTTAAAAGTGGACACCCCCTTTGGGCACCCACTTAGGGGCCTAGGTGGGGAGCCCCACTTAAAAGTGTGTGTGTGTGGGTGGGTCACCTACCCAACCCACCTTGGAACTGGCCACCCACATGCAAACGTGGGGAGCCAGCCAAATCAAAGGGTTTTACTCCACTTTAAATTTTATAAAAAAAAAGCCTTCTCCTCCAGCGTAGTCATCACCCGGCGATTCGCTTCCACCATCTTCGTGGAGATCAACTACCCTCTCTCTTGCGCATGTTTCCCCACAGGCGGCTGCCTCAATTCATGCGGCGTTTCTTCTCCTTCCCAGGCTGCTGTGTATCAATATAATCAGGCAGCGAATTGTACAAGACTGCTGTGCTGCTGCTCATCCAATCACCTGTATGCTGCGCAGGTTGCCTATTCCACAGGCAGCTGTGTACTTCTTCAGCCAGGCGCTGCAGGCTACTGTGCATATTTCTCCTCCAGCAGACGACTGCACATCAGCTGCGTTTTTGCTTCACTCAGGCTGCGCCCACTTTACCTTTACAGTTTATGGCTGCACACAACCAGGCGGCTGAGGTCTATTTAAGTGGCTGAACTTTCTGCACTACAAGCAACACAGGCTGCAGGCGACTTCTACAATCAGACTACGCCTCTGCTCTTCCACTGTCGGCTGCTCCTCTACGCCATCTCCAGCAGTAGGCGACTGTAAGTGGCTGCTCCTTCTGTCCAGCAGGCTGCAAGTGACTACACCACCTCCATCTTCTCTTTGTAGCCAGGGTGTTCATCTACAGCCAGGCAACTGTGTCTGTACTCTTACAGTCAGGCAGCTACATCCCTGGTATCCTCCACTAGTAGCTGCACACAGACAGATACCTCGGGTATGGGTCTTTCATCTATCCACAAGTAAGTGAATTTTTAGATTTAAATAAAGTACTTTGTGTTAAATCTGATAAGGGATTCATTCCCCTCGGTAACACCCGTTCGAAGCCGGGTAGTCCAAGCTCTATTGGAGAACCTCGGTCCAAAGGTGCTGAGATCGGGAGAGCCAGGCGTTAGTACGAGAGCGCCTGTTTGTGCGTGGTCTCGGAACACCAGTGAGGCGCTCTCCGCGGAGTCCTGTGAAAGCACAGGACCGTAGAGACTGGACCACGCTAGTGGTCGTTCTGCTTCGAGCATCTACTTCGAACGTCGACTTCGAGCCTATTTGTTTGGTACTGTATTCATATGTACATGGACATCATCTGGTTCTTGGAACCCATGGAGCATTGTATTTGTTAAATACTCCCAATAAATATATCATATATTGAGGGGGGGGGGGGGGGGGGGGGTCAGCCCGTTCCGGTCCCAGTGCTGGTGTCCATCTTTCCATTTCATTGCATTTCATTTCAATTTCAAGTTGTATTAAGTTGTCCATTTTTTCCGGAAAAAATGGAAAAAAAAGTTGTCCATTTCAAATTGTGGTTTTAAAGTTGTGCTATTACGCGTGTGGGTGTCCAACGGAGTCCTTCCCACTTGACGGGATCGGTTACATAAATAGTCCTAAAGCTTGCTGAAATATCTGGTTTTATGCGATATATAAGCTGTTCTACAAGTTTATGCACTCATGGAAGAGGCGTATGTGTTGCCCTACAGGTTTATGCACTCAAGGAAGAGGTATATGTGCTTCCATCCACGTTTATGCACTCATGGAAGAGGCATATGTGTTACCCTACAGTTTATTGACATATGGATGAAGCATATGGGCTGATGTATAGTTTCTATACGGCTATGGATGAACCATATGGCTATTTAGCAGGTTCATAGGTATGGATCATCCATATTGGATGAAGGACAGGTTTTTGATTGTATATGGATAATTCGACATCTCCAAAATGCCCTCAAAGCTTGTACATGATATTTCTCCTTGGGTAATAAAATACTGTGCGCGGGGGGGGGGGGGGGGGGGGTGGGCTCTATGCGGTGTCAGTTGTGCAACTTTTATTTTCAGCTTTGTGGATTGTTTAATGGCTATGATCTAATGCCAAAATGTTTAATTGTGCTTATGGTCAAGCAATGCACACCCACTTCCGCGCTTCCTGGGCGAGTTACATAGAAGGCCTTTGATGATCAACATGCCCTGCTTTGCATAGTTGGGTCAATGATGCCCAACCCTGCACGTGTCCGTGGTTGAATGATCACCCTCCAAGCCACCTTGGTCCAAGCCGGCCGGCCATTGGACTTGACCCACAAAAAGTTCTAGATCAGTCATTGAACTTGACCCAGGCATGCTTCGGAAAATGTCCAATAAGATGTGATGTACCACATGGTGGCTAGGAGCACATGATTGTCCACGATCACGTAGTCGGTGAGGGAGAGCTGAGCGGTGCTCCAATACAAAAGATTCTTCCGAATGCTGAGAAGAAGGGGGGCTAGGTGCTGCTCTGCTGAGTTGTCAATCTCAACCCGACACCCGAGGTATCTAATTGAGGTGTCCCTGGGGATCCACTCGAATGACTCAATTGGATGCCAAGCTGGGATGGGTGAAGATCCCACGCAAAAACCACACAGCTTGTGCATTGATGGCGAGGGCAAATCTCTGAAGGTTCCCCTCCTCTCCTCAGAGGTAGCTGGTTGTGCCATCTATGAACTCCGAGTCAAGAAGCTCCTTCTAGGATCTAATGGGGAGGTAGAGACCTTGGAGTCCTATCTCTTGCATGGAGAGAAAGCTGCTCATCGCCTCCACTGCGAAGAGGAAGAGGAAAGGGTGGCGATTGATCTAGAAATCAGAAACCTATCCACCTTGGCTCCTTGGATGAGGACCTGGCTATGAGTTGCCGAATAAAGGGCGGAGACACCTCTAATCCATCTAGCTAGAAAGCCCATCCCAAGCACGGTGCCCTCCAAGAAAGCCCAATTGACTCTATCATAGGCCTTCTCAAAGTCCAATAGTAGAACAGACATTTCCTCCCTACGAAACCTGGCTTAAGCTATTGCCTCCCAAAAGGTGAAGATTTTATCCAAGATGCTCCTATCCTTGATGAAGTTGGTTTGGGTGCCATGAATTGGGTTAGGGAGATGAGACTGCAGGCGTCGACTGATGGCTTTGGTGAGGATTTTGTAACTATTTGGTCCTCCTAGCTCTGTTTCACATGATGAAACAGATGCCTAGACACTAGAGAGGTGGAAGAAGACATGGGGATAGGGTCCATAAGGTTTGATTAAGAAAAAGCACCATTCTTGGTCAAAAAGCAGAGACAAAGCAAAAAGTCAAACAGGGTTGACTGCGAGCCAAGGGCACCATTAGAAAGAGGAGATTGAGTTGGACCAAAAAGCTAAAAGATGCTTTTTCAAAAAGCAGCTCCATGACCAAAAAGCAAGGCCTTGAAGCTAGAAAAGCAAAACAAGAACTTTTGATTAAAGTTGAGTAATATTATACTATTAAAAAGACCAAAAGCAAAGTAAAAGGCAAAATCAAACCAAAAGCATCACTTTTTGGCAAAAAGCAAGGCTTCCCCAAGTATAAAAGAAGCATGAGCCTCTCTTGAGAATCAAGTTGAAGACGAACCTCTTCATCGCATTGCCATCTTCATTGAAGTGTGGAGATCATCTTCTCCATCATCATCTACTTGATCACGGAATTTTTCATCGCTGCCGTTGATTTCAGAGCGCCTTCATCGGCTGTAGTGCCACATCATCATCTGTCTATACGACTGTACGGATCTATACAGCCGTACGGAACTGAACGGACTGAAAATTCAGAAGCCCTAAAAATTTCAGAAATCCCAAAACTGTTCCAAAAACCCCAAAAATTGCTTTTTGGAGGTTTTTATTGTCCGAAAACCATTTAAACAGGTTTTATATCAGTTTTCTTGCCAAAAAGAGCTTTTCCATGGTTTCCTTCATCGGACAAGGCTGTAGGAGTTGTGGAGATTACTCATGGGATGAGCGAGTGAATCTAGATCTGGACTTGGACTTGAACTTGGATATGAACTTGGATTTGGATTTAGACTTGGATTTGGATTCATTGGCTTTGGATCTGGATATTGGATCTAGTACTAGCGCTGTGAGAGTTTCTTGTGGGTCATCCTCGTGGTGTGCTTGGCATTAGAGAACTTGTGCCTCGACATTGACATCGACGTCGACTTGGATATCCTACATCGGCATATCTGTTTTTTTTTGTATTCATTGATTGTATTAATCTTGGCCAACGTGCCCGTGGATTGTTCTTGAATAAATTCCTGAAAGGGGGTGGGGCCTGTTCTCCGCTTAGTGTGGTGTACTATGCAAGATCCCTATTCTCTTCTCTCTCTCTCTCTCTCTCTCTCTCTCTCTCTCTCTATCATTATCTTTTGGATACGTGGTTAAGTCTGTCACGGCACGCCCCATTGGGCTTAGACATTTCCTAAGAGGGTGATGGGGCGCCACTGACGAATCTCCAAATGGTCACCACCCTCCTTCGTCATGGAATCAAGTGGATCAGCCTCTCATAGAGACTCTCTAGCATGTGTCCTGAGGCCATGATCTCATTGAAGGCGGCCATGAAACTGCCTTACATGGGATCCCAATGGGGCAGCAAAACAGAGACTGTTAAGCCATCCTCACTTGGACGCTTGCCCCCTGAGGGAAGGGCTCGAAGTGAATCTTGCAGCTCGATGAGAGAGAGAGGAGCACAAGAGTGCCTGGAGGTGTAGGGGCACCACCTCCCGCATATGCTGCCAAACTGTCGCCCTCGCCGCCTCCACCTGCGGGGTGAGGGAATCTGCTGAGAGGAGATCTCTGAAAAAGCTTGTGGCTATGGCCGAACCGGGGATCTGACTCTATGATACAGTTTGGGCTCCTCAACCTCCGAATCCCATCTCTGTGATGGTGAGGGCCTGCAGTCTCAAAGAGATCACGGGTGACCTTGTTCCCTACGTGAGTCCAAAAGGAGATCCTGGCATGGTACCGATATGCCACCCTCCTCTTCTTGATTGATTGGATCTCTGTGCAGGTGGCCTCTCCAACTGAGACCCACAGGCTGTCTGGGATTTGCTCCTGAAGCTGCAGGAGGGAGGTTGGTGAAACCGATCCCGTCAAGTGGGAATAGACTCCGTTTGACACCGACATGCGTAATAGCACAACTTAATATCACAATTTGAAATAAAAACAACTGCAAATTGAAATGAAATAGATGGACACCAGCACTGGGGCCGGAACGGGCCGACCCCCCCCTCAATATATGATATATTATTGGGAGTATTTAACAAATACAATGCTCCATGGGTTCAATGAACCGGATGATGTCCATGTACAAATGAATACAGTACCAAACAAAAGGCTCAGATCAGCAAGTTCCGGCCTTTTGTTCAGCTTGTATACAGAGACCCTCGCTCAATTAAGCAAGGAGAAAGATACATTCATGTCATCAATCGAATTTGCATTGTACTTGCTTTGACTTCATAATAAAGCAAGATACATCCGGGTCAAGGGATCCAATCTGCATTGTACTTCGTGATAAAGAAAATACACTACAAGGTAGGGGCCCTTGAGGGGGTTATTGTTTCCAATTGAGTGTCTGGGGTTTTCTCTCTCCTCTTTGCATTTAAAATAGTTCATCATTGCACACCTTAATCACGCATCTTTTGGATCCCACATACCATTTGTAAAGAGGTTTTATCCAGTTCATGGTCCATTGAGTATCCCATGTTGCATTGCCAAAAGAAACATCCAGGATCCATTAATTAGTCATCTCGTGAGTATCTCTGCCTTAAATCCTTGCAAGCCAGCTGCTTCACCATTTGACAGTATTTGGAGTCCCTCCCTGATGTGAAGAGGGAGAGTTTTTGTGGGGTGCTCATACCTAAGCATTTGTCGTGCATTAGGAAAACATTTTTTTGTATTTGTGCATATCCTCCATTGTGAAATCTCCCAAAATTTCTCGTCTTTTTGTTCTGCCAAAATTTGCTCCACAAGTATGCCTTGTTGTATTTCACGCTGCATACCCTTTAACATTCATGTGGTTTCCTGGTATGAAGTGTTTTTTTTTTTGAAAGACAATCTGTATGGTTTAGTAATAGACGACAGTGCATCCAACGGGTATAGCTAGCAAGGTTCAAACCTGGGTCTTCTTCTGGCACTGTCGAACTCCCTCACCGCTACACTACACGCCCATAGACAGTGGCTTGTTATGCTTCAAAGTCATATTTTTAATTGTGGGTAGATAGAGAGTTGCCATGTATCATGAACTCCCCAATGTTTGTGCATGAGTTCAGTGACTATCAAAGTTCTTCAAACTGCCCATACTTCTGACCCCTCCATTTGATGAAAGACCTCTCACACCAGGATTGTATGTAATCATGCCTGGAAATCGAGATTTAATAAATTTGACCATCTTAAAAGTTGCAAGAAAGGTTGAAGTTTACAGGTTAAAGATGAAACCTACTATGTGCTTGTGCCTGTGCATGTTTGTGTATGTGTGTCCTTCAGTCCACAAATAAGTAAAGATTTGTGTACATCAATTGAACGTGGCTTGTACATTATAGCTATTCGATTGAGTGTTTCTTCTCATGACAGACAGGTGCCACCAAAGGCAGCCCTGAGATGGGAGAAAACGGCACACTCTGTTCTTTGGAGAGGATAGAATTGCAAAATGGATGTGAACTTCAGCCTGTCAATGACTTAACAAGTGGTGTACAGACACCACAAATTGATGGTTTGTTGGATGTACGTGGTGCAAGGATTAACGACTCAGATCTGTTGAAACTCCTTGCCAATGAGAACATCCAGGCAGCTTTGAAACTTAAGAGCAAGCATGATGTAGCCGAAGGCATTGTTGATGAAACTGTCTCCAAGATGGACATCAGCAATGGAGGAGATATGGGCAACAAGTTTGAAGCACTTGAAAACATCATGCTCGACACGCCACCGGACTTCATGATGGTGAGTATGGTAGAGATAGACAAGGCCGGAGCATCTAGATTCTATGCAATGTTGTTCTTTTACCTCCTATTGTGTGACATGCTGCTCGAACGAATGCAGGAATCTCTCTTGAATTCTCAAGAAGCTTTAGACGTCCTCGAAAGGTTTAAGTTCTGGAGTGATTCTCAGAAGAGTTTAGGGTCTGATGACCTACACTTTATGGATTTCTTAAGAGAGAGCCAAATGTAGCATCAGCGCACTGCAAGCCTTGTAAGATGAATTTTTGGCAGCACGAGCGCTGCTCTTTTTACCTTGGATGAGCAGCTCATATATGCTTTGTCTGACCGTCTAAACTCTCATTAATTTAAAAGAATATTAAATAGCATATTCCACTTTACAAAAAAACGCCTTGTTTGCTTTGTTAGAAGTGCATATTATTATTACACCCAATTTTCTTATTAGGGTACTAAAAAATTATTGCTTTTACAACCATAGGTTTCAATCAAGGGTTTTTGGAATTCTTAAACTAATTAATTGAAATGCCTTCAAAATTTTTTTTAAAAATTTGGGTGCCCTATTTTCTATGATTTTGAGGCTATGATCATATTTACTAGTTCTAAACCAATCAACATCCTAACCAATTTTTAAAGCATTGAAAGCACTTACATATTTCATTGATAATGCTTTGATATAACCTCTAAAGCAATGGTTGACTTTGGAAAAGTTTTTAGAATCAAGGTATTAGTATTTTTAAATTATTGGTTGTAAACCTGTCAAGTTTTCTCAAGGGTGTTAGAGAGAAGTCTTTAAGCTTCAAAGCTCATTTGAGAAAAATAGCATACAAATGAAGACTCCTTTGGTAATGAACTTATGAAGGGTACCGATTTATGGTTAATGAATTAAGCACTATCTATCCATGAGGGTCTATTGTTGTGAATATCTTTTTCTTAGATGGGAATGTCGTCTACATAAAAAACATAATATATTGTGGGAGATGCTGATGAACCACCTATTGGATTTACCAAAACGATTAATTTTTAAGTAACATGTGATGTGATGTGGTAATACTTGAAATATTATCAATAGAAGGTCAATGAGGAATCTTACTTAGGTCACAAATCTCATTGGGTTGATGAAGAATCTTTTATTATAGACGATTATAGGTTATTTAGGCTTAGTATCGACTGCTCTAGTCTACTCTCCTTACCTCTCCACCTCGACCACACTCGCCCAACTTGTGTGTGTGCGTGCTTGTTATGTTTTATAAAATAAAGTAATAGGCATCTCTATACATGTTATGACTAACATTAGAGGGAATGTTAGTCATAACCTCTATGGAGATTTTTATTATTTTATTTTGGGATATTTTATTTTGGATGTGTCTTTTATTTATATCATCTACTAGGATTAATGCGTTGGTATGATGTCTATCAGGATTAATGTGTTTAGTTGTGTGTGTTAGTTGATATAGTCAAGATTAGTGTTTAATCAGCTGTGTGTATTGACTAATATTATTTTTGATGAAGGCGATGATTGAGTGGTAGATTATGTGTTAATCGTAGTGTTGGACTATATAAGATATTTTGGAAGACATGTGAACATCTTTTATGGTTTCATATTTTAGTATGAACATTTTGTAAGGCTAAGGTCTCAAACCTTTGTACATACCAATTAGTATTTTATACTTTTGGTAGGCCCAAGACTTTATATTTGTAGATTGTTATATTTTTGTAGAGCTTTTACGCTCAAACACTCAAAAGCACTTGTGCTTTGTTTTTGGAGTTATCTATTAGCTTTTCTAATATATATAAATATGGGTGAGTGGTGGAAGGGCCACACTCATCCAGGCAATCTTGTGTCGACGGTAATCTCTTCTCTATTTTTTATCTCTTGTTTATTTAATTTTATTTATTGAGAGAGAGAGAGAGAGAGAGAGAGAGAGAGAGAGAGAGAAATATCCACATATATTGTCTCTTGAGGTGTAGTCGAGTCATTTGGGAGGCCAAAGTTGCATGTGGATCATGTAGGTTCAACCCTTGCTTCTTGCTACAAGCAATCGCGGATGAGAATACAAGGGTGAGCGATCTAGTTCTTTGGGTCAATATTTCTCAAAGAAACTCTGAACAAAAGAAAAATGTCCACACACACAAACACACATGTACATATGTACCCACACCTACAGCCACACACATGCATGCATACATATGTATACATGTATGTAGAGACACACAAGTGTGTGTGTGTGTGTGTGTGTGTGTGTGTGTGTGCATGTTGAACTTAGTAACCCACACCTTAGAAATCTGTGAAGTTAGACAAGATTATAATTAAAGTTTGTTGTCAAATTTAGATTGTCGATAAGTATTACAAGAGTCTTAAGTATGATAGCATCATTCAGTACACCAAATTTCAATGAGGGAGTGTTGTTTTTTAGCCAAAACTTACTTTAGGATTATAGGTTAAAGGGGAGGGACTATACCTACCAATGAGCTAAGTTCGTATGTAATCTTGTTAGAGGGGACGGCATTATGACGAAGCACTAGGATAAAAAAATTATTCTCTTTAAAAAATGGACATAAAAAATGTGGCCCGTTATGATTATTTGTTCTCCAAAATGATTCTCATTACTAAGCCAAGTGCCATATAATCAAACCATAGTCATCAAACATACTTCCTTGGGAGAGAGAGAGAGATTTGAGTTGCTCTCTTGGAGCTTGATGACTTTGAGGATTGGGTTCATGTTCTAGCAATATGAATGCTCTTCCACATAAGCTTGGAACAAGGTTTGCACGATTGGTCAAGATAGAGATAACCTCCCTGGTCATGCTAACCAGGGATAGTTAGTGACTTATTTAGTAGTGAAGATTTGTCCCTAGAGGAACTAGATCCTATTCCAATATTGCTCGACACTCGGTCAAGGAAAATGACACGCAGGAGGCCTATAAGATATGTGAAGATGATGGGCTCTCACTGGTTTGCTACACCAAGGCCATAGACCCACATGAGAAACAAAGGCTAGACAATAAAGGGCATGCCTTGATCCACTCACCCAACAAAAAAAGAACTAAAGAGACTGTACAAAAGTCTCATCGTCAACTTACACATGCTGACCTTTGTGGAAAGATGCAAACCATACTCTAAGTGGTTCTTCTAAATCATGATGTTGAGATTCATGAGTTGGGGCCTCACTCTCAAGAAAACCTTTATATCACTCTGGTTTAGAGGGTAGTAATATACATGTCATTTCCTATATGTGTTTGTTTTTTATATATAAATAATTCACATAGTCTTAGCCTTAGCCAAACAATAGGGCTAGTCAGTCATGCGACGATGGATATAAATCGACTTTTTTTTAATATATATCTCAAGGAGGAGTGTATGTGGTACCATGGTTTGTAATCCTTGTTTAGAAGAAAAAAATTTACAAACAGAAATGTGCCAAGTCCTTTGGCCCTTTGGTCATAGTATGAGTGGATTGATAGCTACTTTTCATAAGTATTGTTATTTTGGAGATTGAAGTCTAGCAAGAGCTGAATTATGTTGTCATCTATTAGCATAAAAATATTGGGGAGATTTAAAAAGCATTTAGCATGGCTAAGTATAAAGGGAATCCCCATGGAGGTTAATGAAAAGCTATATGTAAAAAAGTGCTTCTCCACACTAGTGGATATTAAGCAATACAAGAGGCTTGGAGGGAGGTTCATCTTCTTGTGTAACAAATGATTGGAAATCATCATGTAGTTATCAAATTAAAAGAATAATTGGAAGGAAGATATGTAGGTGCTAAAGTATAATCCAAGGTAAAATTAAGTATAACATTACTTGCATTTTGGGTGATACCCCAATTGAATTTTATGACTCAAATTGGACAAGAGACTATGATAGCAAGAGTTCATCAATTTATTGTTTCCTTTTCTTAACTTGAAGTTATCTCCTAGATTAATACAAAGAATATAGTTGCTCTATCTTCAATAGAGTTTGAGCATGCAACATGTTTTTGCTTCATGTGAAATGGTTTGATTAAGGAGGATTTTGAGAGACATGGGTGTAGCCTAGAAGCAGCCACCCAACAAAGTTGTATTGAAACAACCAAAAGTTGTATGGAAATTGCAAAGAATCCTATATCCCATGCTAACACAAAGCACATTGTGAGATTCAATATTACTTTGTGTGCAAGTTGATCATGGATAGAGAGATTGAGATGTTGAACTATGTAGACATCTTTAGCAAGGTTCTTGGGAGAAATCTTATGGAGTGGCATATATGTATCGATTTGACATTGGATTGAAGAGGTAGACACTCTAAGAGATCCCTCCTTCTAGTTTCTTTCTTTGATATTTGGTTAGGGTTTATGTAAATCTACTTTCTTTGACATGCAAAACTAACACCAACACAAATCGACATTCTTCAACATTTGGTTGGGGTATATGCACATGGCTTTCTTTGACATTTGAACCTAACACTAACAAAATAAATTTTTCTTGAACATTTAGGTTTATATAGATTTACTTCCTTTGACATTTAAAACAAAAACCAACAAAAAATTGCTTTCTTTGGATTAAAAAAAATACAACTACTTTTGTATTTTTACCTAGTATATGCTATATACAATTAGACTACGAGTACTATGTTAATAATCTATATAGTTTAAAATGATTTACACTTGAGGTGAGTCAAGTGACCTCATCATCTTCATAGAAGGTGCACTTTTAAGTTGCGAACTTAGAAGTGCTTACTCAACCATGATGACACCTTGGAAGCTAATGACCTCAACTTCTTCACACAAGGTGCGCTTGGCAAGGAATTTTGTAGTTGGTGAGGCCTTGGTATTTTTTTTTGCATCTCTTATAACAAGTGGGGGCCCCCGGATAATTGGAGATGTGTTTTAAGACTTGGTTGTAGAAGTCATATAGCATACTTGTCACTTCGATTGGAGGGACCAAAAAGGGTCATGAAAGTGCGCCCTTAGCACACATTTCAATGGCTATTAAGAGGGGCAACCTTTTCCAACCCTAGCTATCATTGGTGGGGTAGATCTAAGGTCACAATTAGTGACCTAATTTTTTGGTAACATGGGTTCCTTCTTTGATATGTTGGATAGGATAGAGAATTGGTAGGTACTTTAAGAGAATACAATGTGCAATGTATATAAGATAACACAAAAGAAGTCAGGATCTTTCATAACACAAAAATTTTAAACTCAAATTGTACAATAACAGATATAGAGAAGAAGAATATTGTATTACTAGAGTGATACAATAGATGGAAAATCCCCACACCCATGTGCTCATGTGAAGGGAGCTTCGATGGTTTATCAAGACCTACTAGGATGGATGATGTATGCTAGAAGAAGCTAGGGAGCTTCGATGGTTTATCAAGACCTACTAGGATGGATGATGTATGCTAGAAGAAGCTAGGGAGTAAACTCACAATGACAACTGATGAACTATGTGGAGAAGGGGCTAGCCGTGTATCTATATATGCCTATATAAACTTGGCCCATAAAAATATACCAATATATGTATAGCAGTCGTCCCACCTCCCATGGCCATCTGGGCTCATCTTAAGCTCTGGTTGAGCCCCACAATGTCAGGATAGGGTGTGTAAAGTCTACTTACTCCATGTGTGGACCGTTAAAAGATAACGGTCTAGTGTAGTAGCATGTAGCTTATTTATTAGTGTGCCAAATTTAATCCCAGGAATCTCTCTAAACCATCTGGCATCATACACCACCTTCCTGTGTGTGGCAGGCAACCATGCTACTCAACCATGGCTACTCCTCATAATGGAGGCCGTATAAACATGAGCTAGAGCAATTACCTAGAGAATATAATATGAGGGTGGAGCATTGATATCGAACACCCCCCCTCAATGTCCACCCCGACGAAGGTAAACTATCTCTGTGGTTTGATGTTAAGTCAATGAAGATGCCACCCCATTTGATCCCTGCTACATAGTTCTCTTTCATCATGTGCAATAGACCACCTTGACCTCCCTAAACATGATGAGCTCACGCACAAAGCGATAATGAATCTTATGTGTTTCGTGCGAGGTGATGAAGATGCCACTCCATTAGATCTCTGCTAAGAGCCATTGTGAAGATGCCTGCACAATTTTATGTGGTTGGGTAGTAGACTATCTCGACCTCCCTAGATATGATAAGCTCGAACGCACAATGATAATGAATCTCAACAGCATAAAACACATGATTTTGAGCAATGGCCATCAACTTTGCTTGTCACATTGCAATGTTGTAGGCTGCTTCTACACCACTCCCATATCTTGTAAAATTCCCCATAGTCCCACAGTGCCTCACATGATGCAAAGCATGCAGTTTCGTACTTAGCCTCTGTCGATGAGAGTGCAACTAGGCTGTTTCTTATACTGATCCAATAAATGCATTCTGAACCAAGAGAAAAACAATACCCAGTTATTGAGCACTTGGTGTCAAGAGTCACCTGCCCAATTTGAGTCATAAAAGCCATTGAGGGTCTTGTGCCCACAACATAGGTGATGTCGTACTCATGAGTACCTTGGATGTATCGTATTGCAACACCTGCATAACTACATTTCAATGACTTTGCTAGGACTTGTTGGAGAACCTACTCAAAACACCAACAACAGAATTGATGTCTGGTCTAGTATTATATAAGAAGATAATACTACCAACCAATTTCCTATATAAGGTCTTATCCACAAGGTCTGAGGTGTCTTCGACAGATAGCTTCAGATCAACCTCCCATTAGGTTACCAACAATAACTTCCTTGCATTTAGGCATACCAAATGCCTTATCTCACTTGCATATGTTTCGTGAGAGATGAGAATGTAATCTAGCTTCTGCCAGACCTCAATTATCAAATAAGAATGTATAAACCTAAGATCTTTCATCTCAAACTCTACACTAAGCATCTGTTGTGTTTGTTGTATTTGTAAGATCATTTTTTGGTGATCCCCTATCTCAAGATGAGGTCATCTACATAGAGGACAGTGACCATATACTTCCCTTGCTCATAAAATACATATAAAGTTGCATTTGAAGGGCTATGTAAGAGAAAAATACTCATAAAGTAAGCATGAATCCTTTGGTACCATGTTTGTGTGGGGCCTGATTCAAGCTGTAGAGTGTCTTCTGTAATTCCATCTCTAGTACTCCAAGTCTGTCTATGAAGTACTCATACTTCTCTTTCCCAAGTGACTTTGTGAAGATATTGGTAACCTGTTCTTCAGTCTTCAAGTATGCCAAATCAACCTGTCTATCTCTCTAATGAAATGATAATGAAACTCTTTGTTTTTAGTTCTTGCATGATATACTGGATTACTTGTCAATCGAATGCTGCTCATGTTGTCATGTATGACAACCACTCCATCATGAGATGATGTCCCAAATCATCAAGTAGTTTTTGTAGCTAAATCACTTCACATGCTACCATAATGGCTCCTCTATACTTTGCCTCTGTGCTATATATTATATATGTGGGCTAGTTCTTGCTACTCTTAACTCATAGCAGCACTTCCCAAGCTAAATATATACCCACTTTAGTAGACCTCCTATCATAAGCACTTCCTATCTAATCTGCATCCATTCTCATAAAATAGACCATAATGTGTAGTGGTCTTTACATATGTCATGATCCTTCTGATAGCAGCCAAATGTGGTTTCCTGGGACTCTGCATATACTGGCTAACTAGTCCCACCATATAACATAAATCTAGTCTAGTGCTAGTTTAAGTAAATCAAGCTACCAACCATCTTCTTGTACATGGTAACATCTTCTAACTCCACCAAAATCAGCCCTTAGCTTTGTGTTTCACTCCAATGGTGTCATCATAGTCTTGCATCCAATCATACCATACTTTTCCAACATATCCAAGGCATATTGCCTTTGCACCAACCATATGCCATGTGATGTCCTCAATGACCTCTCAATGCCAAGAAATAATATCAACTCTCCCTAGTCTTTCATGTCCAACTAGCTACCCAATCATGCTTTCACTTTAGAAATACCATTCCCACAATCATTTATGACTATCAAGTCATCCACATAAATCATAATCACCATCAAACCATTCTTTATCTTCTTCACATATAGTTGAAGAATATGAATTCCCAACATGAAAACCAATGCTTATGAGATACTTGTTAATATTGTCACTCCAAGCTCATGGTGCTTTCTTCAAACCAAACAATGTCTTTTTTAATCTACATATATGTGTGGGAAGCTCTCGATGTACATATCCTTGTGGGGCTGCATCATAAACACCTCTTCTTCTTATAACTCTCCATTCAAGACTGCATTCTTCACATCCATTTGGTGTAACTCCCAACTTTTAGATGCAGCCAATGAAATCATAGACCTCACGGTAGCCACTAGATTAAACATATCAAGTCCATGAGCTTGTACATAACTTTTGGTAAAACTAGCCTTGCCTTAATGTCTTTCCACAAAACCTTCTACCTTACATTTGATCTTGTAAACCCATTTGAAACTAATAACATTCTTTCCAACAATTGGTAACTTAACCAAATCCTATGTATCATTATGTGCCAATGCATCTATCTCTTCATCCATAGTTTTGTCATATCCTCTATATGTCAACCTTTGTACTAGATATCTCACTCTTTGTGATTTTCTCAATGGCTTTGGATCACTATGAGCTCCTTGAGGTCTTGCATGTGGCGGTACATACTTATCTTGTTTCACACTTAGAGTCTTTAACATTGGAATTCCCAACTCATTATCAAGACTTTCAGAACTAGATGACTCATAACCTGCATTTCCAGTACTTACACCTTTAACTTTCTTCTTTCCTTTATCCAATGCACTCCTCTTAGTTTTCCCCACATCATGCCTCAATATTCTTGACCATGGACTCACATTCCCACTACTAGAACTCTCATGTGTCCCAGACATACTAGTGAAATTCTCCAATGAAATCACACATCCACATCCACATCCACATCCACATCCACATCAATGTCATCAACCACATAATCATTTTCTTTATACAAACTAGCCACTTCATCAAATATGACATCCTAACTAATGATACCCAATTTTGAGATTGGATTATAGCATTTGTATGCTATAATTCAATGAAGGTATGTTTTTTAATTTTGGATCCAACTTAGTCCTCTTCTTATCTGGCATATGCCCATATGCAATACATCAAAAAGCTTTAAGTGTCCAATATCATAGGCCTAAAACCTATCAACCTCATCTTTGGTATACTCTCATGTATGGTAGTTGTAGGTATATTCTTCTCATTTAACATAGCTGAAGCCACTTCACTAATCACTCTATTCTTTCTCTTATTATAGAAGCTTCAGTTTGTTGAGAGGTATACTTATATGTAAGCTGCCTTCTTATCCCATGCTCTCAACATCTCATCAAATGCACATGAGGTGTACTCACCTCTACCATCTGCCCTTAGGCACTTAATCCAATGACCATATAAGAGCTTTGAACTCTTTTAAATTTCCAAAAGCTTTACTCTTTTCGTTCAAGAAATATATCCATATCATCCTGCTAAAGTTATCAATGAATATGATGTAGTACTTACTTCCATTAGTAGATTGGATTTGTGTGTAGGATCCCAAATATCTATGCACAATCTCCAAAGGTCTTTTACTCATTCAATCTTCCTTGGGAAATGGAAATCTTGTTTGCTTCTTCCCAAATTGACATACATCATATACATGTGAAATCCCATCATATTTAAACCTTGGCAACCATGAATAATGCTATTTGTTTGCATAGCTTTCAACTTTTGAATGCTCACAAGCCCAATTTTCTTATGCCATATATCAATGTCTTGGCACAATCCCATGATTACGTGAAAACATGGTTAACTTCAATTTTGGAATACCTGCATCCAAAGTGAACAATTTTCATTCTTTTTGACCCTTTTTTTGTAATGAGCTTACATCCATTCTTTAAGTCTTCCACAAAGTAACCATGCTTATTAAATCTCGCTTGCAATCAATGCTCTACCATTTTTCCAACCGATGCCAAATTCTTAGTGATAGATAACACATACAACACTTCAGACATGGTCTTCACTCTACCATCATGAATCCTCAATAATGGCTCACTCCCAACATGAGTAATATAATGTTGTGTATCATCCCATGTAGCAACATAACACTGTGATTGTGTAGGTGGCATCCTATTAAACCACTCTCGCCATGGCAGGTCATGTGGTTTAATGCTCCTAAATCCATGTACCATATCTCATCTGCTTCATTATATGTGAAGTCATGCTGCCCATAACATGTTTTATAGCAAACAACTGATTTGCACTCCCATTATTGCTAGATGATGCATTTTTTCCATGGACTCTTCCACCATGTATGTCATTTTGCTTCTTGTAATCATCTCTCACCAAATGACTAATCTTACCACAATAATGACAATCCATCCGATTGATTTGTTATTGTTGAGTTTGCCAATGAACTCTTCCTCTAGAGCTAGATCTGAAAAGATGCAGGGAGGAAGAGAGCTTGAGCTCTTGCAAGCACACACACACACTCACAAAACCCTAATAGAGAACACACAAGGTGAGAGGTTGAAAAATCTTCTTCGACTTCACTCAACACTTAACACACCATATACAAGATAAGAGTACCCATAATGAAAGGTACTCAACCAATACATACAAAGGTTCTCTATAGTGTGAACCCAACTAAATGAGCTGGCGCTATAACTATGCTAGTCTCTAGAATGGCTGTCACACAACTTGTCATCCCACTGGCCGCATATCACCCAAGATCTCACCAACCATGCTAGTGCTATAAATGTGGGGCCTATCCCCCAGGCGGGTCATCAGTGTCCATCGCCTCACTAGACGAGCTCGATATCTCAACACTCCCCCTCGAGCTCAACTCCATCTCATGTACACCAAGTGAAGCTCTGAATCTGCGGAGCTTCTCTGTACCCAATGATTTGGTGAAGATGTCAGCTACCTGATCCTGTGTGCTAACATAAACAAGGTCAAGGTCTCCTGCCAAGACCTTCTCTCTGACAAAATGGTAGTGGACCTCTATATGCTTCGTGCGAGCATGAAAAACTAGGTTCCTGGCCAACTGTATACTGCTAATGTTGTCACAAAAAATGACAACTCGTCTATCCCCACCACTGATAGACCCAAATCTGCAAGTAGCTTTCTCAACCAAGCTACCTCACATGCTGCCATCGTAGCTCCTCTGTACTCATCGGCCTCTGTACTGGATAGAGCAACCGTAGCCTGCTTCTTGCTGCTCCAAGTCATAGCAACACTCCAAAAAGAAAACATGAAGCCACTAGTAGATCTTCTATCTAAGATACTACTAGCCCAATCAGCATCTGTGTACCCATGTACACATATCTGTGTCCTAGTCTCATAAAATAGTCCACAATGCAAAGTAGACCTCACATACCTCAGTATGCGTCTCAATGCATCCAAATACAGTTTCCGTGGAACCTGCATAAACTGACTCACCAACCCAACAGCATAGCTCAAATCTGGTCTGGTGATCGTCATGTAGATTAAACTTCCTACTATGTGTCTATACATAGTAGGATCCTCCAAGATCTCTCCTGAATCTGCACTCAACTTCCCATTTTGATCCAATGGCACGGAAATAGGCTTACAGCCTGTCATACCATACTTGGACAACATGTCCAAGCCATACTGTCTCTGCAGTAATCCAATACCATGTGGTGACCTAATCACCTCAATGCCCAAGAAATATCTGAGCTCCCCCAGATCCGTCATCTCAAACTTCTGTCTAAGCAAGATCTTTACATCAAAGATCTCTGCATCATGGTCCCCCGTAATGATCAGGTCATCTACATAGATGACAACAAGCACAACCCCTCTATCACAACTCTCACTGTTGCCATCTTGGCAACTGTGCATATCCTTTGGCTACCAATCTAGCCTTGTACCTGTTTATGCTTCCATCACTGTTATGTTTTACTTTGTACACCCACTTGCATCCAATAGCTTTCTTGCCTTCAGGCAATTGCACTAAATCCCAAGTCTCATTTTCATATAGTGCATCCATCTCCTCATCCATAGCTTTCTCCCAACACACATTTCCAACAGCCTCATCAATGCAAGTGGACTCTACAACCTGCATAACCTTTGCCATATATGCATAGTGATGTGCCACATAACCATCATAGGTAAACCTCTGCACAGGGTTTTTCACTCTCCCTGATCTTCGCAGCTTTTCATTCATGGCTTCCATAGCCTTCTTTACACTAGGTGTTCTCATAGCTGGGATCCCAAGCTCCTCATCAAGGCTCATATCTAAGCCACTAGACTCTCCACCATCAACATGAGGATGCCCTGCAGAAATGTCAGGCATACCAAGGGGCTCAACCACTTTCTCTTTTCCTTTACATGATGTACTAATCACATTTGCAGGACTGGTATTATCACGCAGCCTGCCACTCCATGGTCTATCAATAGACCCACTAGATGAGGACTCTCCTGGTCCACTCAAAGACTGTGATTGCTGACCTGCATTCTATGCAACCACACTTCCACTCACATCAGCCCCAACAGCTTCTTTTTCAGCAGCATACCAGCTGCTCATCTCATCAAAGACAACATCCCTGCTCACCCTCAACTCACGTGTAGCAGGGTTATAACACCTGTATCCCTTTTGCTCAAGGGAATATCCAATAAACACACATTTTTCAGCTTTTGGATCCAGCTTAGTTCTCAGCTCATCTGGCACATGCACATATGCAATGCATCCAAAAACTTTCAGATGAGACAAATCAGGTTTTCTGCCAGTAAACCTCTCCTCTAGAGTTACATCATGTATGGCTACAGTTGGAGTCCTGTTCATGATGTATACTGCTATAGAAACAGCCTCAGCCCAATAGCTATGCGGCATATTCTTCTCTTCCATCAATGCTCGCACAATCTCAGCAATGTGCCTATTTTTTTGCTCAACAACTCCGTTTTGCTCCGAAGTGTATCTGCATGTAAACTGTCTCCGAATACCATTCTTCTTCAAAAATTCAGAGAACTCATTGGAGAAGTACTCTCCCCCTCCATCTGACCTTAAGCACTTTACATATTTCCCTGTTTGCTTTTCAACCAAAACTCTGAAATTTTGAAAGTGAGTGAACACCTCACTCTTCTCCTTCATGAAATATACCCACACTTTCCTTGTGTGGTCAACAATGAATGTCACATAATACCTGCAGCCTCCCATAGACATGGTCTTCATAGGACCCCATACATTTGGATGCACAACATCTAGTGCATTTCTGCTCACATATTTGTTACGTGGAAATACATGCTTTGTTTGCTTTCCAAATTGGCATGCTTCACATATTCTGTGCATACCTTCCACTTTAAACTTTGGCAGCCTGTCACAATTCCTTTAGTCTGCATAGACTTCATTCTCTGCACATTCACATGTCCAATTCTTTTATGCCAAATGTCTGTGTCTGCGACAATTCCTGAACCATTTGCAAACATCGTAGCACTCATTTCAAGCATGTCTACATTCAACCTAAACATTCTACCCACTCTGTTGTCTTTTGCAACCAGCCTGCACTTGTCTTTAAAGTCTTCAACATAACAACCATCAGGGTTAAACCGAACCTGCAAACCCTGCTCAATCATCTGGCCAACTGAAACCAAATTCTTTGTTATGTTCGGAACGTGAAGTATATCTGCAAGGTATTTCACTTTGCCATCCTGCATAAACAATGGCATATCTCCAACATGGGCAATTGGATGAGCAGTGTCATCCCCTGTTTCCACAAAATCTGGTCTTTCAAGGTTTTTCATCTCATCGTTTGTCGGTGCCTCCCGTAGATCTCCCAAAAGGGTGTAGTCACCAACACAAATAGGGAGGAGTAGTTGAAGCTCTTACCCTTGTGCCGCTTCCTGTGGTTCTCTTACTTGCAGCTCAACCCTTAGCATGAACCAGGCTCTGATACCATGAAGAGATGCAGGGGGGAAGAGAGCTTGAGCTCTTGCAACAAGCACACACACACACACTCACAAAACCCTAATAGAGAACACACAAGGTGAGAGGTTGAAAAATCTTCTTCTACTTCACTCAACACAACATACCATATACAAGATAAGAGTACCCATAATGAAAGGTACTCAACCAATACATACAAAGGTTCTCTATAGTGTGAACCCAACTAAATGAGCTGGCGCTATCACTATGCCAGTCTCTAGAACGGCTGTCACACAGCCTGTCATCCCACTGGCCGCATATCACCCAGGCGGGTCATCAGTGTCCACTGCCTCACTAGACGAGCTCGATATCTCAACAAGATCTACCCCTACATGGGAATAGGATCCTCTATCACCTCGTGCACCAAGTTAAAAATTATGTTATTGAGCCCTATCCATTAAACCATGTCCACTTATACGTCCTTTAGATATAGATCTTCCCTTTTTTCTTCAACCTCTATGAGAGTTGAATGCTTGGTTCCTTACATGTTCATTGCTATACTAGTAGATGTACCAAGCCAAAGCTTCAATTCTTCAACAATAAGCAATGAACATGTAATTATGTTATTGAGCCCTATCCATTAAACCATGTCCACTTATACGTCCTTTAGATGTAGATCTTCCCTTTTTTCTTCAACCTCTATGAGAGTTGAATGCTTGGTTTCTTACATGTTCATTGCTATACTAGTAGATGTACCAAGCCAAAGCTTCAATTCTTCAATAATAAGCAATGAGACCAACTCCTCAAGATCTAGGGGATTTCCACCTCTGACTGTGATAGAGGTATCAAATGACTTATACTCTTTTCCCAAACCATTCAATGTGATTGTCCATAAGATCACTATCATCCACCATAGGTGCATTTATAGGATACAAGTGTATCTATACATCCCTTTATATCTTGTACATAGTCATATATGCTCTTGTTATTCAAAGTTATGCTATGAATCTTTTGCTTCGATTGAATCTTCCTTACTTGTGTATTGGTGTCATACAATTTCACCAAAGTGTCCCATACATTTTTAGGATTATCCACATCATAGCGCATAAAATCTATCACATATATACAGAAGTAGTGCAATACTTTTTATGCTCTTTCTAACCAAGTTTTATGTGCTCAAAGTTGTACATGTGTTAGATTTATTGCGGGAAGCCATGGCATTTACTCACATCATTGTCACCAAGCTCCACAATAGCTTTTTCCTTTCAAGAAATTTTGCATGCGCGGTACTTCCATATTGGAAGTATTCCGATCAAGATTTTCACCCACAATACATCGGACCATCACCCATGTTTTCCAAATACAATGCTTCAATGAGCACACTTAACCAACCAATGTAACCACTATGGCACAATGCCAACCATGCCATCACTAATACATGTACATACACAAATCCCATCAATGTAGTATCAACGCCACTTATACACTCCCTTGCTTAATGAAAAATCATTTTGGAAACAATTCTCAAACTATGTACATATCCACGTTGCACTCCACATGCTCATTTTCTCCATATAATTGTATTAGGCATCAAGTGGTGCAAGAAAGTTGGCCACTCAAGGCATGGAGTGACAACATGGATGCAGGTCACCATCTTAGGGCAATCAAGGCATGGAGTAGGCATGGGTTTAGGTCACCATCCTAAGGCAACAACCAAGGAGGCCATGGAAGCTTGGGCATGAGCTCCAAGAATACAAGATGTCATATCATAAAAGGCATCAAAAAGGTAAAATATCCTAGGGATGGTGCCTTTTATAGTCCCAAGGACCCATATGCCCTACACAACATATGTGTAAATGCCCCTAAGGCCCCATGTGCCTAGGCCCATCCCCATATGTATGTACACACTAAAACCCCTTCATTACAAACCATCCCCTCCTATAATGATTTCGTCCTCAAATTGAAGGGTGGTCATGCACAAAACAAATACCAAGGCTATATACAAAGAACCAAATACATGACCAAGTGTCACCATCATAGAGCACCAATACCAATACATGAATCTTATTACCCCCGGGGTCAAATGGAAAAGATAAAGGACTCCTATCGATGTGATGAGGCTAGTCGGGTATCCTCCAGGGTCAAATGGAAAATATACAAATGTCGCCTCGGAGATGAAGTAATCCATACAACCGCATCTGCCTAGATAAAAGAGAAATACAAGCCATGTAGACTCTAAATCAATTTCCCTCAAACCACCTAGATAGAATGGAAAATGTAGAGAGCCAATGTCGATGATATGCGACTGGTCAAACAGATAGATATGGTGCACATCACATATCTCCAATGTCGATGTAGTAGCTCCTGGGTCGTCGAAGGGAAAACTCATAAGTCCATCCTCATGACCATAATGCAAATTTGAGATATGTGGAGTCCACCGAATGTAACCACCACTCATGGTCGGCGGAATGTGGAAAAATCTTGGCATAAAAGAATCATCGTGTAGGCCAAGGCAAAAGTGTGTCGTAGGTGCATCTTAGTGTCGTGCCACATAATCATCCACCATACAACTCAAGTGACATAGAATGCACCCAAAGATGAATATCTCAACTCCGAAGATTGGAACTCATCTCGAGGTCAGCCTCATGTAGGATCAAATGGAAACCCATGCCATCATCAACCCCCATAGCTCTACTTGAAAAGTCGAAGGCATGATCCACTGCATCTATATGTGCTTGAGTGTGATGTGACCCATGAACTATATCCTCATGTGCAAGACCCTCTATGAATGTATGATAATCCAAGATATCAACATAATCATTAGCTTCATCATAGTCATCACTAAAAAATGAAGAGGTATCCGGATGCACATGAAAGATAAATGGTATCACCTCCTAAATCATCATCTATGGCATCCCCAAGGCCTCCAAGGTCATCCTCATAAACATGGTCTATCTCCATCAATGATGCTCCTATGTGACCTAAATCCCATGATAAATCTATCTCCAATAGTATAGGATCTAAGGAGATGTCTAGATCAAATACAAATCTCTCAAGATTTATGCCATACGATCTACTATGGATATGATCATCATCCATCAAACCACTGACCATGTCATCCTCACAATCTCTAAAATCATCACCGTGATCATGGCTTGTATCCAATCAATGGAATCCATGTATAAACTTAATCTTTAGATAGGTCAATCTCTGTAATCACTAGATCTAGGAAACTACATCCACATCCATTCTTCACATGCACATCCACGTCCACAAATTCATCTTTGAATTTAAATAAAGTATCCATTAATTTCAATATGCTAGGAATTTCTCTTTTTCCATTTAAATGATTGAATTCCAAATTTTATAGGAATTTCTCTTTTATCATTTAAATATTTCTCATAGATAAAATAAATTTATCTAAAATTCATCTTTAAATTTAAATAAAATATCCATTAATTCCAATATGCTAGGAATTTCTCTTTTTCCATTTAAATGATTAAATTTCAAATGTCATAGTAATTCCTCTTTTATCATTTAAATATTTCTCATAGATAAAGTAAATTTATCTAAAATTTATCTTTGAATTTAAATAAAATATCCATTAATTTCAATATGCTAGGAATATCTCTTTTTCCATTTAAATGATTGAATTCCAAATGTCATAGGAATTCCTCTTTTATCATTTAAATATTTCTCATAGATAAAATAAATTTATCTAAAATTCATCTTTGAATTTAAATAAAATATCCATTAATTTCAATATGCTAGGAATTTCTCTTTTCTTATTTAAATGATTGAATTTCAAATGTCATAGGAATTTCTCTTTTATCATTTAAATATAATTACCATAATTTTCTCTTTTCTTAATTATTTAATTACACATAAACCTTAAAAATTAGTTTTCCATTGAATGTGACAAAACCATTCTTTTAGCCTAGGATATTCAATCCTAGAATATGGTAGGAAGTCCTCTTTTCACGTTATGCATAAGAATGAATTATGCATCAATTTCTTAAAAATTGTGCCATAGCTCCGCTGCTATTACTGGTAATTTTTAATTTTTATGAAAAGAATAAGCCATAGTAAAGTAATTATGATAGTATAACTATCTTTTAGCCTTAAATCTAATTTATGGATTTTTCTCATAATATTACCATATTTTTCAAGCATATAAGTATAAAAACCATTTTCTTAAACCTCTAGCTTCACAAGCCTAGAGTTTGATTTGTGAATTAAGAATTTCTCCATGAGAAGCACTAATTGAATAGAGAATTGGTCATAGGAATGACCATTCTTTGGGGGAGAGAGAGATAACATAAAAGCATTCTAATTTAAGCATAAAATGTAAACTTTATGTGATTAATCACTAAAATTCATTAGAGAGCTTCATTTGCATAGAAGACCCATTCAATTGAATACTTCTCAAGCTTAAGAAAAACATTTAGAAGCTTAAGAAAAAGACCATAAAATCACACTTTACCTCTTGTTTTGCTTGATTCTTTAGTCATTGGAGAGGCTCCCAACCAATCAATTAGTTGGGATATTGAGGAAGGCTCCAAAGAAGGTTGAAGAGAGAGAGAAGCTCCAATCTCTCCAAATTGTAGAGGATTTTTAGAGGATAATAGAAAATATCAATATTTTAGTATAATACTAGCATGGTATAGTTCACAGATTTTTTTACAAAGGACTAAGGAACTATTTATAGGTGAGGGAGGCCTCTAACCAAGTCCAACTAGGTTCTAGAATTTTCCAGGTTCAGTTTGGCTAAATTTGGACAAGATTTGGACCTAGTTTGGCTCCCTTTTGATTTGGTTTGATCCAGAAGAGAGGAGAGATAAAAATATCACAATTTTTTTGAGTTAAAAACTCCACCACATGTGTGAAATAGGCACCTCCTGGAAGTGCCTACTTCTCCTTACCAATGTGTCAAGAATGTATCATTATACCCAAAATATCTCATTTTTTTTAGTAATATCTCATAGTTTTTTACTAATAAGCCTTGTACTCAGTCAACTCTTCATCTTATGTAGGCATTTACTCATTTTTGGGTATTTTTCTTTTATAAATTAGATATATCTCCTCCCCACACTTGGATTGATCCTATTGGCTCATAGGAACCTTAATTGGACCATAATCCAAAAATTTCTGAAAGTCTAGACCCTTAGGCTAAGGTCCTTTATACTTATTTTCAATTAATTTCAATTGCACATTGGAAAGTTCTTTTTTAATTTTTGTTTCAGGAGAAACCATTTTAGACACTAGGCGGATTTTCATATCCAAAAATATCTCAATTTTGGATTACCTCCCTCTAGACATTTTCTCTCTCCAAGCCATAACAGGGTAAAACAGGATCTTTCTTTTATTTCAGAGAGGGAAACGATTACAAGATCAGGAGGGGAGGTTCTTACACCTGCACACCTCAAAAGTTGGAGGGAGGAATCTTACACACTGGCTACATCACCCATAATCTCATCAACCTTGCCAGTGGTGTAGATGCGGAAGCTATCACCCAAGCGGGTCATCAATGTCCATTGTAGCACTAGTTGAGTTTGATATCTCTACACCCTTTTGTTCCCTCCTCTAGCAACATTGATCACAAAGTGGACGCTCTCATGGACATAGCCACAGAGCTCCCAATCCTCGACCTCCCCCCACAAAGCCCATACCAACTCATTGACCTCTACTTCTAGAGTGTTTGGTTGGACCTCCTCCAGCACAACCTTTATCTGGACAAGTCCCTTTCCTGCCATAATTATACATATCTCCTCACCAAGCTCCCCATCTTGAGTATCACCCTCATCCCCCACTTCTTTTTTTAAGGCCTTCTCTCTTTCCACTACCCCCACGACTTCTAAAAACTTCTCCAAGTTGTTTTGACCATCTAGTGCCAACTGCCTCATTTGGCTTCCCCTCTGACCTCGTAGAGCTCATTGATTTATCTCTTCCAGATGGCGGCCTCTACCCCTATCCTTACCCCTCCCGGATCTCTACAGGAGATTTACATTATCTCTAGGATATCGGCTGGCACGTGGTCAACAACGCCTACCTCTCCCTCCGTGCAGATACTCTTCCCCCATATTCTACCAAAAGCCTTCTCGTCCTCTACCACAGGTGCCATGAATAGCTCTATAGGTGATGGCCGCCACCACTGGCATCTGCCAATTCGACAACTCTCATGTCGCCTTCCCCCTTGAGTTTTCCTCCAAAGAAGCTGTCACTGTCGATACTTTTTTCAATGCACACGACCCCATGAATGCTGCTAAAGCCGGCTCATCCCTTGATGACCACGATGGCAACGATGATGGCCATGGAAGTCTACCAACCCCATCCCCACGATCCTCCTCTCCTCCACCTGCCCCACCACCACCCAGTTCTTCTTCCCCCCAGCCCCCACCATCTCCACCCTCTTGTGGCACATCCACCCTACCACTATTCCATACACAACCTTCTTCTCCCCCCCATCCATTTTCCCACCCCCCCTCCATCACACAACACCCTCACCCCCTTTTTTTATCATTGTAGCTAGGAATGCACACTGCATTCCATGACATCCCCTCCACCTCCACTAAACCCCGAACCCTCTTCGAGCAAGCCTTAACAGGAGCCTCCATCTCGATAACCCCTCCACCCCCATCGTCACCACAACCCTCCACCCAAAACCTCAAAGAAGGAGAGATTCCACCATCGCCACCTGGAGCTTGAGGAGGTCGACCCTCTGCTCAACCCTCTCAACTGGTGGGACCTCCTTGACTGTACGAAGTTTGAGCATGCAATTGCCATCCTGTTCGGTCGACAACTCCAGGCTGACCCCATCACCCGCATCATCACGGACCGCATGGACATCTATGTCCTACGTCCTTACCTTGATGCCAAGCATCATGAGTGGCGGTGCAAACACCCCCCAAGGATGCACGGAGGATACCACTAGCCACTTGACATTGCTCACCCCATCACATTCGAACTCATGGGTGATGAGCAACCATCCTGGAGGCTCTCTTTCCTCTTCAAGCCTTTCATCTGGGAGACGTACTGTAACGCGCCTCACACACTTTGTATCAGCCCGAAATACCTCTCGATACAAAGATGGTGGGCATGGAATGTTTTCCATATGGAGTGGAAACAGAACCCTAAGCTGAAATACAACTTTCCTTGGTTCGCTCCTCCAAAAGCCCAGCAGTCGTGTAATGAAGAGACAATGATCCGGTGCTTCAACGATTTCATCCGCCGATACGACCAAGACCCCCCAGCCGTGATCGTGTAACAATTCGTTTCTTCAACTTAATGATTACGTTGCTGGAATCTTTTCCAGATTGGGACCACTACTATGAAGGTGCGTAGGGTTTAGCCTTCAACATCAACAAAGGGCCCAGTCTCAAAGCAAATTTTCAACTACTATGAGTGCATCATGTGGATGCCCGCCTGGCACCTGCAAACCTTCGAAGATATGATGGATACCACCTTATGGACAAGCTATAAGATCTTCCTTCAAGCCCCCCTTGCTCCAACCTCACGCTGAGACTTCATCCAAACTTATTCGATCTACTACAGATAGATTCAGCCACCTCTGAGGATGGACCTGCATTAGGGAGGGGGGTATGTTAACCACTCTAGTTAACATTACCTTTTGCATGGCTACACTCTTTGTAATCTACCTTTCATAACCGTGCAATGCACTTATTGTATATGAGACATGAGATGACTAAGCTTATGAAGACTAGAGTTGTGGGCCCCCAATTGTAAATGGGAAGCCGGTCATTGTAACTATGGGCTCTTGTATATGTCATTTTATGAAATATGAAAAGGGAAAATACCATTTGTCTCATTGGAGCTTGCCTTTTCTCTCCCTTTCATTTGAGCTTGTGGATGCATGTTAGCTTGTGTTCTTGCTTGCTTGCATGTTTGATTCTCGGTGTATGTAATTAGGGATGACAATGTTCTCCTTTCTCTTCTTCTCGACTCTCTCTATGATATCTGCCAATTCCCTTTTGCATTCTAGTTGCATGAGGTGAAGGTTGAGCTCTCCATAGCTTCCTTACTTCTTGCTCTCTACCTAGCCATTGGATCTCTTCTTAGGTGACACGAGAAGAGGTTGAGTGAGCCCCTAGCAGCTTCACATCAAGGAGTTAACCCTCTTAGGGTTAACCAAGTGGAACTCTCTGTACTCAACCCTTGCATGTATCTCTCTTTTCTTCTCTTTCCCTCTTATGCGCAAGGTAGCATGTTTTCATTAACACCTCCTTGCAAACCCCGAAATCCATATGAATGGGGATTCCATTGAGGGGTTAATTAAAAGCATGGAAGAGAGCACATACCAGTCGGACAATGGCGGCATTCATTGTCTCTGAGGGATTCCTTAGCGAAGAGCCCTTTCCATTCAAGTTTTGAAGTGCAGTCGGTCATGACCTATCGTGTTATCAAACTAAGTTTGACATGATACTAGGGCAGACCGAAGGATGGCAACACATGGTTGGGAATATGTTTGTTGTCTAGGAGGGATGGCAAACGATCGACTCAAAGCATGGCAAGAATGGGCAAAAACAAATCGAGTTGAAAGAAAGAAGGTTTCCAAGGTGATTTGTAGAGTGGTCCGATTCCTTGAGGAGGAGAAGGAGCCAGAGTTCTTGTTGGTGTTGTGCATGATAAACAAGTAAGTGGATTGTACATTGTTTTTTTTTGTATCAAATGAACAAAAATCTTATATGTCATCATTAACCTTATTTTATATGCATGCAAAATCACCAGGGTCACTACTATTCATGTGTAGAACACAACATCACATGATATATTTATGATGTAATGTGTGGGCCTTGCCGATCCACAATCCTTGTTGTCAAAGTGCAATGATGATGATTGTGCATGGGCCAAGAAAGCTATTACTCATCAAGGACCTAACAGATCAAAGTGGATGAAGCTTCCCATGGCACTCCTCTCACAATTGGTTTTCAAGGTATGTGTGCACCTCGTTCTCAAACCACAGTAAAGCCATGCTTTGATTTTGAAATATGTTTCTTAAACATAAATGCATTGCAGTTGGAGTTCGATGCCACGTACCAAGCCAAGATCAGTTACTTGCCTGAGTGAGGGAGTAGAGAATACCTTTTGAATGTAGAAATGTTTGGGACAAGAATTACAGAGATGCCCTAAAAGAGATGGAGGTAATATTTACTAAAAGTGCACACGATCTAGCACAAACTGCCAACCCCGACTATGGAAAAGAGTTTTTCAAGAAAGTGATCTCGTAATAGGGCTGGGGTGAAAAAGTTAGCAAATTCACTACTCGTCGTCGCAAGCTAGCAGAGATCACTTGAGCACATATTCCAAATGGAGAGTAAGATCTCTAACTCCCTCAATGCATTAAAATATTTTTTATGCGTAGGTAGAAACATAATGCTTGTTCACAATGCAAGAAATGTAGAATCCTTGACATATTGGCAATGCGGAGTTTTCTATGAGGGACATGTAGATCCCTCCATTTGACAAAGAGTTCTTTGTGTGGATCCATTTTCACGTGTATTGATTCCATCTGACCAAGTACACGCTGCAATTGTATGCGAAGTTGAAGACAAGCTCACCCTCCCGTTAGCCGGCATGCACAAGAGAGCCACAATGGACTCTGGGATAGGTATCATGGATGCCCTCAAGTCTTACATGAAGACTCACTTTGAGAAAGTGTTCGTAAGGTGGAAAGGGCAAATGTGTCCCATCTTGGATCTTGATGAGCATAACCATACATGTCATGCACAGCACGACACCTCTTGTACATGTATGTAGTAGCATGCCACAATACTATTATTTTTATTTTATCGCATTATGTGGTGGAGAAGTTGTTATTGTTATTATATTGGTTTCTTAGAGAATTTTAATGTTTCTTTATTAGGTGGTGGAGAAAGTAGTGTGTGTAATTGGGTATATATTCTCGAGCACCCTTCAGATGCATGGGTGCAGTCTGAGACAAAGGAGATAGGATTGTACCTGAAGAGTGGATCGATGAGCTTCGAGGCAAGGACACTTTGATAATGTGCCCCATCATGGATAGAATACCCAGAGGGGAAGGCTGAGCAGTTTCAGAGTATGTTTCATTGTGTACGGTAGAACATTTGTATGAACTATGAAGCTTATTTTTAGGGAGTTTAAAGTGCCTACGTTGGTTGAATGCAGAAGCGAAGAAGGGCAAAAGCCTAGCATTAAGCAACAATCATCCCCAAGAAAAAAAGAGCAAGAAATCAACAAACAAGGAGCCTCCATTTTCCCCGACCGTGACAACAATGCCCAAAAAAAAGGTCACGGGCCAGAGTGGGAAGGGGATGACATTGACGAGGGTGTTGAGGATAAGGATGATGAGCAGCATCCCCATGCACAAGGCAATGAGTAGGTGACCCTACATGGTGAGAGAAAAGGGCATGGGTTGGAGATTTCAAAAGAAGACGACACAACCCTCTTGGGATCGAGTAAGTGAACTTAACATGTTTGAACATTCATTAGTTCATTTATTGAACAAAAGTAATAACATGTATTTGTTCTTGTCTAAATGAAGACTACCGTCCACATGTCATGGACCCTCTATACTTGTGAGGCCGCTATTCCCACCCGCACCCACACCATTTGGTAGAGCTCCCTACCCCATACCACCTTCCTTCTTCCACCAGCACCTGCGATGTCCGTATTGATGTATTTCACTTGCTTGTAATGAAAGAAATATATTGTTTTAGAAATTATTGTTGTACACTCAAATTATGTCAATGGCATTGTTTTTAGCTTCTTTCGTGACTGTTTAGGTAAGTAAATTGACAATTGAGAGAGATGGAACAAGATGGATAGAGATCTCAAGGACACGAGAGAGAAAGAGAGTTTGAGGGAGACCTTAAAATAATTACATTTAAGCTTAAAATAATTTATTTTATGCTTAAAATATTAATTTTCATTTTGAGAAGTTATAAATACAGTAGAGATTGCTATGTTCCAATACTCTTCTTCTAGGCACACATCCCACCCCACCCTCCCCTTATATCTTCATATTGCAATAGGCTCTTTGTAAACTCTTTTATCATGTCTTTATCCAACAATCCCTCTAATACTACTACATTTGCAAGAATCTTAAGTAAATCTCTTCAATGTTTCATGCATCTCAAAGAAAGGGAACTGTGAGACCCCTGCCCCCTCCGCGCACTGGAATCCGGGGAGTGCTGGAGCGGAAGTAGCAACCTTCCGTGTAGGGTAGAGTTTCCCACTTGGGGCCTCACCCACGAATGTCCGAACAAGAGACTAATCTGGCGGCTCTTCCAAAACCAAACCCAGAAAAAACTTCCCTCGCCCAGAAAGCATAGGTGATTCCTCCAGGAAAAATCTTCTAACGTAGTCAACAGCCTTAACTATCCTTTGTATTCGGACCGACCCCGTAGGTCACATGGCCGAATCAAAGGAGGAACTTGCACTTGGTCCATAGAGATCAATGCTTTTTTCTCCAACATCAAAAGAGGCACAACCGTCGTTGATTCTTTTTTCATAGAACAAGGATCATCCTAGGACTTACTTCAACTATCGTGACTTGAATAGAATTGAATTTTATTATAGGAATCCATCATTCCAACCTAACCCCATCCAATCCCATGGGTTAGCCAACCGACCAACCACTGTATTGATAGGATCCATTATAAATATTTGGTTATGTTTTGTCCCGGGTACCAGGGAAAAGAGTTCCCAGGCCCCCTAGCTGTATCTCATGCAAAACTTAAATAGTCACACCACTTACGCACCTAATACGAAATTACCTTTTCTTAGACTCAACTATTTCCAAAACAACATTGCAATAAAGCCACAGAGTTTCCATCATAGTCCTCAGTTTTCCAGTTCCAGGATCCAATTTCCAATCATTCCTTCCTCGATGTACCTATGGCATCATTGGCAACCAGAACGCTCATCACCTGCTCACTCACGGGCCTTTTCGATAGTTCCTAGCCCATAGTACCCAGGAATATAATCAAGTATTCCATTCATTCCTTCATCAACATACCTATGGCATCATTGGCAAAATGAGAACGCTCATCACCTGCTCACTCAGGGGTCTTTTCAATAGTTCCTAGCCCATAGTACCTACGAATATAATCACACAAAATCCATATGGACTCTTAGTTGAAGATCAGCAAGATCAACCAACAGGATCCATGTAAAAGAGCCATGAACTCATCCGTTGAAGACCAGCAAGGCCAATCAACCAGATCCATGCCCATGTTCAGAAAACAAACTCCAACTCATTTTTCTTCCTTGACGCACGCATGGGTATCCTGGGCGATCCAGAGCCCTGAGCACCATATGATCCGCACCCTCTACGTTCCTTCGCAGGTCACCTAGCGCTTCACTCATAGGCCGCTTCCTTGGTCCCTCATCCACTGTACCGAAAGCTCACCATTTTTAATCGAACCGAGGCTGGTCAATACCTCTCGACTGACCTTGCCACGCGAGACGTTCTTCATTGACTCTCCGTCAGCTGTTGTTTGCAACTGTTTCACTTAGGTCAACGACCTCATTTCACAAGATAGTCAAAATGCTTCCCCAGCATTATTGACATAAAACAGTCTTTAAAAAACACACAGGTTTCACATACAATTACAGTTCCAACAAAATTTTCACCTTTTCTCATCATTACACAATCTTTCACATCATTTCTCATCATCCCATATCATTTCTAATCATTCCATATCATTTTTTATTATCCCACATCAATTTACATCCAATCACATCACTCCCACATCAACTCACATCCAATCACATCATCTCACATCAATTCACATCCAATCACATCATTCCCACATCAACTCACATCCAATCACATCATCTCATATGAATTCACATCCAATCACATTATCTCACATCAATTCACATCCCATCACATCATCTCACATCCAATCACATTATTCCCACATCAATCCACATCCAATCACATCATCTCACATCAATTCACATCCAATCATATCATTCCCACATCACTCACATCCAATCACATCATCTCACATCAATTCACATCCAATCACATCATCTCACATCATTTCACATCCATTCACATCATTTCACATACATTCACATCATTTCACATCCATTCGCATCATTTCACATCCATTCACATCCACTCGTATCATTTCACATCCATTCACATCATTTTTATCTAAATGCATCATATCTTAATCATTTCCATAATTCTCATAATTTGAATGAATCTAGAAATTTTGTGCATAACCTTCTTTATTTTTCTGACAAATGAATACTGCTTAAAACTCCACTTTTAACATAAAATTTATTTTGCATAAATTCATTCTCTAATGATATAAATTTTACCATAACTTCTTCGCATTTTCTATAAAATGATAATGATTAAAATTCCACTTTTTAGCATAAAATTTATTATGCATGAAATTCATTTTTTTATAATAAAATTTCTACCACAATTCCCCTGCATTTTCTACAAAATGAGAATGCCCAAAAGTTCACTTTTAATATAAAAATTTGTTTATGCAAATCCTTCATTTTCTAATGATAAAATTTTGTCATAGTTTCCCCGCATTTTCTATGAAATGATAATACTCAAAGTTCCTCTTTTAGAATAAAAATTATTTATGCATAAACCTTCATTTTCTAATCAGAAAATTTTGCCATAACTTTCCCGCAATTTCTATGAAATGAGAATGGTAAAATTCATACTTTTAATCTAAGATATAGTTTATGTATAAACTTTAGCTTAAACATAAACATTAATTCATCATAATCAAGAAAAACATGGTTTTTAAGAGGAAACCCATAGAATAAAATGCTTCCCAAGCATGAGGGAGGTTGGGAAGAAGAAGAACATTAAAAAGAGAGCATAACCAACATTGTTTAGGCTTACCCTTGGTTTTCTTGATTCTTTACCTTGCAAAAATTGTGTAGCCTTCATGGAAGAGCCTTGGCCACCAAGGGAAAAGGGTAATCTCCAACGGAAGAAGAGGATTAATGAAGCTCCAAAGCTTCACAATAATAGAAATATAATAAACTGAAAATTACACTAGCATATAGTTACTCCAATATGAAAATACAAAGGCATGGGGGTCTATCTATAGGTGAAGGAGGCCACCAACCAAGTCGAACTAGAATCTAGAGGCTTTCAGCTTTAGTTTGATCCATTTTGGACAAGTTTAGACTAGTTTGGCTCACTTTTTTTATTTGGTTTGAAGGAGGAGAGAGGAGGGATGAAATATCTCACTTTTTTGAATTTAAAAATGCCCTCTTGATGTGATTTCTAGGCACCTCCTTCATGAGCCCTTCTCCCCATTTCGATGTGTCAAAAATTCCATTTTTTAAAACTAAAAATCCCATTTTTTAACTAATAAACCCTGCACTAGTCAACTCTTCATCGTATATGAGAATTTGCTCATTTTTGGGGGATTGGGTCTCACACAACCAGAATGCTCACCCTCTTCTCACTCAGGGGCCTTTTCGATAGTTCCTAGCCCTTAGTACCTAGGAGTTTAATCACATAAAAACCATATGGACTCTCAGTTGGAGATCAGCAAGATCAACTAACAATATCCATGTAAAAGAGCCATGAACTCATCTGTTGAAGACCAGCAAGGCCAATCAATGAGATTTATGCTCGTGTTTAGAAAAGAGCTCCAACTCATTTTTCTTCCCCGATACACTCGTGGGTATCTTCGACGACCCAGAGCCCAAGCACCGTATGGTCAGCACCCTCTAGGCTCCTTCGCAGGTCACCTAGCACTTCACTCATAGGCCGCTTCCTTGGTCCCTCATCCACCGACCGGAAGCTCACCATTTTAATCGAACCAAGGCTGATTAAGACCTTGACCGACCTTGCCACACAAGACGTCCTTCATTGAATCTTCGTCAATTGTTATAACTTTTTCACTTAGGTCCCCACGACCTCATTCACAAGATGGTCAAAATGCTTCCCCAACATTCTTGATATAAAATAATCTTTAAAAAAAAAGGTTTCACATTTTTTAAAGAGAAAATAATACGAAAAGTTTAACTCTATTTATCTGATTACACATCTTGGATAAAGAAGGGCTGAATTCAATGAAGAGAAGGGGGAAGCCTTTCCATCAAGGCATAACATCCAATTTCAATTTAAAAGAAGCAAGAAATCATAAAACCATAGAATAGAATTAGAAAAAAGTAGAATTTCTAACTTACATGGAGTTTTGTGAGCTATCCTTTGGGGATTGAGGGTTCTACTCTTGCTTGGATCAAGAGTGGCCACCAATTCTTTGTAGAGGAAATAGTAAAAAACAAGTGAATTATTAATGAATTCAATGTTTTTGGCTGTGGGATGCAGTAGAGTAGCAGTGCATAAAACACTATTAAGCTTTTACAAAGGGGGAGGCTTTTATTTATAGGAAAAAGTGAGCCTCTAACCAAACAAACTGATTCTAGAATTTTCCAGATCAGTTTGGTCACTTTTTGACCATTTTTAGTTCAGTTTAGCTTACTTTTTGGTTCTAGTTGAAACAGGAGAGAGGAGAGATGAAAATATCTCATTATTTGTGAGTTTAAAACTCATCCACACATGTGAAATAGGCGCCTCCTTCATGAGGGAAATTCCCCACACTCAGGTGTCAAAAATGCATCATTTCCTCTAAATATCTCTTCTTTTTTAACTAATAACCTTGTCCTTAGTCAACTCTTCATCTTATGTGAGTATTTACTCATTTTTGGGGGATTTTTCTTTTATTCTTCAATTTATCTCCTCTCTACATTTGGATTAATCTTATTGGTCCATAGAAACCTTAATCCAAAATTTTCAAAAAATCTCGACTCTCAAGCTAAGGTCCTTTTTACCTATTTTCAATTCATTCCAATTGTACACTGGAAAGTTTTTTTTGAATTTCTGTTTCAAGGGAAATCATTTTAATAAGAAGGGATATTTTTCCATCCAAAGATATCTAGAAACTGAATTATCTCTCTCTAGAATATTTTCTCTCTCTAGGCCAAAACAGATAGAAACAAGATCGTATTTTGAAAAGGGGATTGATTACAGGGGGAGAAACTGGACATCTTGAGGGGTTCCAGGAGGAATCTTACATGTATTAATTACTTTTTTGGATTGAAGATGTCAATGAAAAATGGTCTCTATCTTGGTATATTAACATCTCCCCCTGCCTAAAGCAGGTCCGCATCCTTGGACCTATGCATAGAAAATCAAAGTCGGAGGAAAGTGGAAGATCAGCCGTATTGAAGAAATCATTGTTTGTCAATATAGAGTCCTTATTGTTCCTGAGTATAAGAGGTTTTTGAGGTATCTACACGATGCAGCAATACAGAGTGGTTGTCAATGTCAATCTGGTGAAGAAGCCAAGAGTAAGTTTATATGCATGCAAGGGTATGAACAAATAAGAGGGCCGAATGCATGCACTTGAAAAATTCAAGTGTCTATATGCTCCATAGTAAAATGAAGAGAATTTTGTGCAAGAAGAGAAATGGAGGGGTAATCCAGGTGATGGGTCGTATCTTGGGCTAGGAAAAATCCCGACAAGATCCCCCCATCCAAAATGGACCTGGATGGCTTCTGTTATCAAGGCTTCTAGTCTTAAGATAAAAGTGCATAGTGTGTGAGTTTTTTTTTTGAATTTTATTTTATATATTTGGGTATGCAACATGCAGATATGTACAAGGAAATACTATGCATGACATCGTGTCACAAGACTATGCCCTTGACTAGAAAATTGTGGGCGACATTAGACTCTTATGCCAACACCTAGATTAGTGACACTTCTAGTATGCGAGAATAGTTTGGAAGCAAATGCAGATGCAACATGGAAAGACTATGCTAGTGATTAGAAAATCAACTAGCGACCTGATGAAAAGTGCAAGACTATGCTAGTGGTCGGAAAACCAACGGGTGACTAGACTTGAACTCTTATGCTTACCACTTTTAGGTAGGCAACTCCAAATTACAAGAACTTATTAGCAGCATGCTACTAATGTAAATGCCTCAATTCCAAAGACTATTGGGTTCTCCTGAAAGCTTTGTAGTAGGGAGGCCAAAATTATGTATCCACCACCATAGTCTCAAAGTCACAGAGCATATACCCAAGTAGAAATTGGAGTTGATGGAAATAGAAAGCTACCACATCTTCATTTGGGCCTTCGTTGAGATCATATAGTAATTGCTCGTTGCCCCATTTGGTGCCTATTTGTGCAACATCCAAAAGTGTTGATGAATCTGTAGTCGTATTTTGGAGGAGGAAGAGTGGGGGGAGGAGTCGAAGGGGATGGAGATTGGGGAGGCAGAGAAGAGGGAGATGGGAGCAGCTGAGAGTGATCCATCAGAGAGGGAGGGTGCTAGGAGGGGCTCACCGGGGGTTTAGTGGGGCCAACTAGCCTCACTCAAAATTGAGAACCAGAGGAGGAGTCTCGGTGGGGTAGTGGTCGCCAAACCAAAGGGGCCGGAGGGACCCTCACAGTGACTGGGAGGGGCCCATTGCCAACAAGTGGGTGCTACAATAAATCCTCAAAACGATTCTCTGACCAAATTGAATCCTCCTATACTATGCTAGCCTAGTGAACGTGGTGGGTGGCACTTAGCTCTGGTAGTTGGCTAACGGTCCTCGGGTGGCCCAATGATCCACTACTCTTTGATAGTAGAGTCGTCTGTGGTTGGGTCTTGGTGCTGGACTGCATGAGGGTCTACCTCTCTCTCTACCCCCTGGTGGTGAGGATCTGAACGGGGACCGAGGGGGACCACTGGAGGCTGTCTCCTAGACTAGCATCGAGGGCAAGCTCTCGCAAGGTGGTACATCTGCCTGTAAATGAAACAATGGTCAGGGAGACTTGAGTATTCCACTTGTTGATTGATGGGGTCTCTCTAAAGGCAAGAAATGTATATGACATGGGGCAGTATCTCCAACAAGCCAATACAAATGTGTAGGGATGGAATCTCAACCACCCATGTGAGGGACGAAGAGGCTATGGGGGGGATTCCCTCCATAAACTTAACCATTTCTTTTTAATTTTTTTATTTTTCCTCAAAATTTTTTCTTTAATTAGTTAGATATTTTAGATTTAACTTATTTTGATCAACTTATATAATGTAAAATGTAAACTAAATATATTAGTATGAATCTGGTTAGGATTAAGTTAAATTATAGGTATACATAAAAGTATATTTAATTGAAAATATTGACTACAAGAATAGTAGTAATAGTAAATTAACTTAATTTAGATTCATTAATTTATTATTAGGACACTGTCATTAGATTAGGTAGTATTAGAATAGTATTAGGTATTTGATTTGTTTAGTTTCTGGTTAGTATTAGTATATTAGTTAGCTCATGCATATTTTTAAATTTTCTTAGCTTATATAATTTAAAATATAAATGGGATATATTAGTGTTAATTAGGTTAGGATTAAGCTAAATCATAAGTATAATTAAAAGCATATTTAATTTAAAATATTGATTATGAGAATAGTAGTAATAGTAAATTAACTTAATTTAGATTGATTAATTTTAAATATATGTAATTAATTTAGTATTAGGATACTATCAGTAGATTAGGTAGTAGGTATTTAATTTATTTAGTTTTAGGTTAGCATTAGAATATTAGTTAGCTCATGCGTATTTTTTGACACTTTCTAAAAGAAACTAGTTGGGCTTCCTCCCAACGCATTGGGGCACAAGGACATCAACAGAATCAACGAATATCAAATCAAGCTACCAACAGCAAAGCGGCAACACGAGTAATTGGTGTCATTGTTTGAAAGGGAAATCTAGATCTACAAGTAACCCATGCAAATCTTTCTAGTTCCTCTTGGCCTTGGGGGTTTTTTTGGGTGTTCTACAAGCTAGTAACTTCAATATTTTCATTTGATGCCTTCAACATAGAGATCTTAGTATGTGTGCTTCACAAAAAGGTACTTTAGTGAAAGTGCTATTAATCGATGATTGTCTTGACATCAAATCTCATGCTTCTTGGCTTGAATCATAACTAAACATATCGCTATATTGCATCCAAAACAGAAATAATTTTCACTGATCAGGGACTAATCAATCCTAATCCCAACCATTTGGCACAATTGATGGTTGAATCTTGCCATTAGGGACCTACCCACATCTCCCTAATCACTTCATATAATACAACACAACATGCCCGTAGTGATGCTTGTTTGTATCGCTTCTACGAGCATTCATCTAGGCGTCGATATGGCGCATCGTCGCTTCTTCAATGACCCCAGTAGTGACACCTCAGGCATCGCATAAGCGATGCACAGGCATCATTTACACGACACCTTTTATATCGCATAAGCGACCCTTAACAGCATGCGTCGCTTATTAGATGCAAATATCGGAAGCATCACGTATGCGATGATAGGCATCGCATACGTGATGCTCAATGGATATTTTAACGATTAAAAATTCTAGTTCTTAGTTCACTCTCTGCTATCATCACTCTAGCATTGTAATATTCCTCCCCTCCAGCTTTTGAGATGTAAAGGTATAAGAACCTTCCCTCCGTTCTCTATAATCATCCCCTAATTTTGAATGCAAGAAACTATTGTTTTCCTTGATTTTGGCCTAGAGAGAGAAAATGTTCTAGAGAGAGATAATATAAAATTGAGATATTTTTGGATACAAAATTTCTCCTAAAATATGAGATGGATTCCTCTGAAACAAAAATTCAAAATGATTTTTCCAATGTGCATTAGGAATTAACTAAATATGTGTATTGGAGACCACAGCCTAAGGGTCCACATTTTCAGAAACTTTTGATTAAGGTCCAAATAAGGTTCCAAGGGGCCAATAGGAATAATCCAAGTGTTGGGATGGCAAAAATACAAAGAATAAAAGAAAATCCTCCAAAAATGAGTAAATGCTCACATAAGATGAAGAGTTGACCAAGGACTAGGTTTATTAGTTAAAATTGGGATATTTTAGTAAAAATGATGAATTTTTGACACCTCAGTAAGGAGGGAGAGCCCCATCAAGTAGGCACCTTTTTTTATCATCATTACTTGACATTTTTAATTCAAAAAAATCAAGATATTTTATCTCTCCTCCTACAAACTCGATCATAAAGTGAGTTGAAACTTGTCCAAAATGGATCAAACTGAAGCTGGAAGCCTCTAGATCCCAGTTGGACTCATTTGGTGGCCTCCCTCACCTATAAATAGACTCTCATTCCTTTGTATTTTCATCTTTGAGTAATTACATGCTAGTATTATCTTCATTTTTAGTGTAATTTCTATTATCCCTCTATTTGCCTCTTCTCTTGTGGGAGCTTTGGAGCTTCTCTATTCTCCACCCTATCTTGGAGATTACCCTCCCCCCTCTTGGTGGCCAAGGACTTGCTTGTGGGTTTCACTTCTATCCGAAGAATCAAGCCAAAATCAAAGGTAAACCCTATTTTAATGTGTTTTTCTATTCTTTTCAATGATTTTCTTCTTCTCAACCCCTCTAATGCTTGAGAAGCCTTCAATGGAATGGTTTTCTCTTGAAATCAAGCTCTCCAATGATTCATAATGTTTAATTAGATTAATGCTAATTTTTATGCTTAATTATAGTATTTTTTGTTAATAAATATCTCTTTTGGAAAGATTAATCATCTTTATGGTTAGATCCTTGGTAGAAGGATGATTTTCAATGATAATCTCTTTATCCCAATCAAAACTCTAGGCTTGATAAGCTAGAGAAAGAGATTAGATATTTTCATATTTTTTAATCTAGTAAAAATGATGGTTAATTCTTTTTAGCTTGATTATGAGTAAGAAAAATCATATTAACTCATTCTAAATTGAAAGACGGTTATGCTAATTTTTTTAGAAATGAGGAATGGTTATTTTAGAACAATGAAGAGATTTATTCATAGTTATGCTTATAATTATGTTTATAATTATGCTATGTATGCATAGTAAAATTTTAGCTTAAAAGAGGAGTTCCTATCATATTTCAATTGTGAATATTTAATCAAGTTTAGAAAATTGAACATTCTTAGAAATTGCAGTGAAGCTATGGCAAAATTTTCCAGAAAAAAGATAAATCTTATTTTTATGTATAAAATTAATAAAGCAAAAAGAGGAATTCTCATCATATTCTAGGCATAGATATTTTAATGCTAAAAGAGGAGTTTTGGGCATTATTTAATAGTCAAAAAAAAATAAAGAAGGCTAGGCATAAATTTTATAGAATCATTCAATTTATGAGAATTATAGAAATGATTCATTTAGATAAATGGATTAGTGTTTATACTAAAAGGAAAAATATGGGTATAATTGATTTTGTAAATCCCATGAATCTTTTATTCAAAAAGAAGAATATTGAGAGTATTTTATTTTTAGAAATTTGACAAAGAATGATGTGAATGGATGAGAATGAATGTGAATGGATGTGAATGAATGTAGGAATGATGTGAATGGATGAGAATGGATGTGAGTGGATGTAGGAATGGTGTGAATGGATGTGAATGAATGTAGGAATGATGAGAATGGATGTGAATGAATGTAGGAATGATGAGAATGGATGTGCATGGATGTAAGAATGAAGTGAATAAATGAGAATGGATGAGAGTGAATGTAGGAATGACGAGAATGGATGTAGGAATGATGTAAGAATGATGTGAATGGATGTGAATGAATGTAGGAATGATGAAAATGGATGTGAATGGATGAATGAATGTAGGAATGATGAGAATGAATGCGAATGGATGTGAATGAATGTAGGAATGATGAGAATGGATGTGAATGAATGTAGGAATGATGAGAATGGATGCGAATGGATGTGAGTGAATGTAGGAATGATGAGAATAGATGTGAATGATTGTAGGAATGAAGAGAATGGATGTAAGAATGAAGTGAATGAATGAGAATGTATGAGGGTGAATGTAGGAATGATGTGAATGGATGTGAATGAATGTAGGAATGATGAGAATAGATGTGAATGGATGTGAATGAATGTAGGAATGATGAGAATGGATGTGAATGAATGTGAATGAATGTAGGAATGATGAGAATGGATGTGAATGAATGTAGGAATGATGAGAATGGATGATGTGAATGGATGTGAATGAATGTAGGAATGATGAGAATGGATGTGAATGCATGTAGGAATGATGAGAATAGATGTGAATGGATGTAGGAATGATGTACGAATGATGTAAGAATGATGTGAATGGATGAGAATGGATGTGAGTGGATGTAGGAATGGTGTGAATGGATGTGAGTTGATATAGGAATGATTGATTGGATGTGAGTTAATGTAGAAAATGTGGGATAATGAGAATTGACGTGGACCTATGAGTGAAGCACTAGGTGACCTGCGAAGAAGAAGGAGCCTAGAGGGTGCTGACCATATGGTGCTCGGGCTCTGGGTCGCCGAAGATACCCACGCGTGTGTCAGAGAAGAAAAATGAGTTGGAGCTGTTTTCTAAACACGGACATGAATCTGGTTGATTGGCCTTGCTGGTCTTCAACAGATGATTGGCCTTGCTGCTCTTCAACAAATGAGCTCATGGCTCTTTTACATGGATATTATTGGTTGATCTTGCTGATCTCCAACTGAGAGTCCATATGGTTTTTATGTGATTAAACTCTGTAACATACCCATTGTAAATAACACTGTACTTGCTTCAGAGTTGAAAAATATAACTTAGTTTGTCATTTTTACGATAAAAAAACTTCTATTTTTGGAAAATGAGCCATTTTTGCTTAGAAATTTGTAATTTTGAATCCAAATTTGAAATCTACGCATAATTTTACGCTTAAAATAGTTTTTTCTGAACTAAAAACGGGCACCCAGAATGGGTTTAATTAAGCTTTTAAGCCTTTAATCTGCGAACTTCCGACCAAAAATAGTAACTATCCAGGCGTCTAATCAACGAACGGAATACGCCCCCATGGTCACGGGGCAAGGCCGGACATTTTCGTCAAATAAAATTTTTTGACCCCCCCGGGGCGGCAGGCGGCCGGCGTGGGCCCCACCACGGGCGCCGCCCGTGAAAAAAAACCGACAATCCGCCCGGGACACCCAAGCGTGTACACGACCTAGACGCACCCTCCAGCACACCCCTACACGTACCCCCTCCTCCCAGAACCCTCTATCCACAGGTGTCGCGCTCTCTCTCTCTTGGGGACACCTCCACCCCCATGTGTCACACTTTCTCTCTCCTCGAGACACCTCCACCCCCAGGTGTCTCACGCCCACACCCTCTCCCGGACACCTACACCACCCAGGTGTCACCTTCCTGCACCCGGACGTCCACCCTCCCAGCACCTATAAAAGGACCCTCCCAGCCCCCTTCTCCAGACAAGCCCCCAGCAAGCCCCTACGCGCAAGCTCTCTCTCAAGCTCTAGGACATGTCCTACACTCCTCCCCCCCCCCATGTGAATAGACTTAAAGTGTGCTTCTCCTCTACCCCTTGCCTTGCTCTTCCCTAGGCCTCCCTAGACGTACACTCTTCTCAAGAGCTCTCCAAGTTAAGGACACCCTCTCAATTCCCCCCCCCCCATATGCGGCGACTTAAACTTAGGCTAAGAGGTCGTTCCTGCCCATAAGCCCAACAAGCTTTTCCTACCCCAAACGGACTCCGTTTTCGAATCCGTTTGAACCAGTAGAATTCTCTCTTTTCTCTCCACGCTCCCAACCTCTTATATTCACCTCGTTTTCTCTCTATCCTCTTAAAACTCTAGTGCTCCTATGGCGCCGAAACGCCGCCGAATTGAAGAACCGCGCGCTGCCCAAGGAGGGAATGAAGCAAATCGCGTCCCTGCAATCGACTTCGCCCCTCTTGAAGTGAATAGGCATGAAAACGATAACCAGGTTGGTCATTTAAACAGTTTAAGTAAAATTCTCTCTTATGAAGCTTAATGCAAAGATTCGTAATAATAGGAAAGGAACCAAGGATAAACCCCTTGTATAGATGGCCTAAAGTACCTTATGGTTACTCTTAAGTAAAGTTATAGGAAAGTAATCTTGCTTTTGAATCATTGTCTTTCGAAACGATGGCTTTTTAATGCGTGAATTCATTGAATTAAGGCTATGTCTCTTTTTATTAGATATATTGTTGGTTTATTGCTAACATGCAGGTACAGCTTCTCCCCCCCTTAGCTAACTCCGTGCTTGCCTGTGTAGCCGGGCGGAGGATATAGCGAGGCCGGGAGTCGGCCCAGGGCAATCCCCTCTTATGCCACTGGGAATTGGTTTTCACCACCAGGGTGATGTATATATGCTGCCTAGTTCTGTGGGTCCAGGCTAGTGCGGTGACTTAACCCCCACCTCATGAGGAGACGTTCCCTCCGAAGAGCGAGAGGGTTTGGTTCAAGCGTCAGTACCTGAGGGGGTGACAGGACGGCTTGGCCCTCATCGGCTGGCTGACGACGAGGGGAGACGGTCCGTGAGGTTTACCCAGCTGGTTGAGGCTGGAAGATCGAATTCTAGATTATCGATGTAGTTGTGGTTATGGTTATGGTTTGGACATGAGTTTGGATTGGAATATCGGCCCGGTTTCAGGGTCTTGTAAATATTTTTCACTGTAAGTATGCTCGTTGATTTCAATGTTGTGCTAAGGAAGATTTTCTTTAAGGAATCAAGTGTAATTAATTAACAAAGGAATTTGTTTTTAAGTGTTTCACAGTGTGGTAGGACTTAATTAGGAAACAATTGAACGGGTGAGTGTGTGGAAAGTGGGAGAATGGATGCCCTGACGGTACCATTCTAAGGATGGGTGGACCTGATCAGTCGGGTAGCTTTCTACTAGTCGTAATCTACGATACTTAGGGAATAGTAGAGTCACGAACAAGACTTGTTTTAGGGGACCGAGCCAGCGGCCGTGCCTCATGAATACGGGGGAAAAAGGCGTTGGCTTCCTTGAACCAAGTGTGGGTCTTGTTCCATCTCCACGCACATTTCGTGCTGGGGATTAGAATTTCCTTTAGGATGACTACGTTTCCCCTGCGAGATAGAGTTAGGTCCGTCCGTTTGCTCGTAACCTCATATTTCTACGAGATCGAGGTGTCGTCAATCGAAAAATAACACGAGACTTGACCGCCTATCAAAAGGATTCCCCCGCCCTTCGGGTCGGGGGCCTTACACGTGGTATCAGAGCAGGTTTAGACTTGGGAGATTTTATATTGTATTCTCTTGTTGCTCTAGGAATTCTTGTTAAACTAATCTAGTTACGGCTGGATGCAGGAGGATGAGATGGATCCCTATTCTCGCTTCCTGGTATTCCAATGCATGTTCATGACTGCTTGTCGCTCTTCCGAATTCGAGTTCCGTGACACTATGATGCACATTGTAGACAAGCTAACCCTTCCTCTTTACACTCGCATCGAAAGGGGATGGAACAGAACTGAGTATTGGCATCGTCGATCTACCTACTTCATCATTCGAGCTGAGCACGTCGGCAATCTCACCAACGACTTGAGGCGGATCCGTTATGCCGAGATGTTGCGGATGGTTCGCCTGTTCTGGTTTATTGGCACTCCTCGTAACACCTATGTCACTATCGATGGGAATCGCATGCTGCAGAATCGTTGGGTTTATGATAAGGTGACTCAAGTTGTATCCCCTGATAGAGTAGCCGTTACCCGTCTTTCTAGACGAGGTTTACCTCCCCTACCAGAGACTTATCGAGTTCTTGAAACCATGGGAGAACCCCCCTACTTCTTCAATGCTACCACCGCAGATCTTTATTAGGTTCCCTAGAGGACTACCATGTAAAAAAATAAGATTGGATTTAGTCCAATCCTTGTAAATGGCTTGGTTTACTTGTAAATGGCTTGGTTTACTTGTAAATATTAAAGCTTGGAATAAAAGGTTTTGATTTTCACACTCATTGTCTTATGTGTATTAAACCGCCTAAGTGACACGATTCTAAATTTAGCTTCTTATTGATAACCAGGATCGTCAACTTCTTGCTCCCAATGCATTATATACAGATACACAGGAGAAGAAGCTTCTCCTCAAACAAATGCAACCTCCCTCATTTAATGGGGCAGGTTCAAAGATTGAAAGGGATGCAGAAGTTTGGATAGAAGCCATGGACGATTACTTTTCGGCTGCTGGTACAGGAATTGGGAATCAATCCATGCTTGCCAGATTCTGTCTTACTGGGGACGCCAAACTTTGGTGGAAGCAATGGTGCCGAGATAAGGGCGTCACTGAAGATACCCAAACCTGGAGTGACATTAAGCAAGCTGTGAAGGGCCGTTATCTTCCCCCATCTCATGAATCTATTAAGATGAACGAGTTCTTCAGCCTCAAGCAGCTTAGCTTAACCTTGGAGGAATACTACTCAAAATTTGTCACACTTGGCAAATATGCTCCACCTATGTCGATCACTCAACAAGTGGCCCGATTTTGCCAAGGGCTGAATGAGCCTTTGGATTCTCGCCTTGAAGCAATGAGGCCAACTACCTTGCAAGATGCTCTTACCCGAGCCAAACCTCTGGCTAAAGAAGTAAAGAGTGGTCAAGCAAAGAAGAGAGTCTATCCTGAGTCTAACCCAAGGGGGCGCCTTCAGAGGAATTACCAATCGAATTTCCGCCACAACACTATTGGTCAGTACCCCAATAATTTTGTCCCCCCGCAGTTATGCTAATTCCACTTCAGAATCCTATGGGGACCAAAGGTGCTTTTATTGCAATGAAGTTGGCCACTTCCGGAATGAATGCCCCAAACTTGCAAGATCCTCTCTCAATCCTAATGTCATTCCTGCTCCACAAGGCGGCCGGGGAGTTCAAGGTCGTGGGACTCCTAATAACCGCCAGGCTGGACGAGGTGGTGGTGGACGTGGTAGAGGTCGTGGAGTGACTGCCCGTGTCTGCTCTATGATTGGTGAACCGACTTTAGAGATGGAAGAAGAAGAGCAAGCCACCATTCATGCAGCTATAGAACATCAAGGACCTAATCAGCAGTTTTCTGTTATCCAAGCTCCGGCTACTTATCAAGGTAGATCTTTCCAGCTTTTGGTTGATTGTGGTAGTACGCATTCGTTTCTTTCTCCAAAATGCTTGCGTAAGCTACAGTTAGATCAAAAACCAGCCCAGGCAATGATTGTTGAGTTAGCTAGTGGAAAAGAAGAAGTATCCCGACATTGTGTGGGAGATCTTGAATTTGAATTGGATGGTGAATCAACCCATGGGTATTTTAGAAGCTTACCATTAGGGATTTATGATGGAATCCTTGGTATGGATTGGTTAATTGCAAACAATGCTGACATTCACTGTGCTGAAGGAAGCATCACCTTTAAGAATAGTCAAGGACTGGTAGTATCAGCCCAGGGAAAAACAGGTAAACCCAAATTTCATTTGGTCAAAGCTAATCGTCTTCTTAAGGGAGTGCGCAAGGGCCAACAGATCTTCCTTGTCAAACTCAACAAGGTAGAAGAAAGCAACCCAGATTTAGAACCCTCTTGGCTCCAGAAGTTTTCAGATATCTTTCCAGAGGAACTTACAAAACTACCCCCATCTCGAGAAGTAGATCATGGGATTGAGTTGATCCCTGGTGCTGAATCAGTTTCAAGGAGACCTTACAAAATGTCTCTTCCCGAAGCCATAGAGCTCAAGGAACAACTTAGGCAGCTCATTGAACAAGGATTCATTCGCCCTAGTAATTCCCATGGGGAGCGCCTGTTCTTTTCCAGAGAAAGAAGGATGGCTCGCTTCGGCTTTGTATTGACTACCGAGGCCTAAACAAGGTCACTGTCAAAAACAAATACCCCATTCCTCGCATCGACGAACTTCTTGATAGACTTTATGGATCCAAAGTTTTCTCCAAGATGGATTTAAGGTCTGGCTACTATCAAATTAGGATCAAGGAATCAGATATCTCCAAAACCGCCTTCAATACCCGCTATGGCCACTATGAATTTACAGTCATGCCATTCGGATTAACCAATGCTCCTGCCACCTTCAACCGCCTGATGCAGGATATCTTCCGACCCTATTTGGATGAATTTGTCCTAGTCTTCTTCGATGACATCTTGGTCTATTCTCAGTCAAAAGAGGAACATGAGGAGCATGTACGCAAAGTATTGCAAATACTGCGCGAACATAAGCTCTATGCCAAGAAAAGCAAATGTACCTTCTTCACTTCCCAAATTGAATATCTAGGGTTCATTGTCTCCTCAAAGGGCATCTCAGTAGACCCTGCCAAAGTCAAGGATATTTTAGAATGGCCACCCCCTAGGACAGTCAGAGAAATCCGTGGGTTTCTAGGCATCACAGGATGGTATAGGATCTTCATCAAGGATTATGCCAAGATAGCCGCACCCTTAACTGATCTCCTCAAGAAGGAATGCAAGATAGTATGGTTACCAATCCACCAAATCAGTTTTAGCCAACTTAAAGCTATCCTCACCTCAGCACCAGTTCTGAAGCTCCCTGACTTCACCAAAGAGTTTGAGGTTGTCACTGATGCTAGCGGCCTTGCACTTGGTGGTGTCTTAATTCAAGAAGGAAGGCCTGTGGCTTACACTTCTTGTAAGCTTAAATCCTATGAAGTCAATTATGCCACCCATGATTTGGAACTCCTTGCAGTTGTTCATTGTTTCAAGTTATGGAGACACTATCTCCTAGGCCGTAAGCTTCTGCTTGTAACTGACCACCAGAGTTTAAAGTGGATCTTCACCCAGCCCAATCTCAACATGAGGCAAAGAAGGTGGATTGAGATTCTGCAAGAGTTTGATTTTGATATCAAATTTCGTCCTGGAAAGGATAATGTTGTAGCAGATGCCCTCAGTCGCAAATCCTTCCTAAGTGCAATCTCTATGCCAAATAACCCCATCCTAGAGAAGGTAAAGCAGGTTTCACTTCATGACCCTGATTACCAAAAGCTAGTAAGCCTGGTTCACAAGGAGGCACCCACAGAAAAGGAAAATATATTGATCAAGGGATACACCCTTGATGATGAATGCCTCTACTTCATGCATAGGTTATGTATCCCCAAAGATCTTGCACTAAAGAAGATGATCTTGTATGAAGCTCATGATAGCCCCGTAGCAGGACACCCAGGTTATGCAAAAACCTTGAATGCCTTAAGGAGAAGTTACTTTTGGCCTGGAATGAAGAGAGATATCCTTCAATACATCAGACAATGCCTTTCATGTCAAAGGATTAAAGCTGAAAGAATCAAAATGCCCGGGAAACTCCAACCTCTGGACATTCCTCAGATGAAGTGGGAATGTATCAGTATGGATTTTGTCACAAGTCTTCCCACAACACAAGGAGGGTATGATTCTATATTAGTAGTTGTGGATATGCTTACCAAAGTCACTCATATTATCCCAGTAAAGAAGACATTTAAATCTTCTGATATTGCTCGCCTTTTCATCAAGGAAATCTTTAGGCTTCATGGATTGCCAAAAAGAATAGTCAGTGACCGGGACTCTGACTTCACTTCAAAGTTCTGGACATCATTATTCCAGGCTATTGGAACACAACTTTGTTTCAGTACAGCTTACCACCCAGAAACAGATGGTCAAACTGAGAGAGTTAATCAGGTTATAGAAGACATCCTGAGAGCCTATTGTGGGCGTGAACCAAAGAAGTGGATTCAGTATCTCCCTCTAGTGGAATTCTCTTACAATACATCCTATCACCAAAGCATAGGGATGTCACCATTCAAAGCTCTTTATGGTCAGGAATGTTTGTCTCCCTTAAATTTCTCTGACCCCACACTAAAGGTTGAAGCCTCTAGGATGATGCTTGAAGAAATGGAAGAACAAACCAAAGCTATTCGTAAGGATATTAAAGCCGCCCAGGATCGACAGAAGCATTATGCTGATACCAAAAGATCTGAAAGAATTTTTCAGCAAGGAGACAAAGTTTTTCTTCGAGTGCGGCCAAAGAGAAGTTCTTTATCTCTTGGAAAATTTAGGAAACTGAGTCCAAGGTATTGTGGGCCTTATGAAGTCATCAAATGTTTGGGAAAACATGCCTACAAACTTCGCCTCCCAACCCACCTCAAAATCCATGATGTATTCCATGTAAGCTTACTCAAGCCATATGTACCTCATCCTGATCATGTTCTTGATGATGAACAAATTGTAATGCCAACTCAGGGAGTCCTTGAAATGAGACCAAATAGAATCATCGACTCTAGAGAAAGAGTGCTTCGCAATAGAATCCTTAGGGAACATTTAGTGGAATGGAAAGATTACCCTGAGGAGGATGCCACTTGGGAGGAAGAGTCAACCCTCCAAAAGAATTACCCAGAGTTCGTGCCGAGATGAGGACATCTCGAGTTCTTTTAGTAGGGAAGGATGTAACATACCCATTGTAAATAACACTGTACTTGCTTCAGAGTTGAAAAATATAACTTAGTTTGTCATTTTTACGATAAAAAAACTTCTATTTTTGGAAAATGAGCCATTTTTGCTTAGAAATTTGTAATTTTGAATCCAAATTTGAAATCTACGCATAATTTTACGCTTAAAATAGTTTTTTCTGAACTAAAAACGGGCACCCGAAATGGGTTTAATTAAGCTTTTAAGCCTTTAATCTGCGAACTTCCGACCAAAAATAGTAACTATCCAGGCGTCTAATCAACGAACGGAATACGCCCCCATGGTCACGGGGCAAGGCCGGACATTTTCGTCAAATAAAATTTTTTGACCCCCCCGGGGCGACGGGCGGCCGGCGTGGGCCCCACCACGGGCGCCGCCCGTGAAAAAAACCGACAATCCGCCCGGGACACCCAAGCGTGTACACGACCTAGACGCACCCTCCAGCACACCCCTACACGTACCCCCTCCTCCCAGAACCCTCTATCCACAGGTGTCGCGCTCTCTCTCTCTTGGGGACACCTCCACCCCCATGTGTCACACTTTCTCTCTCCTCGAGACACCTCCACCCCCAGGTGTCTCACGCCCACACCCTCTCCCGGACACCTACACCACCCAGGTGTCACCTTCCCGCACCCGGACGTCCACCCTCCAGCACCTATAAAAGGACCCTCCCAGCCCCCTTCTCCAGACAAGCCCCCAGCAAGCCCCTACGCGCAAGCTCTCTCTCAAGCTCTAGGACATGTCCTACACTCTTCTCCCCCCCCCGTGTGAATAGACTTAAAGTGTGCTTCTCCTCTACCCCTTGCCTTGCTCTTCCCTAGGCCTCCCTAGACGTACACTCTTCTCAAGAGCTCTCCAAGTTAAGGACACCCTCTCAATTCCCCCCCCCCATATGCGGCGACTTAAACTTAGGCTAAGAGGTCGTTCCTGCCCATAAGCCCAACAAGCTTTTCCTACCCCAAACGGACTCCGTTTTCGAATCCGTTTGAACCAGTAGAATTCTCTCTTTTCTCTCCACGCTCCCAACCTCTTATATTCACCTCGTTTTCTCTCTATCCTCTTAAAACTCTAGTGCTCCTATGGCGCCGAAACGCCGTCGAATTGAAGAACCGCGCGCTGCCCAAGGAGGGAATAAAGCAAATCGCGTCCCTGCAATCGACTTCGCCCCTCTTGAAGTGAATAGGCATGAAAACGATAACCAGGTTGGTCATTTAAACAGTTTAAGTAAAATTCTCTCTTATGAAGCTTAATGCAAAGATTCGTAATAATAGGAAAGGAACCAAGGATAAACCCCTTGTATAGATGGCCTAAAGTACCTTATGGTTACTCTTAAGTAAAGTTATAGGAAAGTAATCTTGCTTTTGAATCATTGTCTTTCGAAACGATGGCTTTTTAATGCGTGAATTCATTGAATTAAGGCTATGTCTCTTTTTATTAGATATACTGTTGGTTTATTGCTAACATGCAGGTACAGCTTCTCCCCCCCTTAGCTAACTCCGTGCTTGCCTGTGTAGCCGGGCGGAGGATATAGCGAGGCCGGGAGTCGGCCCAGGGCAATCCCCTCCTATGCCACTGGGAATTGGTTTTCACCACCAGGGTGATGTATATATGCTGCCTAGTTCTGTGGGTCCAGGCTAGTGCGGTGATTTAACCCCCACCTCATGAGGAGACGTTCCCTCCGAAGAGCGAGAGGGTTTGGTTCAAGCGTCAGTACCTGAGGGGGTGACAGGACGGCTTGGCCCTCATCGGCTGGCTGACAACGAGGGGAGACGGTCCGTGAGGTTTACCCAGTTGGTTGAGGCTGGAAGATCGAATTCTAGATTATCGATGTAGTTGTGGTTATGGTTATGGTTTGGACATGAGTTTGGATTGGAATATCGGCCCGGTTTCAGGGTCTTGTAAATATTTTTCACTGTAAGTATGCTCGTTGATTTCAATGTTGTGCTAAGGAAGATTTTCTTTAAGGAATCAAGTGTAATTAATTAACAAAGGAATTTGTTTTTAAGTGTTTCACAGTGTGGTAGGACTTAATTAGGAAACAATTGAACGGGTGAGTGTGTGGAAAGTGGGAGAATGGATGCCCTGACGGTACCATTCTAAGGATGGGTGGACCCGATCAGTCGGGTAGCTTTCTACTAGTCGTAATCTACGATACTTAGGGAATAGTAGAGTCACGAACAAGACTTGTTTTAGGGGACCGAGCCAGCGGCCGTGCCTCATGAATACGGGGGAAAAAGGCGTTGGCTTCCTTGAACCAAGTGTGGGTCTTGTTCCATCTCCACGCACATTTCGTGCTGGGGATTAGAATTTCCTTTAGGATGACTACGTTTCCCCTGCGAGATAGAGTTAGGTCCGTCCGTTTGCTCGTAACCTCGTATTTCTACGAGATCGAGGTGTCGTCAATCGGAAAATAACACGAGACTTGACCGCCTATCAAAAGGATTCCCCCGCCCTTCGGGTCGGGGGCCTTACAAACTCCTAGGTACTATGGGCCAGGAATTATCGAAAAGGCCCTTGAGTGAGCAGAGGGTGGTTCTGGTTACCAATGATGCCATAGGTACGCTGAGGAAGGAATGACTGAAATTGGATTTTATGGTTGGAAAGTGGAAAAGGTGAAAATTGGATTTGGATATTTTGGAGGATTATGATTCGAAATACTATGGTTTCATTTCAAGTCTGCTTTAAAGACAATTGAATCTGTAAAAGGAAATTTCATATCGCGTGTGTAAGTGGTGTGTCTAAATTGTATTTTGCATGAGTACCAGCTAGGGGGCTTGGGAACTCTTTCCCCTGGTACCCAGGACAAAACATAACCAAATTTTTATAATGGATCCTATCAATACAGTGGTTGGGCAGTTGGCTAACCCATGGGACTGGGAATGGGGTTAGGCTGGACTGATGGATCCCTATAATTAAAATTCAATTCTGTTCAAGTTACGATAGTGGAAGTAAACCACGGATAATCCTTGTTCTATGGAAAATAATCAACAGTTGTTCCTCTTTGACGAGGAAAAAAACGTTGATCTCTATGATCCAAGTGCAAGTTCCTCCCTTGATCCGGCCATGTGATCCGCGAGTTCGATCAGAATAAAAAAGGGAAGTTAAGGCCCTTGACTACGTTAGAATAATTCTCTTGGAGGAATCGCCTATGGTTTTTGGGTGAGGGAAGTTTTTTTCAAGTTCGGTTTTGGATGAACTGAGGAATTAGTCTCTTGTCCGGACATTCCTGGATGAGGCCCCGTGTGGGAAACCTTGTCCTGCGCGCAAGGTTGCTACTTCTACTACTAGCTCCCCGGATTCCAGTGCATGGAGGGGGCAAGGGTCTCACAGTTGGTATCAGAGCTTTGTTGAAAGCTTAATAAGAAGAAAAACGAATTTTATCAGAAATTTATAATAAAAAATTACATATTGCTACTTCTGCTGCTGCTAGCTCCCTGGATTCCGGTGCGTGGAGGGGGCAAGGGTCTCACAGTTGGTATCAGAGCTTTGTTTGAAAGCTTTGTTGAAAGCTTAATAAGAAGAAAAACGAATTTTATCAGAAATTTATAATAAAAAACTCAGAAAGAGCATTTACATATTGTATTCTCATTCCTTAAGCTTCATTAATGAAGACTTTTAATCGATGATTTGGGTTTTTAGATGAAAGTACCACAATTGTGTGGAAGTACTTGCTTGAGGCCTAGATATGATAGCTCCAAGGACCGTGATTACCTATATACCGTGGGTATAATTGCAGCTCTTTACTGACAATATATACGAGTGAATCTAAGACCTTGAAGTTATAAGCAAAAAATGCTATCCTAGATGATGATTTCGGATGCTGGTTGATATGATTTTAGAATTCTGGTTGAGAGTTGATGAATTGATTTGGATTCTGATTGAAAGATGATGATTTCTGAATTTTGGTTGAGGATGAATGCTGAGAATCCCAGTGATGATGTTAGTAACTTGGAAGACGATTATGACTTTCAGCAGATCACTATGAGATTAGTGGATTGTGCTGACAGATTGTTCGCAATTTGACCTTTGACCCAGTAGACCCAATTGAGGAATGACAAATTGAGAACCTAAATAACTGAAATTTCTATGGGAAGTGTTCAGATGAAATTATTGATCTAATGGATTGTGTTAAAGATATGAATGAACTATTTTCTAATAAATGAGTTCTGTATGTTCTTCTTATAGAAGGGATCTTTATCCCAAGATTCTGTGAGGGTTGACCAAACTTTAAGGAACCCCAGAATCAGTTGGATCTAAAGTTAGATTTGAATTTTAAATAAAGTGGTCTTTTCACCTGAGCATCTTGGTTAAGTTGGAAAAAAGGGACTTAACAAAAATTTTTCGTATTAATAGGATCATGGATCGAGGTCATCGTGGTAGGAATGTTAACCCTCAACTCGATGAGGAAGAGCTCGATCGAGATGTTTGCAAAGCTCTTCATAGATCTCAGCCTAGACCTTTCAAAGGTGAAGGGGATCACTTGGGAGAAACATTACAGAAGTGGATCGAAGCTATGGAGGAATACTTCGATTTTCTCAGGGTACAATGAAAAGAGTAAGGTGGCTCTTGCCAGGCTAAAGATCGTAGAAACAGCCAGGGTAGCATGGAGGAGCTGCTGTGAGACAAACCGTTTGGATCGGAACACCCAAACGTGGAATGATCTCAAATCTTACCTCTCAGGAAGAGATTCTGTCCTCCCGGCTTCCTAGAAACAAAGATGAATGAATTCCTAGAGCTAACCCAAGGAAGTCAAACCACGGAGGAATATCACCAAGCGTTCACTCTCCTCCTCAAATACTCGCCCCACTGTTGGATGAAGAACAGATAATGGCCAAGTTCATTCAGGTAATGAATAGACCCTTGGATACCCTGGTGAAGAATGCTAAGCGAGTTTCTATAAAGCTGAAGCAATACGGATGGCGAAGGATTTCACCAAGGCCTTTGATGTCAAGGTCCCGTCGAAGCCAACACCATCATCTTTCAAAAGATTCCTAGCTCCGGAAGGTGATTCCAACTTTCCATCTCCTAAGACATAACAAGGTCAAACTCGGGATACGAGAAATTCTAGAATGGAAGAAAGGTCTTTTTTTCGAAACACAATTCCCTGGAATTGAACTTCAGAAGTTCCACCCTTGAACAAAGAAGTTAAATGCTTTAACTGCCAAGGATATGGTCATGTCGTAGTATGGATTTCCCAACTCCTTTTGGATTAAGGTTTTCAAGACAAGGAAGTCAAGGACCAAGATTCTAGATGCCAGCTCCTTCCTTCCAGAGTAATCAAGGTCCTTCCCGTCAAAATCAGGGAAACCCCAGAGGTAGACCCCTTAACCAACCCTCAGCTTCAATGCAAAGTAATGCAAGACCTCCGTCAAAGAGAGATATTCCCAGATCGGAATCTACTTCCACGACAGTAACACTGGAAGTAATCGAAGAAGAAAGAGATGAAAGAGATTATCCTCCAACTGTGAGATGAGGACATCTCGCTTTTTTTTAAGTGGGATAGGATGTAAAATTCCTCCCCCTAGCTTTTGAGATGTAAATGTGTAAGAACTTTCCCTTCGGTCTCTGTAATCATCCCCTAGTTCTGAATGCAAGAAAATATTATTTTCCTTGATTTTGGCATGAGATGGATTCCCGTGAAACAAAAATTCAAAATGATTTTTCCAATGTGCATTAGGAATTAACTGAATATGTGTATTGGAGACCTTAGCCTAAGGATCCACATTTTTAAAAACTTTTGATTAAGGTCCAAATAAGGTTCCAAGGGGCCAATAGGATTAATCCAAGTGTTGGGATGACAAAAATACAAAGAATAAAAGAAAATCCCCCAAAAATGAGTAAATGCTCACATAAGATGAAGAGTTGAGCAAGGACTAGGTTTATTAGTTAAAAATTGAGATATTTTAGTAAAAATGATGAATTTTTGACACCTCAGTATAAGGAGGGAGAGCCCCATCAAGTAGGCGCCTTTTTTATCATCATTACTTGACATTTTTAATTCAAGAAAATCAAGATATTTTATCTCTCCTCCTACAAACTTGATCATCATAAAGTGAGCTGAACTGGTCCAAAACTTGTCCAACATGGATCAAACTGAAGCTGGAAGCCTTTAGATCCCAATTGGACTCATTTGGTGGCCTCCCTCACCTATAAATAGACGCTCATTCCTTTTTATTTTCATCTTTGAGTAAATACATGCCAGTATTATATTCATTTTTAGTGTAATTTCTATTATCCCTCTATTTGCCTCTTCTCTTGTGGGAGCTTTGGAGCTTCTCTATTCTCCATCCTATCTTGGAAATTACCCTCCCCCTCTTGGTGGCCAAGGACTTGCTTGTGGGCTTCACTTCTATCCAAAGAATCAAGCCAAAATCAAAGGTAAACCCTATTTTAATGTGTTTTTCTATTCTTCTCAATGATTTTCTTCTTCTCAACCCCTCTAATTCTTGAGAAGCCTTCAATGGAATGGTTTTCTCTTGAAATCAAGCTCTCCAATGATTCATAATGTTTAATTAGATTAATGCTAATTTTTATGCTTAATTATAGTATTTTTTGTTAATAAATCTCTCTTTTGGAAAGATTAATTATCTTTATGGTTAGATCCTTGGTAGAAGGATGATTCTCAATGATAATCTCTTTATCCTAATCAAAACTCTAGGCTTGATAAGCTAGAAAGAGTATAGATATTAATTTGTTTTTTAGTCTAGTAAAAATGATGGTTAATTCTTTTTAGCTTGATTATGAGTAAGAAAAATCATATTAACTCATTCTAAATTGAAAGAGGACTATGCTAACATTTTTAGAAATGAGGAATGGTTATTTTAGAATAATCAAGAGATTTATTCATAATTATCCTATGTATGCATAGTAAAATTTTAGCTTAAAAGAGGAGTTCCTATCGTATTTCAATTGTGAATATTTAATCAAGTTTAGAAAATTGAACATTCTCAGAAATTGCAGCGAAGCTATGGCAAAATTTTCGAGAAAAAAAAGATAAATCTTATTTCTATGTATAAAATTAATAAAGCAAAAAGAGGAATTCCCATCATATTCTAGGCATAGATATTTTTATGCTAAAAGAGGAGTTTTGAGCATTATTCAATAGTCAGAAAAATAAAGAAGGTTATGCAGAAATTTTATAACCCCCTTCTCACCTTCTCACAAGAAATCCCTTTTTTCACCTTCACAACTCGAAACCCTTCAAAATAAACCTTCTTCTCCATTCACAAGGAAAAAAGGTCTCCCTATGCAAGCATCACAAGAAAGCCATATCTGTTATTGATGAGGATGAATTCATGGAATATTTTATATATTCCAAGCCTTGGTATTAAAACACTTAAACATTTTTAATTTTTTCTTATTTATTCATTTTTTTAACTTTTCCCTCTATCTCTCCTTTTAGCATTGGCCGACAATGCTAGCTTTTCCCTCTCTCCCTCTCTGTACAGCCTCTCTATACAGCACACTGCCCACATTGGCCCCCCTTGTGCATTGCCACCTGTTTCTTTTCCTCTAGCTGTCTTTCCTTTATGCTAAGGTAAGCTAAAGGTTTTATATATATATATATATATATATATATATATATATATATATATATATATATATATATATATATATATATATAACCTAGCATATAGCCTAGCTAAATTTAATCATTAATTTGTTCCTTTTATTTTCACATTAACCCATAAGTTTAGGGATTTTCAAAGTTTCTTTATGTTGTTAAGCTTTAAATATATATATATAAATATATATCTTAATATCTTGCTTCTTCACAATTGAACATCAAGGTTTAAAGTCAAGAGAAGAATTTTGAATGCTTATGGAGAATTCTTTCTTTTTAAGAAACTTTTAAAATATAGTCACATATCATCTCAACAATACCACTTTTGATAAATCGAACATGTTCTCAAAAACCTTACATGTAAGATCAAGGTAATATTATTTAAAATATCGTCCATGACGACTAATTTATTTTGGCTTTCTTTTTGCCAACACAATTAATACAATTCCCAATGATAAATTTGAATCCATAAAATCTACGATAGCTACCCAAAATTCTATATCTTTTGGCTTCAAATTCCTCCATCTTGCTTACATTTCAACACGCAATGCACATCTCTTTTCGAAGCATTAATCCACATATTTAATGGCAAACAAGAGGACAAATGGGGAAAAATTTGGGCAGATGACCATGAATCCTGTTATGTTATAGTACCTACAGGCAACACATGGGTGTTTCCCCCAAACATTCAGTTTTTCCAACTAATGGAACAATATGGAATAGTTTGCATAGAATAGAAGACGACACCACTACCTTTGGTAAGGATTTTCTTGGTCCCCTTCATTTCCTACAATCCATCCTTCCCCTCGAAAACATCTTTGCAACCATGGAAATAAATGTTTATAAAGGATTGTAGATTTATAACCCATGTCATTAAAAAACGTTTTGCTTCTTTGACTATATAATATTTTGTATATTCATCTATTTATAACTTTTTCTTTCCATCATCTAAATATACTAAATTAGAAAATCACCAAAGGCAATGTTCAGATATCTAGTTAAGTATAACAGATATCCAATCTAAGATTCTCAATGGTTACCTAATCATGCCCTCACCACCTATCCATCCTTGATTGTATCTTATAGGGATACTAGCCCATGATTATTATTGATGATTTTGTAACAACTTAGGACAGTTGTTTGTCACTCCCATGGCATGTTATTGCGGATTAATACATTATATATTCCCATACTATGTAATTATGGATTCCTAAAATAATTGATGACATATTTTTATTCCCAAGTTTTTATGTTATGAATTCTCCTAGAAGGGTTTAGATTGGGATGTCTTTCTAAATCGGAGCGATCATAGCTTACTTTACGCATACACGAGTGAATCCGTATATGCATGGAAAGTATTGGCTGCGTTTTCTTGTTGATATAAAATTTTATATGGATGTTTATTTTAATCAATTAGTTTATCAATTGATTGGCTACTTGATGCAAGTGCAAATCATTGGATTGGATAATGGAGGTGAGCTAGTGATCAGGAAATATATTTTGAGATGATAAATTTTGAATATCGATAAATAATATTTGATTTTGTGATGATAAGCGCCATTAATTTAGTTGGAAGCTATTCATCTTTATTAGCAATGGATATATGTTAATTGGGACATGTGAAAGCTACCTAGTGCTACATATTTTATTTTTCAAGACATGTGCACTTTTATAAGGTTCAAGGCTCCACACCTATTTTTTTAAAAGCCTAGCTTGCACATTTAAGAAAGTTATTTTTGAAGAAAGGCACTTTTGAAGAATACTATTCTTGAGGAAGTTGTATACTATGTTTGGGCCCCAAAGGCTACTCATGAAATATATTTAAGTACACAAGAGGAAGCATGCGCTCACTCTTGTGTGGGGGCAGATTGGATCCAATATTGAGTATTGAGTATCTTGTTTGTTCTATTTAGTTTCCAATACTTAATTTATTTCAATCACTTTTATGGGTTCATGTCAACCTCCCACAACAGTGGTATCAAAGCCATTTGATTGCAATTGATTGAAGCTGTGAAGAGCTAGTGGATAAAGAAGTGGAAAAGCTTGGCCTAAGGTAAAAAATTTCATTCAAAGCATACAAAAGACTAAGGCTAAAATTTTCATTCAAAACATACAAAAGACTAAGGTTTTTCACAAACCTTAATTTCTATCCAATGGGTAAGAAAAACCCATAGTTCTATTACCTGATGGTCCATCCAAGGTGGAAAACTACTTGTCCATCTTGAAAATCAGTTCCAAAAACCACTTCAAATCCAAAAGTGATTTTTCTATCTTCAATCCCTCTTTCTGATCAGGCACCACAGATGGAATTTTCTCATCTTGGAGGCCCCGAAACCACCCTCGGCATCTCTTTCTTTTTCAATTCATCTTCCACTTCTCTCCAGTGGTGCATGATGAATCTCTTTTCCTAATTAATTTGGTTAATTGCCTGTGCGCTATGTGATTTGGCCGCTTAGGGTTTTATTTACAAGCCTTAGTATTAAGGCACTTAAACATTTAAAAAAATATTTTTATATTTTTTAAAGCTTTTCCCTCTCTCTCTCTCTCCTTTCAGTAGACAACAATGCCTTTTCCCACTCTCCCTCTTTGTGTTGTTGCGCATTGGCCCCGCTAGCTTAAAACCTTGATTTATGCTAAGGTAAGCTAAAGGTTATATATATGTAGCCTAGCTAAATTTAATCATTCATTTTTTCCTTTTCTTTTCACTCCTAACCCATAAGCTTAGGATTTTCATAGTTTCTTTATGTTGTTAAGATTTAAAGATATATATATTATATCTTGCTTTGTCACAATTGAACATCAAGGTTTAAAGTCAAGAGAAGAAATTTGAATGCTTTTGGAGATTTCTTTCATTTTTAAAAACATTCAATTGATATATAGTTACATATCATCTCAACAATACCACTTTCGACAAATCAAACACGTTCTCAAAAAACTTAACACGTAAGATCAAGGTAATAATATTTCAAATTTCTTCCACCATGACTAATATATTTTTACTTTCTTTTTGTTAGAACATTAGTACAATTTCCATGACAAATGTGAATCTACAAAATCCACGGTAGCTACCTAAACTTCTACAACTTATGGATGAATTCCTCCATCTTGCTTACATTTCAACATGCAATGCACATCTCTTCCAGGAATGGCCCAGATATTGGGCAAACAAGAGGACGAATGGGCCAGAATTTGGGCAAACAACCATGAATCTTATTGTGTTATAGTACCTATACACAACACACAGGTGTTTCCCCCAAACATTTAGTTTTGCTAACTAATGGAACAACATGGAATAATTCGGGGGTATAGAATTGAAGACGACACCACTATTTGTCATGAATATTTTCTTGAGCACCTTTGTTTCTTACAATCCGTCCTTCCCCCTGAAAAGATCTTTGTGACCATGGAAAAAAAATGTTTATAGAGGATTGTAGATTTATAACCCATGTCATAACAGAAAAAAAATGTTTATAGAGGATTGTAGATTTATAACCCATGTCATAACAGAAATTTTTGCTCCGACCATATATAATATTTTGTATATTCATCTATTTATAACTTTTTCTTTCCGTCATCTAATTATACTGAATTAGAAAAGCACCAAAGGCAATGTTCAGATATCTAGTCAAGTATAATAGACACCCAATCTAAGATTCTCAATGGTTAACTAATCATGCCCTCATTGCCTATCCATCCTAGATTTCACCTTATAGGGATACTAGCCCATGATTATTATTGATGATTTTTTTTTCAACTGGCCTTTGGCCCAAGATCCTCCCATAGTTACCAAATTTCACCGTCTGTAGATAGCCACCCACAGGCGCTTATTTATCCACCTGTAGGCGATGCCGCCGAGGAAGCACCAAGGGGGGTTTTGAACCCAAGACCTCTTGGTCCTAGTAGGCAAACACCTTCACCACTTGAGCTATCACCTCATTGGCTTATTATTGATGATTTTGTGAAAACTAAGGATAGTTTCTTGTTACCCCAAGGCCTGTTATTGTGAGAATGAATCCATGTAATACTTTATATATTCCCATATTGTGTAATTATGGATTCTTAAAAAAATTCATGGAATATCTTTATTCCTAGGCTTTTATGTTATGAATTCTCACATAGATGGTTTGAATTGGGAGGCATTTCTAAATCTAGGTGATCGTAGCTTATTTTACGTGTACACAAGTAAATCCATACATGCGTGGAAAGTATTGGTTGTATCGTTTTGTTGATATGAAATTTTATATAAATGTTTATTTTAATTAATTAATTAATTAATTAATTAATTTAATAATTATCTAGTTAATGCAAGCACAGATTATTGGACTGGATAATGAAGGCGAGATGGTGATGATCAAGAAATATATTTTGATATGATAAATTTTGAATATCGACAAATAATATTTATTTTATAACAACAAGTGCCATTAATTTATTTGGATTCTATTCATATTTATTAGCAATGAATATATGTTAATTGGGACATGTGAGAGCTCTCTAGTGTATATTTCATTTTTCAAGACATGTGCACTTTATAAGATTCAAGGCTCACATCTATTTTTAAAACAAGCCTAGCTTGCACGTTCAAGAAAACTATTTTTGAAGCAAGGCACTTTTTAAGAATAATATTCTTGCAGAAGTTGACATTTATGTAAAAATATACTATTTTTTAAGCGATAAAGGCTACTCATGAAATATATTTAAGTACACTAAGCTAAGAAGACACGTGGACTCACTCTTGTGTGGGGGAAGATTGGACCCAATATCGAGTATTAAGTATCTTGTTGATTCTATTTATTTTCCAATATTTGATGTATTACAATCACTTTTATGAGTTCATGTCAACCTCCCACAACAATATCAAGGTATGTACCATATCCTTAACTTCTTTGTTTTCTTCAATAACCTTAATGCCAAGTAACCCTTGCCCGGAAAGCACGGGCAATTCCTGCAGGATAATTTTACTCTAACGTAGTCAAAAGCCTTAACTAACTGAATTGATCTGACTGAACCCGTAAGTCCTATAGTTAGATCAAGGAAAAGATTGCACTTGGATCATAGAGACCAACGCTTTTTTCCTCATTGAGAGGCACAACCGCTGATTCTTTTCCATAGAACAATTTTTATCCAGGATTTACTTCATCTATCGTACCATAACAAAATTGAGTCTCATTTTAGGGATCTATCAGTCCAGCCTAACCCCATCCATTCCCGTGGGTTAGCCAACCACCCAACCACTGTAGTGATGGGATCTATTTAAGAATTTGATTAGGTTTTGTCCCGCGTACCAGGGAAAAGAGTTCCCAGACCCCCTAGCCGGATATTCATGCAAACTTAAAACTAGTCACACCACTTACACACCCAATATGAAATTGCCTTTTTCACACAATCAACTCTCTTTAAAACAATCATTTAATGAAACCATAGTGTCACTGATCATAATCCTCCAAAATATCTGGTTGAATCCTAATTTCTAATTTTTCCTTCATCGATGTACCTATGGCATCATTGGCAACCAGAACGCTCACCACCTGTCCACTCAGGGGCCTTTTCGATAGTTCCTAGCTCATAGTAACTGGAAATATTTTCACTTATAAAAATCAAAATGGAATCTCCGTTGAAGATCAGCAAGATCAACCAATAGATCCATATAAAAGAGCCATGGACTCATCCGTTGAGGACCAGCAAGGTCAATCAACCAGATCCATGCCCAAATTCAGAAAACAACTCTTACTCCTTGTTCCAAAATCTTCCACGATGCACGTATGGGTATCTTCGGTGACCTAGAGCCCGAGCACCGTATGGTCAACACCCTCTAGGATCCTTCGTGGGTCACCTAGTGCTTCACACATAGGCCGCTTCCTTGGTCCCTCATCCACCGTACCGGAAGCTCACCATTTAAATCGAACTGAGGCTGGTCAAGACCTTGGCCAACCTTGCTATGCGAGACGTCCTCCATTGACTCTCCTCAGCAGTTGCAACTTTATCAGATTAGGTCTCCCATGACCTCATTCACAAGACGGTCAAAATGCTTCCCCAGCATTCTTGACATAAAATAGTCATTTAAAAACATGTCATAAATACAGTTTCTATAATGAACTCTCTTCTTTCCATATTGTTCCACATCAATTCTCATTTATTTCATGCGTATTCCCATTCTCATCCCATCATTTTTCATCTCATCACATCTTTTCTCATTTATCCGCATCAGATCTCATCCACTCGCATCTACCCGTATCCACATCTCATCACATCATATCCGTTCACATCACACATCACACATCACATCTATCTCCATTTACATCACATCACATTCATTCGTTCATATCCACCACATACATTCTCATAACCATTCCATCACATACATTCTATCCACATTATATCACATCACTTCTATCCACATCATATCTCATTCATACACATCTCATCTCATTCATCCACATCCATCCAATCGTTCACATGTACGACTTCTCACATCTATCCATACATTTATATCTATCACTTCACTTCCACATATATTCATGTCACATCACATCACATTCTTCACATACACATTCACATCCATTTTCATCACATACATTTATATCCATTCTTTCACATACATCCACTCACATCCCATATCATTCATTTACATCTTGATTCACATGACATCACATCTCATCCATTCATTCACATCACATCTATTCACCTCACATCTCATCACCTCTATTCACATCATATCCATCCATCCATTCATTCAAATCCATCTGATTCACATCACATCTCATCACATCTATTCTCCTCACATCTCATCACCTCTATTCACATCACATCCATCCATCCATTCATTCACATCTATGTGATTCACATCACATCTATTCACATCTATTCACCTCACATCTATCCATCCATTCATTCACATCTATCTGATTCACATCACATCTCATCACCTCTATTCACCTCACATCTCATCACCTCTATTCTCATCACATCTATCCATCCATTCATTCACATCTATCTGATTCACATCACATCTCATCGCCTCTATTCACCTCACATCTCATCACCTCTATTCACATCACATCCATCCATTCATTCACATCTATCTGATTCACATCACATCTCATCACCTCTATTCACCTCACATCTCATCACCTCTATTCACATCCCCCAACATAATTGAAACTTGGGTCCTCAATGGAGCTAATGTTTCAATAAAAAACATCAAATTTTACTTTTGAAGTGACTATATTTTATTTCATGGGAATTGGGATTTTTCCAAATTCTCTAATATAGTGTTAATTGGCTCTTTTTTTTTTAAAACAAGCGTCGAATTTTGTACTTGTGGACCCAACAAGGGCGGGCGATGAGAAAAGATTCGGGGAATGACCTCACAAGAGTTCAAGGGGAATTTCAAAAACCCCTTAAATAAGTTTTTTTCCCCAAAACAAAGACCCCTCCTCTTTACATAATTTTTTCCTAAAGTTGAATGAAAAAACTTAATGTTTTAATGAACTAAGTAAATTTTTTGATAAATATCACTTCTTTACAATGCATGTGGTACACTAAAATTTTGTGAGGTTAACCCCAAAGGGGATGATGACAAATAAGGGCGGGGAGGAGGGGTTGTGAGGGGGGGTAAAGGGGAAAGAGGGGGGGCTACTAATGATGATGCACAAAATAAATATACCCCTATATATATGCAAATACCTTCATTTTCTTAGTACCACCAATACTCTCTCATACTAGTACATTCCTTCCTACTGTCACCATTACCGGCATGGCAAGAACAAAGCAGGCTGGAAGATCGGTTGATTCCAGGACAAAGCTCCCAATCCCTCCTGATGTATACGATGCAATGATCAAAGAGAGAAGAAAGAGCAGGCAGGAGGAGGAGGAGGAGAGGACAGAAACCAATGAGCAAACAAATCATGATGAATAAGATCATGGGGAGCAATCCAATCCTCAGAGTCAGCCCGAGGCACCTCAAGAGCCAGAAAGCAGGCCAGAGGAACAGGAGTGCAAAAGACATAGATTGGAAGAATGGCCAAGAGGACAAGAAGATGCCAGGCAAATGCAAATTCAATTGGCTCAACAAAGGGCACAAATGGAGAGCCAACAATGACGACCCACATGGCACAATGCTACTCAGGACTTTCCACATGGAAAATATTTGCCAGAATTGCATCACACAGCAAAAGAAAAAGGCAAATCTCATAGTAGGTGAGGTGGAGGTGGAGGTGGAGTCCCTAGAAGACACCGCAGAAAGCCTGGAAGGAAGGTGCTTCAAGAGATAATAAAGTATCAAAGTAGCATCCCAAGAGCTCCATTCGCTCGATTGGTGAAAGAGATTATGTAGTCCTACAGGGACGACTATTGTATTCAATCAATCGCACTGGCCGCCATACAAGAAGCAGCAGAAGTGGCGATCATAACTCTTCTTGAGGACACAAACTTGTGTGCAATCCATGCCAAGAGGGTTACGATCATGGCAAAAGACATGCAACTGGCAAGGAGGATGAGAGAAGACCCACAACTTAGGCCATAGATCATATTTTTTGTTGTATTCACTATGGACACTAAACCATCAACCGGTCTCTTATGGCTACCATCATGGCTACACAAGAGCCGGTGTACTTCATAGATGTAGTTGATAAGCCAAAATGGCAAACTGATTTTGCACCATATAAATAGTGCCTCCACTTTTTTAAAGCATAGACTATAGCATATAGTTCCTTCTCATATGCCGAGTAATTTCGTTGGGAACGATCTAGCTTTTTGCTTTCAAAAGCCACTGGTCGACCTTTTTGTATAAGTACTGCCCCAACAGCAAAATCATTGGCATCTGTCTCAACCACGAATGGTTCATTGGGATCCACTACTTTTAAGACAGGAGCTGCTGCTATAGCTACCTTTAATTTCTCAAAACTTATGTTTTGAGGTTCATCCCATATGAAGGTGCTTCCCTTCTCCTTAAGCTGGTCCGTCTCATCGGAACAGCAATCTTTGCGTAATCTTGGGTGAATCTCCTATAGAATCCTAATAAACCTAAGAATATCTGTAATTCTTCTAGATTTGTAGGATGTGGCCATTCCAATATGGCCCTTACTTTGTCAGGGTCCATACGAACCCCTTCTTGGGATATTATATGTCCCAAGTATTTCACTTCTTTTGCAAAGAATTCACATTTGGATTCTTTTGCAAAGAATGAATTATTTCTAAGCAGTTGGAACACTTTTCGCAAATGTTCCAAATGCTTTTTCCTGGTTTTACTATAATAAGGATATCGTCTAGAAATACTACAACAAATTTTCCTAGATATGGCCTTAAGACACTATTCATGAGTGTCATGAAAGTTTCTGGAGCATTTGTTAATCCAAATGGCATTACTTTAAATTGATAATGCCCATACCTAGTACAAAATGATGTCTTAGGGACATCCTCTTCCCTAATTCGTACTTGGTGATATCCTGATCTTAAATCAATTTTAGTAAAGAATTTTGTCCCTTGCAATTGATCAAAGAGCTCATCAATGCGAGGCATGGGATACTTATTTTTTATGGTGATTTTATTTAGTGCTCGGTAATCTATGCATAAACGCATAGTACCATCCTTTTTCTTTACCAATAAAACTGGTGCAGACAATGATTTTATATTCACGTGATCACAAGATTTTTTTTGTTAATAACACTTGTGAACATGTTATTCACATGTTCACATGTTTTCATGTTCTCAAAATAGCAGGTTACCAGTGACCTGGTAACCTGCCGAAGCCCGCCGGGGTTTTTGTTTTCCCGGCGGGAAAAAAAGTTAAAAAAATGGTCAAAATATTTTCATGTTCACAGTCATTCCTACCATTTTTGGGCCTTCTGGACTCATTTATGATGCTAAAAGTTCAAAATTCTTTGTACAAAAAAAGTTATCTCTAAATTTATCACCTCAAGCTCGATTACCATCAATTAGATCTTATTATACTTCCAATTGAGTCTAATTAACATCAATTAATATCCAATTGAGTCCAATTGGTAACAATTAAGTCTAATTGGGTGTCAATTGATCGATTGGGCTCAATTGACATCAATTAAGTCTAACTATCATCGGCCATCACCCTTACTCTTTGCCCCTTAATTTTTCCATGCATCCTCATTAAATCATGAGGACCAAAGGTGGGCTGCCACATTGCCCGATGATAGACAACACATGTGGGTGCTATCCTCATGATAGACCTCTACCTCAGTGTACTTTTCAGTACCATTAAGCGGCAACACTTGCACCGCATGCACTTGTTTTTGTGGAGGTCTATTTGGGGCTTTAGCTCCCGCTGATTTATTTTTAGGATAGTTCCAAGCAGCGTGGTCTTTGCCCAAACATTTGAAGCAAAGATTTTCTTGCCTAGCCCTTTCATAATCCTCTTTCTTCAAGAGAGGATAATTTTGTGTTTGAGGTTTCTTAGGTGGTGCCTGAGGAACCTCCTTCTTAAAGTGCCCCTTCCTTTTCAAATTGGAAAATTTATTTGGGCATACTTAATGGCTTCCTCAAAGGTTTTAGGAGAATTTCTTTTTATTCAACCTTATAAGTGTCTTTAAGACCTCTCACGAAACCCCTTTATCTTTTGGAATTCATCAATTCCTTTCAACTTGGACTGCCTCCCTATAATTTGCTATATACTAGACTAGAGTGTTTTTACCCATAGTGTAATTGTCCCAAGCCTCCTCCACCATTTATAGGCTTTATTTCCAAGGGAAAGACTTGCTTCCACGACTTGATTTTCAGGAGGTGTATTCCTGAGTCGATGAAAGTCTTGCCATTTTTGCAAGAACGTATTAATCGCATCTTCCCATTGAAAATTGGCGGTTTTAAGTCCTTAAGGATGTTCGAGGTTTCTCTAAGTCGAGAGGTAGAGCTCTCAACTTGATTAGGAGGAATCGGTGATTTTTTAGTAATAGATATCGATTGAGAATCGGCTATCTTAGTTATAGCTTCAGCTGGGGTTTTTAGTGTTTCACTGATAACCCCTAACTGTGTTTCTATATTTTGCATTCGAGTTTCAAGTTTAGTGAATTCCGTAGACGGAATTCCATAATCACCGTAATCAAAATCCTCCATTTCCACATTATCCACTTGCGTTTTAGTTTGTATCTCCTCATGTATTTCCTCTCCAATAATTGCTTTTCCCTTTCTAGTCCTTTCCTCGGCCTCCCTATTCATACCATCCCTTTCTGGAGTGGTCATTATAAAGAAGTATATTTTCCAGAGATTATAAAGCAAAACGCTTTATATTAGAGAGAAAAAAATGTGATGCCCACTTCCCTGGTATTTGTTCGAGGCATTGGATTTGTCTTTGAAATCGAGTCGTCCTCGTGCTCTTTTAATTCACGATCTCGCTTCCTGATCCCGCTCTTTTACTTTTCTTGATTTCGAACTCTGAAATCCCGCTTATAGTTTCCTCTTCTTTTACATTTCGAACTCCTTGAACTGATCTCCTAAACCGATCTCCAATCTTCTTCTTTGAAAATGGCGAGGTTAGGAAGATTCAGAAGAAGAAGGAGGTAAAAGTTTAAAAAAAAAAAACCTTAGAAAGAAGAGGGGTAGAAAAGGTGTTGATGATGTGGCTCGTTACGACCTGCATACAAACCAACTAGAATATCCCAAGCCTGTTTTGCTTTTTTAGCTGAACGAATATGTGGGGTGATGTTACGTTTGACAGAAAGTGTAATTAAGGCATGAGCCTGCGCATCTTTACCATCCCAACGAGCTTGTTCAGCAGTGGATAAAACAGCAACAACAGTAGAGCTGCTAGAACCTGCAACATCCTCAACAGATCCTACATCCACAGAACCTGGACGTACATCCATACCCTGCACAATGTTCCACACTCCTTTTGCAACCAAAACATGCTGCATCATGTATGCCCAAAGTGGGTAGTTATTGTCTCCATCCAATTTGTCATCAGAGCAGGATAACATGCGAAATACATCATTGTTGTTATCAGCCATGGCCCCACTGACTGAAACTGATGCAAAAGCTACCTGTAATGAAGCAAAGACTGAATAGAAAACAACTCGTGCTATGTAGCACGGTCCACAATAGAGTACGTATGCCTGTTTTGCAGAAAACTGCAATGTCGAAATTTCTGCAGAAAATGACGAAAACACCTGTGTAGAACTTGAAATGCAAAAACGGAGCCCGAAACGACCTCAGATGCGATTTCTGAGAACGCATAGTCCTTTGGCTGATTTGCAGAGTATAGGGACCTGCAAGCACTCGTGAAAGCTCACCTCAATCGGAGAACGTGAGTCAGAGGGTGCTGGCGGCATAGCCCTGAGAGCCGATGTCTGCTCTGATACCAATTGTTGGAATTAGGGTTGCAGGAAAGCACACAAAGCTTGGAGAAGAAGAAGCAAGAATGCACACAACACAAAGTGTATTAAATTGTGTCAATGTACAAAAGGTAAGTTAGCCCTAGAATGATGGGCATATATACAAGCCGGGAGAAAAAACCTCCTACAGAGGAAAAAAGTGTCCCGGCGGTCCTAAGTGTGTTCACAGACATCACTGCCTATATATATATGGCAACATTTCCACTTGGCTCCAATTCACTACCACTGCTTCTTTCCACAGCTGCTAGCATACCCTCTGGAGACGTTTCTTCCTCTGGTACATCAATTATAGTTAGCTTTCCTTTCTTTGCCCCTTCTCCGCTACCACCTGGTGCTTGAACCATAGTCGACTTTCCTTTCTTTGTTCCTTCCCCACTATCTTCCCCACTCTTGCGCTTCTTAATGTTGCTGAAACTTTGCGATATGATTCAATGATTGTTATCACTGTGTCAATTTCATTTCCATCAATTGATTCAACACTTATTCAGCCTCTTGAGTGCATGTTGTCATCTACATCAGACTTCATATGAGATGCTTCATAATCATTGGGATCCAAGAGAAATTTCTTATTTTGATTTATAATGATTAACAATCCAATATCTCCCTCTTTTCCAACCACATCTTTTGTGATTTGATGTACCGATCCAACACAAGTGTATGCACTTTTATTAGGTAACAAAACAAATAAGTGAACTTGTGTCAACTATACTGTATATGCCAAAGTACCAAGGTATGATTTTTTCTCCAAATCCACTTACAACTTTCTCAACCTTCTTCCAAGCAATATACAAACTATCATCTTTATAATAATTTAATGTTAGACAAAACACATTATCGATAAACATATCTGAAATAGAATCGAGAATTAACAACAGACATAGTGGTAGATTTGAGAAAGCACCATGGTCTAGGGAGATTTGGCCGTGTGGCCAAATCTTATGGGCTTCTTTTAAAGCACCAGAAGGGGAGGTTTGGATGTGTCGCCAAATCTTATGGCCAGATCTTGTGGGCTTCTTTCAAAGCACTAGGGACTGGAGAGATTTGGCCGTGCAGCCAAATCTTGCTAGCTTCTTTCAAATCGGTCAAATCTTTCTAGCTTCTTTTAAATCACCTGGGTCTAAGGAGATTTGGTCGTGCGGCCAAATCTTGCTAGCTTCTTTCTAATCACGAGGGTTTATGGAGATTTGGCCGTACGGCCAAATCTTTTCAAAGCACCAGGGTTTGGGGAGATTTCGCCTTGTGGCCAGATCTTGTAGGCTTCTTTCAAAGCACTAGGGTCTAGAGAGATTTGGCCGTGCAGCCAAATCTTGCTAGCGTCTTTCAAATCGGTCAAATCTTTCTAGCTTCTTTTAAATCACCTGGGTCTATGGAGATTTGGTTGTGTGGCCAAATATTTTCAAAGCACCAGGGTTTGGGGAGATTTGGCCTTGTGGCCAGATCTTGTGGGCTTCTTTCAAAGCACTAGGGTTTGGAGAGATTTGGTTGTGCAACCAAATCTTGCCAGCTTCTTTCAAATCAGTCAAATCTTTCTAGCTTCTTTTAAATCACCTGGGTCTAAGGAGATTTGGCCGTGCGGCTCAATCTTGCTAGCTTCTTTCTAATCACGAGGGTCTATGGAGATTTGGCCGTGCAGCCAAATCTTTTAAAAGCACCAGGGCTTGGGGAGATTTGGCCGTGCAGCCAAATCTTTTCAAAGCACCAAGGTTTGGGGAGATTTGGCTGCGCGGCCAAATCTTTATAGCTTCTTTCAAATCACCAAGGTCTAGCTGTGCGACCAAATCTTGTATGTTTTGAAAGAAGCTAGGAAGATTTGGCCACATGGCCAAATCTCCCCATTTAAAATTCAAAATTCAAATCTTAAGATTCAAATTTCAAATCTGGGAATTCAAAATTCAAAATCTTAGATTCAAAATTGAAATTTTAAATCTTAGATACAAAATTCAAAATTCAAATTTCAAGATCTGAAAGTCAAATCATATACTAAAGACCCTACTTTCAAATCACACTTTGAGATTCGTACTTTTACAACTCTTGCTTTCAAATCGTGGTGTTTTGAAATGGAAAAGATGGAGAACATGCAAGAATCAGGTACACTTTCTATTTCTTTCGTCTTCTTACTTCGATGATTGAGTAGCCATTGTTGTTCGTGAGCTTGTGCTCTTTGGATTTCAAGCAGGCAAGCAAATCTATTCGTTTCCTCCAAAACTAGTTCTCTTGTTGCATGCGGTAGTTGACTGAGGTGAATTGAGAGGAGGATACAGACGGAGGGAGAGAGGAGCTATAGCAATCGTAGGAGTTGTCTTTCTTGCTGGCGGACGGGTAGGAGAAGCAGGCCACGGAGCGTCGCAGGAGGAAAAAAGAAGCAGGCCACCGTTTTTTGGTTTGCAGGAGTAGGAAAGGATGGAATTTTTGTTCGCAGGAGGAGGAAAGGGCAGAAGAGACTACGAGAGGCGAGAGCAAGATAGGATGGAAGAGGCAGAACAGGAGAACAGGGACGAAGAAGGTTTCGAGAGCGAGAGGGATGCTACGACGACTACGACGAGGGCATAGGAGGTTTCGAGAGGGAGGGGAGGGACGCTGCGATGAGGGCGAAGTAGTAGATTAGGAGAGCGAGGACGAGGGACGGTGCGACGAAGGAGGTTTTGAGAGCGAGGAGAGGGAGGCTGCGATGACTGCTGCGACGAGGGTGAAGTAGTAGATTAGGAGAGCGAGGACGAGGGAGGATGGGAGGGAAAAGAAAGGGGTGGAGGGAATCCCCCAAAAAAGCATGCACCCCCCAAAAAGCATGTAGAGCCCCCCCCCCCCCCCCCCCCCCCCCCCCCCCCCCCCCCCCAAAAAAAAAAAGACCTCTTTCTAATCCAACTATTGAGTGTGGAACCTATGGAGTGTTTAATTGGTAATGGAAGTTTAAAATCTACATAGTTAAGTGCACATTGTTAGGACAAATCTGGGATGGGGAGCCTCCCGAGACCTCTCATTTTGACATAGTTTTGAACTTTTTTGCTTGCAATTAGCTAACCAAGGGTGGAGGAGTGTTTTCCAAGAACTACCCCATTTAAGACATTGTCCTAAGGATCTCAAACCACCCTAGTTACACATTTGAGATCTAGGAAGGGAGAGAACAAGGTGAGCCTAGCACTTGATCCCCCATGAAGATGAATTCAATTCCTTCTCATAGTTTTACTTTTTATGGTTGGTTTAAAAGGTTTGTTTAGCTTTGCCTTTTAAATTTTTGGTTTTTTAATGGTTTTAGATTTTCAAGTTTGCTTTTAAAGTAATAGTACGATTTTAAAGTGTAATAGCGTGAATCATGAAAAGCATGTATGATTTTTTTGAAAGTAGGATCTCTAAATTTGAATTTCAAAATTTGAAACTTGAAACTTGAAATTTGAATTTTGAAATTTCAAACTTGAATTTTAAATTTTGAACTTTAAAATTTAAAATTTAAAATCTGGATTTTTAATTTTTAAATTTAACATTTGAACGTTTGAAGATTTGGCCATGTGGCCAAATCTTCCTACTGATTTGAAAGAAGCTAGCAACATTTGGCAGCACGGCAAAATTTTCCCAAACCCTGGTGCTTTGAAAGATTTGGCCACATGGCCAAATCTTCTAGAACCTAGTGATTTGAAAGAAGCACGCAAGATTTGGTTGCATGGACAAAACTCCCCATACTCTAGTGCTTTGAAAGAAGCCTACAAGATTCGGCCACATGACCAAATCTCCCCAAGTTTGAAAGAACGCCACAACCAAATCTTTTCAGTGCTTTGAAAGAAGTCACCAAGGTCTTGAAGGATTTGGCCGTGCATCCAAATCTTGCTAGCCTCTTTGAAAGCACCAAGGTCTGAGTAGATTTGGCCGTGTGGCCAAATCTTATTGCTTCTTTCAAAGCACTAGTGTCTTAGGAGATTTGGCCATGTGGCTAAATCTTGTTGGCTCCTTTCAAAGCACCAGGGTCTGGGGAGATTTGACCATGTGGCCAAATCTTGTGGGCTTCTTTGAAAGCACTAGGGGATGTGGAGATTTGGCTTATTTCAAACCACCAAGGTCTAAGTAGATTTGGTTGTGTGGATAAATCTTGATGGCTTCTTGAAAGCACCAGTGTCTCAGGAGATTTGGTTGTGTGGACAAGTCTTGCTATCTCCCTTTCAAAGCACCATGGTTTGTGAAGATTTGGCCATGTAGCCAGCTTTTGATGGCTAAAATTCAAAGCACCAAGGTTTAGGAAGATTTGGTCGTGCAATGAAATCTTGTAAAGCATTTTCATCCTAAGTCACACCATCAGATATCAATATTGAACTATAACAAATGCTATGTATGCAGGTGCCACATTGAAAGTGGGGGTTAAAGTCAACTTGCTTGTCAGTGGAAAGATTGTTGCCATTGGGACAATATTCTCTACATCACATGATGACATGTGCCAAGGTGTGCCCTTGGGAGAAAACAATGTATCGGTGGCGATCGATATTTGTATGGATGAAAGTGCACTTCTTCCATTTCCTACAATGGATGCATTCTTAGTCTATGAGGCTTTGGGTAGTGTTGTTCATTGGAAAGCACAATCAACTATTGTGTGGACAATGTCAATGGAACTATTGGATGCATTCTTAGTCTATGAGGCTTTGGGTAGTGTTGTTCATTGGAAAGCACAATCTATGAGTTGTGTGGACAATGTCAATGGAACTATTGTACCAATGAATGATATAACATCAGATACCATTGATGTTGAACCTCTATGTGAATATGATGAGTTTTCCATTCGAGAATCAGGGAAGGACAAGAAAGTTTTAATATGGGATGAGCAAAAAACCAAGAGCATTGCTGAGGGTGTTGTTTTGTATGTCTACCCATTTGAACCTATAAATTTTGAGATGCTTGGTGAAGGTAATTTGGGTGTGGGAATTGAAAAGTATCATAGTGATGTATCAGGCATCGATACCATCCACTTAATAAAATGGCCCATTGCACAAATAACCTTTTTAGATGGAACTTCATTAAGAATCGATGACACCATGAATCTTCCAAGTGGTTCTGGGCAAAAGCACATGGAAGATGAGGACCCAAATGAAAAGTCCACAAAAAAGAGGCGTTATTGCATGATAAAGAGGAAAGCTAAAAAAACATGGCATGCCATTAGCATCATCTAGACTCACAAGGGATGCAGTCACAAAAGTATCTATGATTGATTGTTGTAAACAAAATTGTTGTCAATTTGCCGATCGTCCAATTATATCCAAATTACGCATAGAGTATTGGGGCCAAAGTTTGGAGGCTCGCACCAATTATGTATATGACACTCTTGGGGTTGATTGTCGAAAAGATGACAATGGGCAGTTCAAATATGTCTTTTCATTGAATGGTATTCAAGTTTGTTGTAGAGCATGGTATTCCAAAAACAACATTTTATCGATACAGGGAACAATTTGAAATTGGTATACGAAGGTGCATGCATGGTAATAAAGGAATTGTGCGGAGAGGTTGGGACCACACAGAACTGGGTAGAGCCATTATCCAAGATTTTGTGGATAACAATTTTGAGCATATGCCACACAAAAGTAGAACACTTCAAGATGGATCAAGGGAAACACAATTGGTGATACCGGATGTATACAAGTAGGTTGATATTCTCTATGAGGTTAACATGCAGTTAAAGCATAGTTTGGGTTGTAAGGAGATGTCAACTTCCATGTTCAACCGCATATGGAACTCTGAATTCAAGCATGTAACTTTGTAAAAAACAAGTGAATTCTCTAAGTGTGGTTTATGTAGTGCAATCAAGGCTCAGCTTGCAGTGTCAAAATGCCAAAATGAACGTAATAAGTTGATGGAAGATAGAAGAAAGTACATGTTACAACAAAAAAGTTGTAGAAATGTGTACTACTCTTGGCGCAGATTTTCAAAAATGTATCCTCAAACATACTTGGTGCATTATCCATGATAAGAGGACCAAAAGAAGACAGCCATCCCTAGATTACGCAATCGTTCAAAGGACACAGACAAATCCTTTCAGCTCCCAGTGGCTTTGACTGGCATGATAACACATGGACATGGTCAAGGATGTTATGGTCACTTTTCTTTATCCTTGTGGCCGTCGGATCCATGCTTACATACCTATAGATACACATACATACATAATATATATACATACATGCTTACATACCTATAGATACACATACATACATAATATATATACGTGTGTGTGTATGTATATTCTCTCTCTTACACATGCACATAATATATATGTTTGTGTGTGTATGTGCAAGCTTGAGTATGTGTGCAAGTGTGCATATCTCTATATGTTGCACGTGTGTCCATGCGTGCGAGCGTGTGTATGTGTGTTTGTATGCGTGTGTGCACGTATCATGTGCTGGTGTCTGTGTGGTGTTGTGTGTGTGCATGCGCATGAACATACATGTGTGTGCGTCGACATACATATAAATCTATTTATATATACATGCTTACATACCTATAGATACACATACATACATAATATATATAAGTGTGTGTATCTATAGGTATGTAAGCATGTATACAAAGGTTTCATTGAAAGATGTGAGATGAGATCTTCTTAGATTTAAATTCAAAATTACATTGGAAGATGTGAGATTTGGCTCCTCCTCACGCTTGCAGGAGGAGTGGTTATTTTGAATTAGCCCCACCTCCTTTGCCCACGTGGAGGGAGGTGGGGTTGTGGTTAATCTTGTATATATATAGAAGATTACATTGGAAGATGTGAGATTTGGCTCCTCCTCATGCTCGCAGGAGGAGTGGTTATTTTGAATTAGCCCCACCTCCTTTGCCCACGTGGAGGGAGGTGGGGTTGTGGTTAATCTTGTATAGATGAGCATTATAATATATAATATATATATAGCCTACGTGGCAGGGAATAGGCTATATATATTGTATAATATATATAACCTATGGGGGGACACATCACCCAAAAAGCCAGCAAGGTAGAAGTAACGAAAAAAAATGGGATTAAAAAATGGCAAAAACGGTGAAAAAAACGACCGTTAATGGTAAAAAATGAGATTAAAAATGGTTTAAAAAATGATCTTAACCTCGTAAATGGCAAAAAAAGTGATCGTAACCGTAAATGGCAAAAAAACGACCATAAACGACCGTAAATGGCAAAAAAGCAATAGGAAACAGCCAAAAAAAGGACCCGTTGCAATGTCCCATCCCCATCAAGCTCCGTCCGTTCCACCATCTCCTTGTGACGAAAAAATCTGCACCATCCCTAGCCCGTTATTCCGTCTCAGGACGGCGTTTCTGCATCCCGGCCTGCCGTCCCCTCCGTCCCTTCGACTATGATCTCTCTCTCTCTCCCCCCCGACTTAGTGGACCGCCGACGCCCATGTCCCATCAAGAGGATGAGAGCCACCATTTTCCATCAAGAGGATGAGAGCCACCCACCACCGGAGGCCTATCAACCTCACTACATTACGTTGCAGCGCCCTATGCGAGATATTCTTGGCAGAGCTTGAGGCTCTTTGTGTTTCTTTTTCATGAATATTTTCTTTTAGTTTTACCATGATGATGTATTCCATGGACATGATGGAACATTTTGGTCATTTTGGTCTTTGGAAAACGTTAAGAAACTCTCTCTCAAGATGCATGTATATGCAGAGTATGCACCAATGGTGAGGTGGAGGAGAAAGAGCACTAGTGGTTTCAAAGCCCACCTTACTATGAGATCCAAGGGAGATTTCATCATCTCTTCCAGGGTAATCCAGAATGAGGATCAGGGATGTTTATGCTTGTATTTACTCGAGCTTCGTAGTTACAGAGAGCTCATGCTTGTCCAAAGGGCGTGGCAGACCAACAATTGGCCAAGTTATTATGTATTCCAAGGCCTATATAAGCCTAAGTAGAGATCATTGTAGATCATCTTACTCCCTATGGAGTTAGCTCATAGAGTAGGTGTTATGTTTCCTTTTCGTGAAGGCCAAAGGCCACAAAAAGATGAACCTTTTTGTACCAGATGTACATACTGAAATTACAGCACTTCTCTCTCTCTCTCTCTCTCTCTCTCTCTCTCTCTCTCTTCTCTATCTATGTTGATTAGTTCTTGCATCAAGTGTTCCTATGCAGTGCTTAGGGCTGAAAGAAGACTACCCAAAGCTTTTGCATGTTACATAAATCAAGTTTCTTTGGGTCATATAGCCATCGACAAATGCGGCCCAAGAGGAGCAGCACAGCTGGACTAGCCACATCCATGAATGGACACGTGACCCTGTGGCTCCACGTACACGAGGTGTCACTACAGAGCATGTGCAATCCCTAGATCCAGATGTGCCATTTGCACAATGACCTAAACAAACATGTGACCCTCTAGTCCCATGTACATGCGGTGTCAATACCAAGCATGTAAAATCCCTTCTAAGAGTCAAATGTCCCAGATGATAAAGGCTTCATCCCTCCACCATGCTGTAGATCCAAGATGTCCTTCAACGATGAGCTCCCATCATAGAGGGGAGATGTAATGGCTATTTTGGGTTCTAAAGGAGGATGGTATCATTGTATGACCACACATTATCACCATGTAGCATCACATGGATACTTTTGCTTCTGTAGCTAGTTTAGCATAGTTTTTTCTTTTCTAGGGTTCAGTATTCATTTGTACTACCTTTTTGGTCTCATACACCCTCTCTTTTGAAGACAATAATATATATATATATATATATATATATATATACATACATACATACATACATACATACATGGATACATATCTCTCATTTGGGGTGCGGTGTGTAACTGAACAGATCCACCCCTCATCCCACCAACAGTTGAGAGTGGAGACAACCAGATATGGGCTAGCGAGCACAGCTGCACAAGAGGACATGGCATGCCATCTTTGCCATACAAAGCCTGAGACGACAAAGGCTCATTATACGTGCAAATGCCCAGTATACTATGAGATCAGGTGGAAGTTCCACTTCCTCTTCCGAGAGGGATTTGGACCACTCTCTAGGATCATGGATTTTCCAGACCAGAGATGCATGGGACTCTTTCTTCTAGAGCTCCAAAGACACAGAGAATCCCTACTACGGCCCAGATTAGTTGCACCTTCCCGAGGACCACCAGCCCCCTAGAGAGATCTCGCTAACTTCTTCCGACTAGAGCCCTTGAGAGATCTCGCTGAATTCTTCCAGACTAGAGCCCTTGAGCAGATCCACCCACTCCCCTCGACCTCCATGTTGATGCAAGAGCCTGGCTGAGAGAGGAGTGACATTAGACATAGCCATCGAGCTATTGTAAAGCCCGATGCCCCCGACATAGTGGTCACCACCCATGCTAATGTCACCTTAGGAGGATCAGAGCCATCATTTCCCAACACCACCATAGGACTTTCTCCCACCGACTTAGCCTTACTACATTGAGTACCATGTTGTAGTGCCCTATGTGAGATATTCTTGGGTGGCTGATATACGAGAGCTTGAGGCTCTTTGTTTTTTTTACGGATATTTTCTTTTAGTTTTACTTTTAATACCATGATGATGTATTCCATGGACATGATGTAACATGTTGGTCTCATAGGTCATTTTGTATTCCATGGACATAATGTAACATTTTGGTCTCATATGTCATTTTGGCCTTCTGAAGATGTTAATACAAATTTCTTTCTTTCTTTCTTTCTCTCTCATAAAGAGAAAGAAAATTATAATTCTAGATCCTTTTGAAAAAAGATGAAAGTGGGTAAAAACCAATGCTTTTAGATTGAATAATAAGGAAATGGAAAGTAAAGCATGATTTCTATACACACAAAAAATAGAATCAATTATTTACCCTTGTTTTTCTTAACGTGTACAAACCCTAAAGGCATTAAAAAATAGGAATTATGGACTCTATAGAAGGAGATAAAAACATTCATTCATTAACACTAGGAGGCAACTGAAAGAATGGTTTAGAACACTAAGGACACAGAGAAAAAAGAGGAAAGGGGAGAAACAATTTCAAAACCCTAAATAAAAAGATGAAAATGCAACCAGAGGGGCAACATACCATAAAGTGCTTCCCGCCAAGACCCTTGTTGAGGCCCCCCTTGATGGGGCATTTTTGTAAATGGCATGGCATGGCATGTGTGTATCTCTCTCCTGTGTGCTGATGAGTATATTCTCTCTTCAGGATGTTCTTCAAGTTAGCTTGAACGTAGAAAAACCTTCAGAGCTTTTGAGTGGAATTCATTTACGATAAATTTGGCATGTTCACTCAAGTCAAATGGTTGGAAGTCAAATAGCTCACACTTGCTATTAGTAGTCGGTGTGTTCACCTTGCCCATCGACCATGTTGCTAATTAGAACAACTCTGAAATGCAAGGGATTTATTAAAGCTGTAGGGAAACTGAGAGCTGAGGAAAGGAGGAGTGCAAGAAGGAAATGGGCTGCACAACTAGAGAGATTACATATTAAAAGACAAACATGTGGCCTTAGTGTGGAAGAAACCAACTTGTACTTCAAATGCAAATCTAGCTTAAAGGAAGAGGATGATAGATGTAGAGGAGGAGAAATGGGCTAAATGGAAATTCTTCAATAATAAGAGGAAACCAAAAAGTAGTCTTTTTAAACTTTTAAAAGGGGGGAATAGTAGAGAGGCAGTGGGGAATATCTTGGATGAGGTGCCTATGAATGTTATGGGGCTAGGAAGTGGGTAAAATTTCTGGGATCTACTTTGAGCCTAAAGGAGGACTGCTCCTTGCGGAGATTTCAAGCCGAAGACAAGCTATTGGGGCTAATCAATCAAAGTGTGGATCCAGATAAGGCTAGATGGTTAGAAAGAGATGTGGAAGTGGAGGAGTATTGGGTTGCACTCTTGAAAATTGGGAAAAGACAAAGCCCCTAGATGGGATGGTCTTTCTATTGAATTATTTGTTTCCTTTTGGTCCCCTTTGAAGGATATAGTGGGGGATATATGTAGGAAAGCTTTTAGTACTAGTAGCATGGATAAGGACTTTAAAGAAGGCCTTGTTAAGCTAATTCCAAAACAAGCTACTTGTAAGAGATTTGGACATTGTAGACCCATTACTCTGCTATGACTGTGATTTATAAGATTCTGGCCAAGGTGATTTCCCTCAGAATCACTCCAATCCTTTAAGAAGTTGTGTCCAAGAGGCAACATGGGTTTATCAAGGGTAGGTCAATCTATGACAATATCTTTGCTACTATGCTAGGAAGAGATGTGGCCCTGAAGACTCAACAAAAATGCATTATGCTACAACTTGACCTAGAAAAGGACTATGATAGAATTCATTGGTCTTTTGTAGCAAGAATCATGGAGAGACTTGGATTTGGGATGAAAATGGCAACTTTTATTTATATTCTATCTTGGGGAGGGTACTCCAATGTGTTACTGAATAGGAGAGTGGTGGATGGGTTTGAGATCAACAAGGTTGCCATTTGGCTCCCCTCTTGTTTGCTATTTTCTATCATCCTTTGGTGGTGTCACTACTGGAAAATGATCAATGTAGAGATGGAAGCATCATAGGGCTAAAGCTAAGACATAGTGAACAATTGATTATACAGTGCTTTGCTGATGACTCTTTGCTATTCCTAAGAGCTGAGAACAACAATGTTAGACTGGTTCTAAACATTGTTCAGGAGTTTGCAGCGGCTTCAGGATCCATGTGCAATATCCCAAAATCTAGAATTATTAGTCTGATAGAAGACAATGATTTTGACATGCAAAGATGGGGATGTGAGGTGGTGCACAAGGGACAAATTGTGTTAGATTGTTGGGAACCCCTTTTAGAGATGGTGTCACTAACAAACAACTGACTGACTGGGCTATTAACAGGTTCTTGGAGAAGTTAAGGGAATGGGAGGGTGTTATTTTCATAACAAAATTGACATTTGTAATGCTGTGCTAAATGTTTACATAATGTTTTTATGCCTAGTGTTGGATTTTGGGAAGTGTCATTGGAAAAAAATAATAGGTCCCATTAGAGATTTTCTATGGAGAAATGATAGATTCTCTAAAAGAGTCCTAGCTTGGTTGGTCTAGGACAAATTGCCTATTCCTAAAGGGGAGTGGGTATTGGAACTCTACATATGTCTACACACTGTCTAGCAAGGAGTGTCTTATTTCTCCCTAAATACCTGCTTCAGATTGAATCCTAGACCATAATGGTCAGAGAGCTAGTTGAATCATCCAAGGTGTATGCTAAGGGCAAATGGGTGGACTTGGGCTGGAAAGATAAACTGTTTTCTTATGCTCCTTTGAAAATATCAAACTCTGCATTCTGAAAGATGCTATGCAAAAGATGGAAGGATTTCTTGTGTTTGATGACTTAGGAAGGGGGATGCAGAGCATCTGGAAACTCTACACTCAACTTGGGGATATGGTGGTCACATAAATTAAATCCCCCCTTGGGATTATCTAACATTACTTTTGCTAAGAAGCTGAACAACAAAGGGTTAAGGTATTTGAATGATTGTTGGGATTGGGGGTGGAAAGATTTGGATCATCTAACTTGGGAGTTCCATTTATCTAGAAGAGAGAGAGATTTGGTGATTCGGGATTTTGAGCAAATTCAAAGGGGGTGGTGTTCTACTGCTGTAGATGAGACTTGCTGGATCAAGGATTAGACTTGGATAAATGGTGTCAAGCTAGTAAATGGCAAAACCAAGGATCTCTACTCTGATGAGAAGAGGTGAAGGCAATGTTGAATACTATAATAAGATTTGGAGAGTGAGTTGGAGTTTTGATACTTGGAAGAAGGGATGGAAGCAGTTGTGGGAGAGTCAGATCCCAATGAGGTTTTAAGTTTTTTTTGTGGAGGGTAGGCATGTGGCCCCTTCCTATTGGCTCTAAATTACTTCAAAAAAATATCTTTAGTGGATGCTCTCCTAGGTGCAGATCTGCAATTGAGAATGGTAAGCATGCCTTTTGAAAATACCCAGCTATCAGAGGTGCTTGGATTAGGATTACCAAATGGGTTGAGCAATGTTTGGGAGTGAAGGCCTATTGGGGGGACTGCATTCTTGGCAAATGGTTTGTCATTGATAAAAATGCAAGGCTACTATTTAACATAATCAGGGCATGTTGTTTGTGGGAAATTTGGAGCACTAGGAATGCTATTGTTTTTCAGAAGGCTCGTATTGATGCAACAGATGTTATGCATAGATTTGTGTGTGTGTGTGTGTGTGTTGGTCTATATGTAATTTGAACAAGTTGAAAGGAGATGGACTGGATCTACTCCTATTGAATTTGCAAAGGACCATTACTTGATTTATGGCTTACTTTGGGTGCAACCTCAAGCATACTAGGGGGGCTCCTAAACCTTGGCTTATCTTTTGCAGGAGAGACAGTCTGTAGGCTATAAATGCAGGAGAGACTGGGAGGTTGTTGGGTGGAAAGACTTGGAGCATATAACTTGGGAATTTCATTTATCAGGTAGAGAGAGAGATTTGTTGATTCAAGCCTTTGCTTTGATATAAATACATATTAAACAATCAAAAGTGGGAAAGGCTTAGCCAAAAAAATGTTGATGGGATGTGTGGTCATGCCATGCCCATGGCCATGGCTATGACCTAGGTCATGGACATGAAGAGAAAAAGAATGGGAAGCATCCCACCGTGAAACGGGTTGCCTCCCAAATTGTTTCACTCAATGGTTGTGGCGAAGCTCATAGCCATGGCCATTTGATTGTCAGGTATGCCCATGGCCACCAAGAGACATAGAGGTTGGTGGGCCCAAGCCTTCCTGAATCTTACCTGTAAGAGCTCTTGGTATCTCTCTTCCTTAAACACACGGTTCATATTTTGATTCTCCTTTAATCAACAAACTCTGCATGTGTTTTTGGTGGCTTTATGGGTGACTTTTGAGGTGGATGCAACATCTTGTGTAGCCTTTACCTCTACGTGCCTTTTTTCCTTGTTAGGAGGTGCCTTTATCTTGTCGATTTATGTAACTTTAGCTATTTTAGGTTTAGAAGTATGTGAGTCTTTTTTGGGAATATGTGAGTCTTTTTTAGATTTCTATTTCAAGTCACTCTCACTCCACCCATTGTGTAGAGTCATTTTTTGTCGGCTTTTTGAATTTTGCTTACACCTTGGCTTGCAAGTGGGTGAGCACATTTAGTGGGACCATGGATAACTATCCATTTTACAAGTGTTGAGTATTGTAAAGTACTTGCAATAAAACAGCTCTTCTCAAGCAGTCTATAAACATCTGATCAATGGCACAATGTTCACACAAGGGTTATAAGACGTTATCAGGTACTACATGTATTGAAGTACTCTAAGTAGGGAAATCTTCTACCACCTTGTGTTATCCTTCATGATAAAAAAAGCCCTACAATGTGTGTCTAATTTCTTTCTTATTAGTTTCTACCCCTTGAATTATTTTGGTTTGGGGTAAAGGAACTTGATGTGTGCATGGGGCTTTTCGATTTGAGGTAACTTTTGTATAGCTATTGCACAAAAATGGAAACACTATGATGTGTCATGAACCAATATTTTGCAATGATCTTACTATAGATATACGAGCTTAAGGGGTATGACGTTTAGGTGATAGTGTTGGCAATGTACATAGCACATCTCTGCTGGTCCACAACTTGAAGGGGCTCTAGTGGTGGTGTTTGGCTGAGTTCATCCTCTTTTGGAATTTCTTTCCAAAATTTTAAAGAAAGGATGTGTAGACTTTATTGACTTATATTTCATAGATAAATTTATCTTTAGCCCTTGAGTCTACCTATTTAGATGAGGAATATTTCACTTAACCACTTTCCTCCATCATGTTGTCGTCTAAAACAGATTACTACTTTGCAACATCGATCAAAAGAATTTAGATTTGAGACTATAATCATGTTTTTAAACATGTTTATCTTTAACCCCATGAAGAAACATTATTTCATTTATGCATCACTAAGTTTCTCCCAATCCTCACATCGTGACTTCAGGGTTTTCATATATGCAGGATGTAATCTCCTTAGGTTTTTCCTCTGTCATGTAGAATTTTTTTGCTACACTCCACCTAGGGCCGTGCCTAGAGAATCCATCTATCTTCAGAACTTGGAAACTTTCCTTACTCAGAGGAATAAAAGTGATGAACCATCAACTGTGTTTCCACTAAGCATAGATTCCATGCATGTACCGTGGTGGGGAAGTTTAGATTTCCAAGAGCTTCACCTCACTCCTTAAATAATTATGTGTATTGAATACAATTGGTAAATCCATCATATTTTCTTATAAGCTTGGAAATCTCTACAGCTATGGTTCTTGATAAGTCATTTCGATCATGTACATCTCCTCTTGTGAGAGTAGCTCCTCTTGAGTTTAGAACACTATTCATTCCTTATGCCACACCCCCCTCCCCTTCTAGATTGTTTAGTTTTGTTAGAGTTGGGCATCTAGGGGCTACAAGGATTGTTAAGTGTTGAGTCTGAGCATTTGCAAGAGATTGGGACTACTTGTGGTTGGGACTAGTCACTAGGGGAATGGGAGTTACCAAGGGAATCTTGGTGGCACATTCAGAGACATATGACGGGTCCAATGTATGGAAGATGAGATTGGGACTTGTAATAAAGCCGTGGACCTAAAGAGTTGGTAGATTTCAACAACTGGATTTAATTCCATCATTAAGGACATGTCTAGTGGCCTTGCATTGGGCCATGGATTGCATTATGCTAAATGCTGCTTGATGAGCTAGTGCACAATTTGTAAGGTTCCCCCCTTCCAAAATAGGGGAAACACTTAAGATAGTCCACTAAGTCTTAACTTGGAGAAAATTTCCTACTCATCGACACCTTGACCATGCAGAGATTCAAGGATACGATTCATAGGTAAGACCTAATTCTATCCCGCAGGGGGAGCGTGGTCTTCTAAAAATCAAATCACCCATAGGGTAATTGATCATAAATTTGGGTAACTAAGTCTAGTCTTGATTCCTAGAGACAATGCTTTTTTCCTCATCCATGCAAGGCACAGCCACTGGCCTAGTCTTCTAGGATAGAATTGCCCGAGAACCTATTTATCTAACGTAGGGCTTTTACTTAATATGTTGGAAAGCTACCCGACTAATCGGGTCCACCCGTCCATAGGATGGTACCGTCGGGGCATTCCATCCTCCCACTTTCCACCCTACTCACGCGTCAATTTGTTTTCTAATTAATCCTACCACACTGTTTGACATAAATAAACATGCTCCTTAATTAAGGCCCTTTTCACAAGGTTTATTAAAATAGCCTTTTCTCACAATACAATAATGCCAAAGACAAGATTTATAAAAACAAAGTTTAAACATGAATCAATTTCATACAAGCCAAACCGGCTCTCTTATTCTTTTCCTTTATACCGCCGATGATCTAGAATTCGGCCTTCCAGCCTCTACATGCTGGGCAAAACCCTACGGGACCATACACCTCATCGTCGGCCCCTGCCTGGCGAGGACTCAAGCCGCCTGTCACCCTCTCAGGCTCCATCGCGCGATCCTCCCGCCCCTCAGAGGGATGTCTGTGCACTACGGTGGGCTAATTCACCGCACCAGCCTGGGCCCTCAGAACTAGGCAGCATCATAATCACTCGCCTCAATCGGCAAACCTCATTATCCCAATGGTATGAGGGATACCATGGGCCAACTCCGGGCCTTACTAACGTCTCCGCCGTCCGGCTATACAAGCACAAGAACGGGGCAGCGTCAAGGCAGGGAGAAGTTGTACCTGTACCTTAGATTAACCAAGATAACAATCCATTTACTCACTAAACCATAGGACTAGAATCCATGTTACCTTCTTAAGAAAACAATCCTTTTCTCACAGAGATTTTAGCATTTCAACTTGAGATTGCGATAAGACATTCTTTATTAAGGCATATGCTATTGTTTAAAAGAATACAAACTTTAAATGGTAAATCAATCAAATAGATCACTGTAACAATCAATAGAGAAGCCGGGGCCATACCTCAATCCCTAAGAATGATATATAATTGAAAAACAAAATATGTATATACCTTATAGAAATTTGTCGTTTATCGTTGTCTTTGCTCGTATTAACAAGAGCTTTAGAACTTAACATATGAGGATAGTGTTAAAACCCTAAGATCTCTCTAGATAATTGTTATGCATAAACATGCATAAATCAGGCATAAACTCAACCACCCAACCACCCCCGAGCCCAAGGGATGCACACATGAATAACAAATGAAATACATCATACCTCTACCTTGATGTCCCATACCATCAAGAGGTATAACACAATCCAATAGCATATAGCTATAGTGTGAAATGGTAGGTGAGTAGATATGGACCTCTATACAAGAGACCATAGCATAAGCCTCCAAGCCTCCAAGCCTCCAAGCCCCCTTGAGTGTGTTCCATGCCCCTATTATATAGGAGGGCCCTCAAGTGACTCTTGACTTTCCATTCCTCATGTGTGACCCTTGGATGCCTGACCCTAACCTTAAACCTTAAGGTTAGTCCTAACCCATGCTCCACTAGAGCTTGTTCCCATGCTTCCATGCTCACAAGCCTAATGTGGGTTAGCCTCCTAGTATATGCACACATAATGTGTATATCACATAGCACACATAATGTATATATAACATACTTCCCCTCTCTCAAAACATTGCACTCTTACAATGAAAAGAAGGAGAACTGCGCTGAACAATCTCAACCGACTCCCAAGTCGAATCCTCAATTTTCCATATAACAGATAGAGTCTTCTAATACCTTGTCTTTTGATAGAAATCATCCAATAATCTCCAAGCTTTATCTTCTCTTACTCATACTGTGACTCTTCTCTCTTTCTAAGGTCTATGGCAAAATAGCCTTCTCTTACAAGACTACGGTCTACTATTCTTTCTCTACAAGAAAAGCTATGGAGTTTTAGTCTCTCATAACTGATTCTAGCTCCAGTGGTTAGATTGACAACAATGCTTCTAACTTTTTAGCTCCAATTGTTAGATTGACAACAATGCTTCCAACTAATTTGGCATTTCTTACGATTTTTAGATGAGCAAGGGTGAACTTGCTTCTTTCATTGTATCAATGAAAAGTTCAAAACTATCAAATGCTTATCATAGCGCCATATCTAAAGAGGCACTCTAAATTAATATATCTGAGATCTTCATCTTTTGAGAATTACACATCTGGTGTCTTGGGATTGGCACATCCAAAGATTATTAGGATTAACACGTATGAGATGATTAGTTTTCTAAAAATTACACATCTAGTATCTTGGGACTAATACATCTAATAGCATGATCCTCTGGGAATTACACATCTGAAGTTAGACCCATGTTTATGTGAGATGGGTTCAAGATCTTGGATGATCGTCCTAGTGTAAAGCATCCAATGGATGGCATTCACACGTCAACTATTCAAACCTTAATGGAGTTATAATCTTAATAATTTATAATATGCAAACTAATGAGATATATCCTGAAAATTTCTCTAAACAAAATTTTGGGTCTATCCTTCTGTTCAGTCTCTCACAAGTTTCTTAATTTGATCACCCTATGTTTTTCCTCACAAAAGGTTTTCTCCCCAATCTTATTTCTCAAATTTATTGTACAAATATCTTGCGTGTGCACCCCCAAGATACAAGCACAATTTCATAAGATGATTGTCTCAACATGTGAGGATATTCAAATCACTTCTATGGCCAGTAGAGATGATTGATTCGTCCTCATATGATAAACAATCACTTGATTTAATCCCTTGACAGTTAACCTTTGAAAAATAAATCCTAGGAACTAGGATCGGCTCTGATACCACTTGTAAGGTTCCCCCCCTTCCAAAATAGGGGAAACACTTAAGATAGTCCACTAAGTCTTAACTTGGAGAAAATTTCCTACTCATCGACACCTTGACCATGCAGAGATTCAAGGATACGATTCATAGGTAAGACCTAATTCTATCCCGCAGGGGGAGCGTGGTCTTCTAAAAATCAAATCACCCATAGGGTAATTGATCATAAATTTGGGTAACTAAGTCTAGTCTTGATTCCTAGAGACAATGCTTTTTTCCTCATCCATGCAAGGCACAACCACTGGCCTAGTCTTCTAGAATAGAATTGCCCGAGAACCTATTTATCTAACGTAGGGCTTTCACTTAATATGTTGGAAAGCTACCTGACTAATCGGGTCCACCCGTCCATAGGATGGTGCCGTCGGGGCATTCCATCCTCCCACTTTCCACCCTACTCACGCGTCAATTTGTTTTCTAATTAATCCTACCACACTGTTTGACATAAATAAACATGTTCCTTAATTAAGGCCCTTTTCACAAGGTTTATTAAAACAGCCTTTTCTCACAATACAATAATTTCAAAGATAAGATTTATAAAAACAAAGTTTAAACATGAATCAATTTCATACAAGCCAAACCGGCTCTCTTATTCTTTTCCTTTATACCGCCGATGATCTAGAATTCGGCCTTCCAGCCTCTACATGCTGGGCAAAATCCTACGGGACCATACACCTCATCGTCGACCGTTGGCAAGGACTCAAGCCGGCCTGTCGCCCTCTCAGGCTCCATCGCTCGATGTAACATACCCATCTTCACTAATAAAGAAATGTCCATGTAATTATGAGTTTTTATCAATGATTTTATTATTTGAGTCATTTCTACTTAGAATCTTCAAATTTTGAGCCCAAATTTGGAATCTGCGCGTGATTTTACCCTAATATAGGATTTTACAGCATCCAAAACGGACACCAGATCAATCCTATACGCTAATTTCAATCATTTTAGTTAAAAAACGGCGACCTTTAAACCTAAATGCACGACCGCACGTCTGATTGACGAACGGTCTGAACCCCTGCAACCAGAAGAACCTCTCGGACAAAAAAAAATTTCGTCCCCCGGGGTGGTCCGGCACGCAAATCGAGGCGGGCGTCCCAAATTTGGGTACCCCGCCCCAAAATTTGGTCCGTACACACTTACTAGGGTGCTCGTACAATGACCGCCCAAGAACCAATGGACGGCCGCCCACTGTATGGTCCACGCGTACCCTTACGTGGACACCCATGCTGCCCCAGACCAGATAAGGTACATGCATACCACTCCTTTCCCGGACAACCGACACCGTACCGTTCCCCTAGACCCATGCAGGCCACTGATCCATAGCCTTTAAAGGTACACCGTCCTTTCGTCCTTGCTTTCCGCAGCGCCCGTACCCTCACCCCTTTACTATATAAACCCCCGGGGTGCTCCACAGATGGCACGCATTTCTGTATAACATACCCATCTTCACTAATAAAGAAATGTCCATGTAATTATGAGTTTTTATCAATGATTTTATTATTTGAGTCATTTCTACTTAGAATCTTCAAATTCTGAGCCCAAATTTGGAATCTGTGTGCGATTTTACCCTAATATAGGATTTTACAGCATCCAAAACGGACACCGGATCAAGCCTATACGCTAATTTCAATCATTTTAGTTAAAAAACGGCGACCTTTAAACCTTAATAAAAGCATGACCGCACGTCCGATTGACGAACGGTCTAAACCCTTGCGACCAGGAGAACCTCCCGAACAAAAAAAAATTTCACCCCCCCCGGGGCGGTCCGGGACGCAAATCGAGGCGGGCGTCCCAAATTTGGGTACCCCGCTCCAAAATTTGGTCCGTACACACTTACTAGGATGCCCGTACAATGACCGCCCAAGAACCAAAGGATGGTCGCCCACTGTATGGTCCACGCGTACCCTTACGTGGACACCCATGCTGCCCCAGACCAGATAAGGTACATGCGTACCACTCCTTTCCCGGACAACCGACACCGTACCTTTCCCCTAGACCCATGCAGGCCACTGATCCATAGCCTTTGAAGGTACATCGTCCTTTCGTCCTTGCTTTGCGCAGCGCCCGTACCCTCACCCCTCTACTATATAAACCCTCGGGGTGCTCCTCAGACGGCACGCATTTCTGTGTAGCATATACCCTGTCCGTACCGCCGTCCGTCCCTGTGTAGCATACTTGCTGCAAGTACAGCCGCCCTTGCAGCCACCCCTCTCACACCCCCTCATTTGGCTCTTTTCAGATAAGCCAATTTTCCTCCATCCTCCTCTTGCTAAGAGCCAGTGTCCTTAGAACATAAGAATAGTTCTATTAAGAGATAAGTATTCCCAAAAATAGAATTTCGAGTTTAGGTGATAAGAGGTCATATTTAGAGTACTTTTACATATTTAGAGTCCATGCATACTAAAAATATGGAAAAATAATGCGTTTCTAAAGATGGCGCGTTTGTGGCTATATACAGACGTTTTTGTCTATTCTGCCCGCGTTGGCTTGTAGACCAGATGCCTTCCCGTTCTTTTGACTGGTTATATGACTATATTCTGAGTTTTTATCAGAGAGTTATGGTCGAAACAGTTTGCTATTTCTGTCAGGGTCTCTACACAGAGAAAACTGTGAGAAGGCAGCAAGTAGCCTCAAGGTAATCCTAGAGTTTGAGATGTATATATCCCTTCATTCTTATCTAATATCTTAGAAAAGAAGCTTAGATTGCTATGGTCTTTCGGAGGAAGAGCCCAAAACTCCATAGCTTTTCTTTTAGAGAAAGAATAGTATCACGTAGCCCTGTAAGAGAAGAAGGCTATTTTGCCATAGACCTTAGAAAGAGAGAAGAGTCATAGTATGAGTAAGAGGAGATAAAGCTTGGAGATTATTGGATGATTTCAATCAAAGACAAGGTATTAGAAGATTCTATTCTTATATGTCAAGTTCTAAAGCTCTTGTTAACGAGCAAAGGCAACGATAAACGATAAATTTCTATAAGGTATATACATATTTTGTTTTTCAATTATATATCATTCTTAGGGGTTGAGGTATGGCCCCGGCTTCTCTATTAATTTTTAATTAGTGATCTATTTTATTGATTTACTATTTAAAGTTTGTATTCTTTTAAACAATAGCATATGCCTTAATAAAGAATGTCTTATCGCAATCTCAAGTTGAAATGCTAAAATCTTTGTGAAAAGGATTGTTTTCTTAAGAAGGTGACATGGATCCTAGTCCTATGGTTTAGTGAGTAAATGGATTGTTATCTTGGTTAAATTAAGGTACAGGTACAACTTCTCCCTGCCTTGACGCTGCCCCGTTCTTGTGCTTGTGTAGCCGGACGGCGGAGACGTTAGTAAGACCCGGAGTTGGCCCATGGTATCCCTCATACCATTGGGAGAATGAGGTTTGCCGATTGAGGCAAGTGATTGTGATGCTGCCTAGTTCTGAGGGCCCAGGCTAGTGTGGTGAATTAGCCCACCCTAGTGCGCAGACATCCCTCTGCGGGGCGGGAGGATTGAGCGATGGAGCCTGAGAGGGCGACAGGCCGGCTTGAGTCCTCGCCAGCGGCCGACGATGAGGTGTATGGTCCCGTAGGGTTTTGCCCAGCATGTAGAGGCTGGAAGGCCGAGTTCTAGATCATCGGCGGTATAAAGGAAAAGAATAAGAGAGCCGGTTTGGCTTGTATGAAATTGATTCATGTTAAACTTTGTTTTTATAAATCTTATCTTTGGTATGATTGTATTGTAGAAAAAGACTGTTTTAACAAACCTTGTGAAAAGGGCCTTAATTAAGGAACATGTTTATTTATGTCGAACAGTGTGGTAGGATTAATTAGAAAACAAATTGACGCGTGAGTAGGGTGGAAAGTGGGAGGATGGAATGCCCCGACGGCACCATCCTACGGACGGGTGGACCCGATTAGTCGGGTAGCTTTCCAACAGATTAAGTGAAAGCCTATGCTAGATAGTTAGGTTCTTGGGCAACTCTATTCTAGAAGACTAGGCCAGCGGCTGTGCCTTGCATGGATGAGGAAAAAAGCGTTGTCTCTAGGAATCAAGACTAGTAGTTGCCCAAATTATGATCAATTACCCTATGGGTGATTTGATTTTTAGAAGACCACGCTCCCCCTGCGGGATAGAACTAGGTCTTACCTATGAATCGTATCCTTGAATCTCTGCATGGTCAAGGTGTCGATGAGTAGGAAATTTTCTCCAAGATAAGACTTAGTGGACTATCTTAAGTGTTTCCCCTATTTGTGGAAGGGGGGAACCTTACAAGTGGTATCAAAGCCGATCTTAGTTCCTAGGATTTATTTTTCAAAGGTTAACTATCAAAGGGATTAAAACGAGTGATTGTTTATCATATGAGGACGAATCAATCATCTCTACTGGCCATAGAAGTTGTTTGAATATCCTCACATGTTGAGACAATCATCCTATGAAATTGTTCTTGTATCTTGGGGGTGCACACGCAAGATATTTGTACAATAAATTTGAGAGATAAGATTGGGGAGAAAACCTTTTGTGAGGAAAAATATAGGGTGATCAAATTAAGAAACTAGTGAGAGACTGAATGACTAGAAGGATAGACTAAATGATTAGAAGGATAGACTGAATGACTAGAAGGATAGACCGAAACTTGTTTAGAGAAATTTTCAGGATATATCTCATTAACTTGCATATTCTAAATTATTAAGATTATAACTCCATTAAGGTATGAATAGTTGGCGTGTGAATGCCATTGGATGCTTTACACTAGGACGATCGTCCAAGATCTAGAACTCATCTGAGACAACATGAATCTCGGATGTGTAATTCCCAAAGGATCATGCTCTTAGATGTGTTAATCCCTAGATACTAGGTGTGTAATTTTCAAAAAACTAATCATCTCAGATATGTCAATCCTGATAATCTTTGGATGTGTTAATCCCAAGGCACCAGATGTGTAATTCTCAAGAAAATGAAGATCTCAGATGTATTAATCCTGACTGCCTTCAAATGTGGTGCTATAATAAGTATTTGATAGTTTTGAACTTTTAATGGATATAATGAAAGAAGCAAGCTCACCCTTGCTCGCGTCTAAAAATCGTAAAGAAATGCCAAATTAGTTGGAAGCATTGTTGTCAATCTAACCACTGGAGCTAGAATCAGTTATGAGATGCCATGAAAGTACACCTTCGTGAAAGGTTTTGTCCTCTAGGATTTCGAGAGGATAAAATGAACGAATTTTTGGAGCTAACCCAAGAAGGAAAGACCCTAAAAGAATACCACCAAACTTTTGTTAAACTTCTCCGATTTGCTCTAGAGATGGATGAGGTAACTCTTCTCCATCGATTCATTTGGAAGCTTAATCTACCTTTGAATAACCTCATCAAGAATGTGAAACCATCCTCTATTTCAGAAGCCATAATTATAGCCAAAGACTGTGATAAAGTTTTTTTTATATATATAGAAAGTGTCAAGAAGGACATGAGTCCTTCCATGTTAATCAAGAAGAGGTCTCCTAATTCAAGAGGAACGTCAAGCCCACCCTTGGCTACAAGGAATCATGAGCTAGAGCAAAAATTAGGTCAAAAAATAGGGATAGCAGGGTTAAAGATAATCGAATTCAACAAGTATTTCTATGAGTAAATAGAAGAGGATTGGTGCAAGATTCATGTGAAGTAGTATCTCGCCACTCTATAGGAAACCTTGATTTTGAGCTGGGTAATGAGCAAACTCATGGTCACTTTAGAGTCTTAGAAACTACAGCGGAACCCCCATATTTCACCCATGTGGACCGCTCTACCCTTATGTCATAGTCAAGCCTAGGAATTCCCCTTGATGTCAAATAAGACTAATTATATTAGTCTCAGATCCTTGTAATAAAACTTGTCCTTGTAAATATTTGGAAATAAAATAATTTCAATGTTTTACTCTCCAAAAATTAAGCGTTGTGCAAATAAGAATCTTGTAATCTTAAAATTGTTTTTACAATGATGGCCAGGATGACCACCCTCCACTTCCCAATGCGCTTTACACCGATACCCAGGAGAAGAAGCTCCTGCTCAAGCAAATGTAACCTCCCTCCTTTAAAGGAGAAGGTTCAAAGGTTGAGAAGGATGCTGAAGTCTGGATTGAGGCGATGGACGATTATTTCTCTGCTCTCTGCCGGTACTGGAGTAGCAAATCAGTCTATGCTCGCATGGTTTCGTCTCATTGGAGATGCTAAACTCTGGTGGAAACAGTGGTGCCGTGACAAGGAAGTCACCGAGCATTCTCAAACGTGGGAAGACATCAAGCAGGCAGTGAAGGAAAGATATCTTCCTCCATCCCATGAATCCATAAAGATGAATGAGTTTTTTAGTCTTAGATAGTGTAGCTTAACTCTTGAGGACTACTATTCCAAATTTATTACCCTTCGGAAGTATGCCCCAGCTATGACTACTTCCCATCAAGTGGCTCGTTTCTGCCAAGGGCTAAATGAACCCCTAGATTCCCGCCTTGAAGCAATGAGGCCAAGCACATTATAGGATGCTCTCATACGAGCAAAGCCCCTTGTGAAAGAAATGAAGGCTAACAAACCGAAGAATCAAAAGAGATCTTACCCTAAGGCAAACCTTAAAGATCAACCCTACAAGAAACCTCAACAGAATTTCCCCTACTACAACAGAGGGTGACAAGGCAACTCTTTTGCCCCCCGCTCGTATGCTGCTTCTTCTAGAGAAGGCCCTTTGTGTTTTGAGTGTAATGAGCCGGGACACTTTAGAGCCAACTGTCCCAAGATGGCAACATCATTTCCCCAAGGTAACAGAGGAAATCAAGGCCGTGGAACCCCTACCCACCAAGGTGCAAGCGGCAGTGGCCGTGGGGCAGAGGCCGCGGAGGAACAGTTGCTAGAACTGCCTGTGTTATAAGTGAAGAACCGACCTTGGAAACGGCTGAAGAAGAGGGCGCCACCGTCCATGCGGCAGTAGAACACCAATGTCCGAATAAACAATTTGGTGTAATCCAAACCCCTGCCACTCATCACGGTAAGCCATTTCAGCTTTTGATTGATTGTGGCAGTACCCATTCATTCCTTTCTCCTAGGTGCTTGCAAAAATTAAACTTGAGTCAAAAAACAGCTAGAAAAATGATTGTAGAGTTAGCCAGTGGTTGGGAAAGATTACCCTGAAGAGGATGCAACTTGGGAAGATGAAGCTACACTCTTAAAGGATTATCCCCAATTCATGACGAGATGAGGACATCTCGATTTCTTTAAGGGGGGAAGGATGTAATATACCCATCTTCACTAATAAAGAAATGTCCATGTAATTATGAGTTTTTATCAATGATTTTATTATTTGAGTCATTTCTACTTAGAATCTTCAAATTTGGGCTCAGAATTTGAAGATTCTAAGTAGAAATGACTCAAATAATAAAATCATTGATAAAAACTCATAATTACATGGACATTTCTTTATTAGTGAAGATGGGTATGTTACATCCTTCCCCCCTTAAAGAAATCGAGATGTCCTCATCTCGTCATGAATTGGGGATAATCCTCTAAGAGTGTAGCTTCATCTTCCCAAGTTGCATCCTCTTCAGGGTAATCTTTCCACTGAACTAGATGTTCTACAAGGGTTCTATTTTGGAGTTGCCTTTCCCTAGAATCTATGATGCTACTGGGCTGTAATTCAAGGACTCCTTGAGTAGGGATTACAACTTGTTCATCATCAAGAATATGATCGAGACAGGTGACATATGGTTTTAACAAACTTACATGAAATACATTATGGACTTTGATATGGGCTGGGAGTTGGAGTTTATAGGCACTTTTACCTAGACACTTGATAACTGTATAAGGACCACAATACCTAGGGCTGAGCTTCTTATATTTCCCGAGTGATAGAGAACTTCGTTTGGGTCGGACTCGTAGAAGAACTCTGTCTCCTTCCTTGAAGATCCTTTCAGACCTCTTGTTGTCAGCATAAAGCTTTTGTCGATCTTGGGCAGCTTTAATATCTTTTTGGATTGCCTTGGTTTGTTCCTCCATTTCTTCGAGCATTTTCCTGGATGCCTCAACTCTTACAATTGGTATCAGAGCAAGTTTGGCTCCTAGGAATTGCAGTTTAAGGACTGTTTTGTAATAAATGTTTTACCTAACATAATGCTAATTAGTAAAGACATCCTACTAAAACAAATAAGTTGAATTGATGTTTGAATGATTGTAGGAAGAGGAAGATGCCTACTCCAAGTTTCTAGTTTTCCAATGCATCTTCGAGACTGCTAGTCACTCCTCGAATTTCGAGTTCCGCGACACCATGGTGCAGATATTAGAGAAGATATCCCTCCCTCATTTCTCTCATATTCAAAGAGGATGGGGTAGAGATTTCTGGAGTCGTGGGCCGAGATACTTCTTCATCTGAGCAGATCAGATTGGAAACCTCACCACCGACCTTAAGCGGATTCGTTGGATTGAGAAGCTGAAGATGATCCGCTTATTTTGGTTCGTCGGTACCCCCAGGGCCGACACCTCGGTGACTATAGATTGGTTTCGCATACCTTAGGATCGTTGGGTGTATGACAAAGTGATGCAGGTCTTACCTGCTAATAGAGTAGCGGTGTTGGGGTCTACCCCAATCCAGAGTTTACCACCCTTACCATCAGTTTTTAGAGTCTTGCCACTAGGAATTTATGATGGAATCCTTGGGATGGATTGGTTAATTGCAAACAAAGCTAGCATTCATTGTAACCAGGGGAGTATCACTTTTGAAAATGAGCATGGCCAAGTAATACCTGTTCAGGGGATCACAAGAAAACCTAAGTCTAGGGTAGTCAAGGCAAAACATCTTCTCAAGGGGACATGTAAGGGTCCGCAAGTTTTCTTAGTCAAACTCAACAAAGTCATTGAACCTAGTATGGAGACAGAACCCTCTTGGCTCCAAGAATTCTCTGACATTTTCCCTGACGAGCTTACAGGGTTACCGCCTCCTCGAGAAGTCGACCATGAAATCGAGGTGATTCCTGGAGCTCAACCCGTCTCAAAAACTCCCTATAAAATGTCCCTTCCTGAAGCCATTGAACTTAAGGAGCAACTTTCCCAAGTCATTGAACTTAAGGAGCAACTTTCCCAACTCATTGAACAAGGATTTGTACGCCCCAGTAGATCTCCTTGGGGAGCGAGCACCTATTCTTTTCCAAAAAAAGGACGGGACTCTCCGCCTCTGCATAGATTATCGAGGGCTCAATCAAGTCGCTGTCAAGAATAAGTATCCTATCCCTCGCATCGATGAACTTCTTGACAGGCTTCATGGGGCCAAAGTCTTCTCAAAAATAGATTTAAGGTCTGGTTACTATCAGATCAAAGTCAAGGAAGCATATATACCCAAAACAGCCTTCAATACCCGTTATGGCCACTATGAGTTTACTGTAATGTCATTCGGGTTAACCAATGCTCCTGCAACCTTCAACCGCCTAATGCAAGATATATTCCGTCCTTACTTGGATGAATTTGTGCTTGTTTTCTTTGATGACATCTTAATCTACTCCAAATCAATGGAAGAGCATGAGGAGCGTGTGCGTAGAGTTCTGCAATTGCTGCGCAGACACAAACTCTATGCCAAGAAGAGCAAATGTACCTTCTTTACTCATCAAATTGAGTATCTTGGATTCATCGTCTCCAAAGATGGCATCTCAATAGACCCTGCCAAGGTCAAGGATATTCTAGAATGGCCACCCCCTAAATCAGTTCGTGAAGTTCGTGGATTTTTGGGAATCACGGGTTGGTATAGGATTTTTATCAAAGATTATGCCTTGGTAGTTGTACCTTTGGACCTTCTTAAGAAGGATTGCAAAATAGTGTGGTTGCCAATCCATCAAAACAGCTTTGATCAGCTGAAAGTCATTATTACTTCTGTCCCAGTCTTAAAGCTTCCTGATTTCTCCAAGGAATTTGAAGTGGTTACCGATGCTAGTAGTCTAGCACTTGGTGGTGTCTTAGGCCAAGAAGGAAGACCAGTCGCTTATACTTCCCGCAAGCTGAAGCAATATGAAGCAAACTATGCCACCCATGATTTGGAGCTCTTAGCAGTTGTTCATTGCCTCAAATTATGGAGACATTATCTCTTGGGAGGCAAATTCCAGCTTGTAACTGACCACAAAAGTCTAAAGTGGATCTTCACCCACCCTAACCTCAACATGCGGCAAAGGAGATGGATCGAAATTCTACAAGAATATGATTTCGACATCAAATTCCGCCCTGGGAAAGATAATGTGGTAGCAAATGCGCTTAGCCGCAAATCTTTCCTGAATGCAGTTTCAATGCCAAATAATCCCATACTGGTTAAGGTGGAAGAAGTCTCATCTCATGATCCAGATTATCAGAGGATGAAAAAATTAGTAGAAGAAGGGGGACATTCAGAGAAAGAGAAGAATCTAATCAAGGGATACTCCACTCATGAAGGAAGCCTCTACTTCAATCACAGGCTATGTATCCCTAAGGATCCTGCTTTAAAGAAACTAATCCTCCATGAAGCTCATGATAGCCCTGCTCTGCAGGACACCCAGGTTTTGCAAAAATATTAAATGCTGTAAGAAGGAGCTTTCATTGGGCAGGCTTGAAAAATGATGTGCTTCGGTACTTGAAGCAATCTCTCATGCCAAAGGATCAAAGCTGAAAGGGTCAAGATGCCTGGAAAACTTCAACCATTAGATATTCCCCAAATGAAGTGGGAGTGCATTAGTATGGATTTTGTCACAAGTCTCCCCACTGTTCAAGAAGGATATGACTCCATTCTAGTAGTAGTGGACTTACGTAGCTCACCTTATACCAGCAAAGAAGACCTTCAAAGCTTCTGATGTTGCTCGAATATTCATCAAGGAAGTCCTCAAACTTCATGGTCTCCCAAAAAGGATAGTAAGTGATCGGGATTCTGACTTCACTTCAAAATTCTGGCAGTCTTTATTTCAAGCCCTGGGAACTCAACTTTGCTTTAGCACAGCTTACCATCCAGAGACCGATGGCCAGACTGAGAGAGTCAATCAAGTAATTGAAGACATTCTCAGAGCATATTGTGGACAGGAACCGAAAAGGTGGATTCAATACCTTCCTTTGGTAGAATTTGCCTACAATGCATCTTATCATCAAAGCATAGGAATGTCACCATTCAAGGCACTCTATGGGCAAGAATGCCTGTCTCCTCTAAATTTCTCTGATCCAACCATAAGAGTTGAGGCATCTAGGAAAATGCTCGAAGAAATGGAGGAACAAACCAAGGCAATCCAAAAAGATATTAAAGCTGCCCAAGATCGACAAAAGCTTTATGCTGACAACAAGAGGTCTGAAAGGATCTTCAAGGAAGGAGACATAGTTCTTCTACGAGTCCGACCCAAACGAAGTTCTCTATCACTCGGGAAATATAAGAAGCTCAGCCCTAGAGGATGTAACATACCCATCTTCACTAATAAAGAAATGTCCATGTAATTATGAGTTTTTATCAATGATTTTATTATTTGAGTCATTTCTACTTAGAATCTTCAAATTTGGTTTTTTTGACTCAAGCCAAACCGGCTCTCTTATTCTTTTCCTTTATACCACCGATGATCTAGAATTCGGCCTTCCAGCCTCTACATGCTGGGCAAAACCCTACGGGACCATACACCTCATCGTCGGCCCCGCTGCTGGCGAGGACTCAAGCCAGCCTGTCGCCCTCTCAGGCTCCATCGCTTGATCCTCCCGCCCCTCAGAGGGATGTCTGCGCACTAGGGTGGGCTAATTCACCGCACTAGCCTGGGCCCTCAGAACTAGGCAGCATCATAATCACTCGCCTCAATCGGCAAACCTCATTATCCCAATGGTATGAGGGATACCATGGGCCAACTCCGGGCCTTACTAATGTCTCCGCCGTCCAGCTATACAAGCACAAGAACGGGGCAGCGTCAAGTCAGGGAGAAGTTGTACCTGTACCTTAATTTAACCAAGATAACAATCCATTTACTCACTAAACCATAGGACTAGAATCCATGTTACCTTCTTAAGAAAACAATCCTTTTCTCACAGAGATTTTAGCATTTCAACTTGAGATTGCGATAAGACATTCTTTATTAAGGCATATGCTGTTGTTTAAAAGAATACAAACTTTAAATGGTAAATCAATCAAATAGACCACTGTAACAATCAATAGAGAAGCCAGGGCCATACCTCAACCCCTAAGAATGATATATAATTGAAAAACAAAATATGTATATACCTTATAGAAATTTGTCATTTATCGTTGTCTTTGCTCGTATTAACAAGAGCTTTAGAACTTGACATATGAGGATAGAGTCTTCTAATACCTTGTCTTTTGATAGAAATCATCCAATAATCTCCAAGCTTTATCTTCTCTTACTCATACTGTGACTCTTCTCTCTTTCTAAGGTCTATGGCAAAATAGCCTTCTCTTACAGGACTACGGTCTACTATTCTTTCTCTACAAGAAAAGCTATAGAGTTTTGGTCTCTTCCTTCGAAAGACCATAGAAATCTAAGCTTCTTTTCTAAGATATTAGATAAGAATGAAGGGATATATACATCTCAAACTCTAGGATTACCTTGAGGCTACTTGCTGCCTTCTCACAGTTTTCTCTATGTAGAGACCCTGACAGAAACAGCAAATTGTTTCGACCATAACTCTCTGATAAAAACTCAGAATATAGTTGTATAACCATTCAAAAGAACGGGAAGGCATTTGGTCTACAAGCCAACGTGGAAAGAATAGGCAAAAACGTCTGTATATAGCCACAAATACGCCATCTTTAGAAACGCGTTGTTTTTCCACATTTTTAGTATGCATGGACTCTTAATGTGTAAAAGTACTCTAAATATGACCTCTTATCACCTAAACTCGAAATTCTATTTTTGGGGATACTTATCTCTTAATAGAACTATTCTTATGTTCTTATTTCTTTTAGGACTTTTGGAGCTAATATTTTTATTCTAACACTTTTCTAATGTTTCTAGCCTTATTGTCTCACTCTTCTCTAATTACACTCTCTTTTCTTATTGAAATCTATATTAAAAGAGACACAAACATACATGGCTTGGGAGGGACCTTACACAATTCTAGACACTACATTTTGGGTTTATGTTTTTTTATTTGAATTATTTAAATTTTAGAATTCTAATAATTCATTTGGATGTCTTTTGGGTTTTGTAAATTATTGGAATTTTATAATCTGTTTGGATGTTGTTTGGGTTTTGTAAATTATTTGGATTTTTTGAGGTTCTAGATGTTTTTGGAGATAATAAAGACTAATTTATGTGCAAATAGTCACTTAAATGAGTGTGCAAATGTTTACTCGATCTAATATAAGTCTCAAAGATGCTCAACATGCTTAAGAATGCATACAATTTGAGTTTAAGGCAAGTGATCTCTTTGTTTCTATGTATGCATGTATGCAAAGAAGGATCCTAGCTGCACATGCATGGAGTTAGGTGACCTAAGTGTGGCTAATAATCCCACCTTACCTTTCTCAAAAACTCCAACTATGTATAGCCAAAATATTCAAAACTATGTAGAGGAAAAAGGTCATGGGAAATCGCCCATCCTAGTTATGTTCTTGAACATGCATATTTAACCTTAGACTATCCCCAAAAGCTCATGGGAAATCGCCCATCCTAGTTATGTTATTGAACATGCATATTTAACCTTGGAGTATCCCCAAAATGTAGAGGTTTTCTTATGAATATTTTATGCAAGATTTTGAGGTGTGTGTTTGTGTGTTTTTTTTAGAATTTTGAGTGAAAAATTCCTCCATGTCTCCCCAAGTCCACTTTGAGAGGTGTCGAGTCTCAACTTTAGAGGGTGCTGACCATACGGTGCTCGGGCTCTGGGTCGCCGAAGATACCCACACGTGCGTCGTGGAAGATATTAGAACAAGGAGTAAGAGTTGTTTTCTGAAACTGAGTATGGATCTGGTTGATTGACCTTGCTGGTCCTCAACTGATGAGTCCATAGCTCTCTTATATGGATCTGTTGGTTGATCTTGCTGATCTTCAACGAGGATTCCATCTTGATTTTTATAAGTGAATATTTGCTGGGTACTATGAGCTAGGAACTATCGAAAAGGCCATATGTGCATAGCACTAACACATAGAGAGTGCTATAAAGGAAAGGGTTGGGTTAGATGCCCTAACCCTAACCCTAAAATGGTTTGTATATATTCTACAATTTCAACTAAATCTAGTGTATAATTGGTCATTTGTGGTGTGCTTTCTAGCTGTGCCCTCTCTCCTCATCTCCAATATTCTCCTCTCCCCTCTTCATATTTTGTCAAGAAATGAGTAATTGCTCGATGAGATGCTACATCTTGGCGCATGGTTACAACCAATATATCTCCATCAACAGCAGTAGCAAGAGCCTAAGGCTACATCAGCACCAACACCACCCACCAAAATCATGCCAGTGAATGAGCCACAAGGAGATCTAGTGCCGGATCAGCAATACGACTACTGTACCCAAGTGGCTGACTTACCATTGGAACAACCCCCAACAAGTACTACAAAATCCTTAGGATAGCTACATGGTCACCAATTGTATCAACAATTTCACCAATCCTCATCACCTTCTGTCATCCTCTATTATCAAGCCAACCAAGTGCTTCAAATGTCGGAACTATTCACTAGCTTGTCCAAGGAGGAGCGAGCATGCCCGAGAATTGGAAAGACAGATTGTGCAGACATCCAAGACCATTTCCATGGAATCACCATAGAGGTCAAGTCACTTTAGGCACAAATAGATGAGAAAGAGGTTGAATAAGTGTGCATGAATCAAGCTCTCCAAGCTCAAGAGAAGGCAGTGCGGGATGTGACTTCTAACCTCCACCAGAGCCAAATACAGTTGACAATAGCACTACAAGCTATGGTAATCCTATAGACATCCTAAGACCACTTGACCTCAGCACTTGCTTAGCAGGTGGAGGAACTTGCCGAAGCTCGACTCACTTGAATCCAAGAAGAAGAACAGCTCTAGGATTGCCAGGAAAAGCTTGTAGACATGCAACAATCTTTGGCAACACGCACTTTCAACATTGAAGAGCTTACAAGGAAATGCCAAATATTACAGGACCAACTTTCCACCGCCACTACAGAGGCAAGCATTTCTCAAGCACAATTCTTGGACCAATGGTCCAATACCAATGAAGTCATTCCTCAACAAGCCTCCAACAAGCACAGGTCACCTTGCAAATGAAAAAGCTTAAAGATGCATATACATCCATTTACCATAAGTGTAATTGAAAAATGCATGAGATGAAATCCCAATAGATAGCCATCTCAAATCTTGAACTCCAATTGCTAGTGCAAAACAATGAGGCAATGGAAGACATCACAAATGAAGTCCCACTACAGTGCATGATGGTGGTATACCAGGATCTTGTGGCCGTTCTACAAGTAGAAGATCACCTAAAAGCATGAGTGTTGTGACGCAAGGAAATTTTGATATTTTTTATTTGGCATTGGTATTGTTTTTCTCTATGTTTGATAAGAGTTTAGTATCAAGTGATAGCCTAGCGGCTCTCACTTATTTCTATTTTTTAAGATATTGTATGGGATTGAGAGGATGAGTGGAATGGATCATTGTAAATACCATGTGTATGAATGATAAATACCTTGGTATGGGGTGAGAGTTATTTGTGTATGGGATATTATGGGGTTTTTAGAAAATAGGAAGAGTGAGTCATATAAAGAGGTGGACTCATGTCCATGTGTTCCAATAATATAAGAGAGATCACATGCCAAGTGTGTGGAAAGCATGCTGAGATTATGGCCTCTGCTGATCCTTTCCTTCTCCCTATGCTTGAGTACAACATCACTTGGGATATTACCATGTTCATTCTCATCTAAGGAAGGAAAGTATGGTGTGGTCTCTTGGTATAAAAGCTTCTTTTAATGTCCCTTTCCCAGTGATAAATATCTCTATCACTCAGTTCGAAAGCAATAGGAAGTGAAGAGGTGCGTGAAGTTTATTACCCCCAACTTGATGTCACACCTTTTGGTGGAGACGCCGGGTATGTTTGGTATTGGATTCATCCCACTTTACTAAACAGTCTCACGTGTACTTGATTACATGTTATGCCTAGTATAGGCATGTGTTTTTTGATGTGATAAAGAAGATGCCTGGAAGAACTCCATTAGAAGAGATTGTATCCCATTTAAGAGAGCTAGAAGATTGTGAAGGTGATGCTCAAGCTATTCACACGGTCATCATGATCATATCCTTTATGTTTGCACTCTTGAATATGTTGGTGAATTGACAATGCCGACAGCAGGCACAATGATAGATTGGGGATCGTTCCATGCAATGGTAGCTTGGTGTGAAGAAGAGTTGACTCTTTGGGTAGTGACAGTGGAGTGGTGATTCTCAATGCTTTCAACTTCTTTTGCTATGCAAATGATGAAGAGTACAATATCTTGAAGCTGTTATGTGCACTTCCAATTATGACAAGGGTGATTCTTGAATGCATGTATACACAATGTTTTCATGGTGCTGGTTGGTCACTTATTTTTGAATATTTTGTTGAGGATCACATTGTGGATGGTTTTCAACAAGTGGTTATGCATAATAAGTTGGTCTTGGTATACTAAGGCTCTGTGGGATCTTGTTTGGATCTTGTTTGGGATATTATTTGGATCCTGGTGTTGTCTTTTTGTGTTTCATCATGGTGAAGATTCTAGTGTTTCGACGGACCCAAGGGGAAGACCCAGAGTCTTATCTTTGGGATTTTGTTTGAGGATGCTGGCTTTCTGGATGGTCCATGAAGGATTGGGTGGAGATTTTGCCTGATTTTCTTGAAGGTGTAGCCTTGAGTTGGCATAAGGCCTTGCCGGACTCTACCAAGGAGGAATGGGACCAAGTGGTGGCTGTAATGAAGCAAAGATTTGCAGATATTTGGGACAGTGGAGTCGCCAAATGCTTTGATGTTGCAGTTGGACCAGTTCTATCAAGGAGAGGGTGAGATGGTCTCTGCGCTGGCAATCCAATATGAAACTTTATGGACAAAGTGTAAAAGGGTAGTTTTGCAAGTTATGGCATCTGCATCATCGGCCCCTCAAAGTCTCATAGGGATGGAGCACTTAAAGATGAGCAAATTTGTTATGGCTTTGGAGCCTCGTCTTTGCTCGAAAGTAATGAGTAAAGATCCAACAACACACTTTGCATTACGACCAAGAAAAAAGATTCTCTAAAGATTGAATCCTCTTTTGTGTCTTCAGCAGCTTTAACTTCTAAGGTGGAGATAATGGGCACTCCTTAGCTACCAAAGTCCTCTGAGTTAGATCATAATATCTCCCAATTGATGGCAGAGTTTGCTGATTTGAAATTGCATTTGGTTAATGCACGACAACCTAGAGCACCAAAGAGTGAGGATAGGCCTTGAGATAAGAGTGCAGTCACTTGCTATGAATGTAATGAAAAAGGTCACTATTGCCCCGAGTGTCCTAGATTCAGAAAGAAAGAAGAAAAACAAGTATCCTTGTTAGAAGCTTCTTTACGAGATGAGGAAAGAGAGGTAATGATCGCTAAACGAGGGTGTGGTAAAGCAAAAGAAGAATAAGAAAGCAAGAAAGAAGTAGATGAGAAACGTCAGGAAGAGGAATGCCATAGTAAGAAAAAGAAGGCATCTAGAAGGAGAATTAGCCAGTCAGACTTTCCTTTAGGACAATGCATTGGAAGCTATGACTTGTTATCCAACCTTAAAGAAAAGGAAGCTCATATCACCTTTGGTCAATTACTTGCTTTGTCTCCAAAACTACGGAAGGAATGGGGAAAGCTAGCAAGCACAAGAGTGTCAAAGAAGAAAAAGAACAAAAGTGTCATTCATGTTGTTCAAAAGGTAGATAATATATTTCATTATTCATTTTTAATGAAATTAAAAATGAAACTAAATTCAAACAAATCCTCTCTCTTGGCTGGGGAGGAGGGATAATCCCCGCAAGGGATAATCCCGGTAAGGCACAGCCTCTCGATCATTTTTATTTTTGTTATGAGTTGCAGGCATTATTTTTTTCTCTCGGATCGGAGAATCCCGGAGTAGCATCCTTGTAGAGGCTCGCAGCGCAACACAAATCGATAGTAGGCGACCGTAAAGGGAGGTGACTATTCTCTCTCCACCACTGCTCATTTTATTAGCATTTTTCTTTAGTAATTTTCAAGTTCTCGCATTATTTTTTGCAAGAATTAAAGATGTCTGCTAGGCGTAGTGTGTCCCCACCGCCTTCTACTTCTCTAGGTTTTTCCAGTCTCTTGTCCTCGGTCACGGGTTTGACCCCGACCGAATTGTCAGGCCGTACACGCCTGACCGTTGTTCGGTCCGAAGTGCGCTTGTCGATCACGCGTGATCCGCCAGCGCCCTCCTCGTCTATTGACCCCGCCTTAGGACCCAGCGAGCCCGTAGCGGCCGTATTGGCTGATGACCCCTTTCTGGCCGATGAGCCAGAGGACATGAACACTGACGTCGCCGAGGGGACCAAGGAGGACCTCTTGGAGTACGACGAACGATGATTATGACCTATTAGACCCTGCTGATGTCCTGACAGAGACGGAGCTCTCTAGTGGACTGTTTAAATATCTTAATGCCAAACTGAACACTATGGGTAAAGTCCAAGCTGATTTAGTCACGATGCTACAGAGCATCTCCACACGGTTAGATGCACTCATAGCCGCCTCGACCAGTACTCCGACTCCTCGTGGTAGCCGAGCTCCTGCGGCACGGGTGAGCGTAGCCTCGCCAGTAGTTGCAGGAGTACAGGCCGATGTGCTTGCGGGGCCATCCGTAGCGACAGCTTCGTCGTTATTAAAAGACTTAAAGCCGCCTAGTTTTGGTGGCAAGGAGAAGGAAAGAAACAAGGTCTCAGTCAATATGTTTCTAGCGAAGTGGTCAGATTTGCATATGCTGCGACAGCAGCCTAGCCGTATACAGCCCGTAGAGGCTAGCCTCTCATTAACCGGCAAAGCGTACAAGTGGTGGATGAGTTTGACAACTCGCCCTGCCACTTGGACGGAATTTGAAATGATGTTTCGAAAAGAATTTTTGCCTGTCAATGAGGCAGAGAGAAGCTGGGAGTTATGGGATAAGTGCTCGATGGAGAACAAATCCCTAACTCAGTACATCTCAGACTATAGGGAGATAGTACTCAAGTTAAAGGGAATCGATGCATTCCAGACATTGCGAGGATTTAAAAGAGGCCTCAAAGATGATTACCTTGAGTACGTAGAGCCCTTACAGCCTAAAGACTTAGCAGAGGCAATTAAATATGCACAGATATTTGATGACATCAAGCGCCGTAGTGCGCGTGGTGGTTCTGGCAGGGCCGAGGGTAGTGAAAAAAGGAGGCCAGGCCTCAAAAGAAAAGGGTTCCGCAGTGATAAACAAGGGGATAGGACGGACCAGGAAGGACAAGGTGGTCATTGGTCTAAAAAACCGCGACCATCCAAGAAGAAAAGAGACAGCGAAATCCACAAGAAAGAGCAGTATATTAAAGCGCGAAAGGAAAATCGCTACTTTAATTGCAATGAAATAGGGCACACGAAGGCTGAGTGTCCAAAGCCTAAAGCCAGCACGAGTGGCAATGAGCCCAAAAAAGATGGTAAATCTTCTAGGCAGTTGCATACAGTGCAGAGACTCCCTCTCAGTTCCGCAAAGTTCAGAGAGGTGACCGTGTGTCATTGTGATGAGCATCATGCTTGTTCAGTGACACCAGTGATGTGGCAGCCTACTGTAGGTCCACATGACATGGTGCGCATGTATGGCACCATAGGTGGCCGTAGAGTCATAGTTTTTATTGATGATGGAGCTAGCCACAACTTCTTGAACTACTCGTTAGTCAAGAAGTTGGGGTTGATTGAGACCCGGAGTGATCATGAGTATACTGTTGGCCTAGCCAACGGATATGACAAAATAGTATGGAATACCGTAGTATTGGGAGTCCCATTATCTATGCAGGACTACGAGGCTCCGCTTGACTTTCAGGTCATGCACTTAGCCAGAGTAGACGTATATCTAGGCAGGGAGTGGCTGTATGGCTTGGGCCCTAGTCTAGCTCGAAATTACTTACATAATACGCTATGTTTTGAGCACGGACATAGAGTCATTACCCTGCAGGGCGACCGTATTGTCCCTGCCACACCACTTATTTCCTCCATGGAGCTGTGTACAGCGGTCCCCGCAGAGACCAAATAGCAGAGGTATATACTTGTTACCCTCTTTTGAATTCTGTTTCCGTAGATGAAACAATAAATGATGTTTGCGTAGACAAACAATGTAAGATTCCTCCCCAGCCTCTCAAGATGTCCAGCATCTTTCCCTGTAATCAATCCCCTCTTCAGAAATATAAAAGATCTTGTCTCTGCCTATTTTGACATAGAGAGAGAAAATATTCTAGAGAGAGAATATTCAGATTTTGAATATTTTTTAGATAGAAAAGTTTCTCATATTATTAAAATGAATTTCCCTGAAACAGAAATTCAAAAAGAACTTTCCAATGTGCAATTGAAATTTATTGGAAATGGGTATAAAGGACCTTAGCCTAAGGGTCTAGATTTTCAAAAATTTTTGGATTATGGTCCAATTAAGGTTCCTATGGACCAATAAGATTAATCCATGTGTGGGGAGGAGATAAATCCAATTTTGTAAAAGATGATACCCAAAAATGAGTAAATGCTCACATAAGATGAAGAGTTGACTATGTACAAGGTTTATTAGTAAGAAACTATGAGTAATATAAAAAATATAAGATATTTTGGGTATCCAAAAATGAGTAAATGCTCACATAAGATGAAGAGTTGAAAATGTACAAGGTTTATTAGTAAAAAACTATGAGCAATATTAAAAATATGAGATATTTTGGGTATCCAAAAATGAGTAAATGCTCACATAAGATGAAGAGTTGAAAATGTACAAGGTTTATTAGTAAAAAACTATGAGCAATATTAAAAATATGAGATATTTTGGGTATAATGATTCCATTTTGACACATATGTAAGGAAGGGGAGTCCATTAAAGGAGGTGCATATTTCACATGCTTGAATGAGTTTTAAACTCAAAAATAATGTGATATTTTTCTCTCTCCTCTCTCTTGAACCAAACCAAATAAAAAAGGAACCAAACCGAATCAAAAAGGAACCAAACTAGGTCCAAATCTAGTCCAACTTCAACCAAACTGAAATTGGAAAATTCTAGAAATCAGTTAACTTTGGTTAGAGCCTCCCTCTTCTATAAATAGAACATGAATCCTTTGAAAAAGAGGAGGAGAATTTTACTATTCTAGAACTATGCTGAAATAATGCTAATATTTACTATTCTCTAAAATTCTCTCCAATTTGTAAGAAATTGGAGCTTCCCTCTTTCTTCAATCCCCATTGGTGGCTCCATCAACATACTAAACCAATTGATTGGTTGGGGGCCTCTACCGTGAACAAAGAATCAAGCAATTTGTAAGGTAAGTGGTGAATTTTGAGCTTTTCTATAATCTCTCAATGTTTCTCTCTTCACAACCCCTCTCAAGCTTGAGAAGCTTAATTGGAATGGTTTTTGAATGCTATTGAAGTTAATTGATGAATGGTAGTGAAAAGTTACATAATTTGATGAATGCTATTGAAGTTAATTGATTAATGATAGTTAAGAATTACATAAATTTTCATTTATGCTTAATTCAAATGGTTTTTATGTAGTTTCTCTCTCTCACTCAAGAAATGGTCATACTCATTACCCATTCTCAATCCAAATGAAGCTTTTCATAAAACTTTTTCTTAATCCAAGATTAATCTATGCTTGAGGCCAAATTAACGATTTTTTTTCTATGCTTTTAGTTTATGTATTTCATGAATATTGATGATTCAATCCATTATGGATTAATGATCCAATTAGGGATCATTCTAATTATTTTCTTAATGATAAGCTTTATCCCTTAGAAAAATTGGGATTTATCAGTCATAGCAGCGGAGCTATGGCAAAATTTTTATAAAAATTACGCATAAAATAATTTCATTCAAAGCATGAAAAGAGGACTTCCTACCATATTCTAGGAATTATCATCCTAGATTAATTGAAAGATATTCATTGTAATCCTAGAGAAATTGATTTTTATATTATGCATAATTGAAATTCATATATAGAGCTATGCATAAGAGATGAATATTTTATTATAAAAGAGTTACTTTTAGCATAATTGAATTTCATGCATAGAGGTATGCATAAGAGATGAATATTTTATTATAAAAGAGTTACTTTTAGCTTAATTGAATTTCATGCATAGAGGTATGCATAAGAGATGAATATTTTATTATAAAAGAGTTACTTTTAGCATAATTGAATTTCATGCATAGAGGTATGCATAAGAGATGAATATTTTATTATAAAAGTGTTACTTTTAGCATAATTGAATTTCATGCATAGAGGTATGCATAAGAGATGAATATTTTATTATAAAAGTGTTACTTTTAGCATAATTGAATTTCATGCATAGAGGTATGCATAAAAGATATGGAAAGTGATAAGATGTGATAAGATGCATATGAGATGAGTTAGGATGTGATAAGATGAGTTAAGAAGTGATAGGATGTGTATGGGATGAGGTAAGAAGTGTATGTGATGGGATAAGATGTATATGGGTTGTGATAGGGTGAGAATATGGATGTGAATGTGGATGGGTATGTATGGATGTATGCATGTAGATGTGGATGCATGAATGTGGATGTATGGATGTGAATGAGGATGTGGATGCATGGATGCATGGATGTAAATGTGGATGTGTATGTATGGATGTATGCATGTAGATGTGAATGTGAATGTGGATGTATGGATGTAAATGAGGATGTGGATGTAGATGCATGAATGGAGATGTGGATGTATGCATGTAGATGTAGATGTATAGATATGGATGTGAATGTGGAGGCGGATCTATGCATGTAGATATAGATGTATGGATGTGAATGTGGATGTGGATGTATGCATGGAGATGTGGATGTATGCATATAGATGTAGATGTATGAATGTGGATGTGGATGTATGCATGTAGATGTGGATGTACGCATATAGATGTGGATGTATGGATGTGAATGTGCATGTAGATGTGGATGTATGGATGAGGATGCATGAATGTGCATGTAGATGTGGATGTGAAAATAGATGCATGGATGTAGATGTGGATGTATGGATGTGAATATATGATATGTGATGTGAAGGAATCTGAAGTGATGAGATGAAAAATGATGTGATGGGATGAGTACACATATAAATGGAATGTGGAATAAGTAATGTGGATTGATGAGGGATAATGTGAAAAAATGAGAGTTAATATAGAAACTGTATTTGTAAACTGTTTGTAAATGCTGTTTGTAAATGGCTGTTTTATGTCAAGAATGCTGGGGAAGCATTTTGACCGTCTTGTGATTAAGGTCGTGGAGACCTAACTGATAAAGTTGCAACTGCTGGACGGAGAGTCAATGGAGAACGTCTCGCGTAGCAAAGTCGGCCGAGGTCTTGACCAGCCTCGGTTCGATTAAAATGGTGAGCTTCCGGTACGGTGGATGAGGGACCAAGGAAGCGGCCTATGAGTGAAGCGCTAGGTCACCTGCGAAGGATCCTAGAGGGTGCTGACCATACGGTGCTCGGGCTCTGGGTCACCTAGGATACCCACACGTGCGTCGAGGAAGATATTGGAACAAGGAGTAAGAGTTGTTTTGTGAAACCGAGCATGGATCTGGTTGATTGACCTTGCTGGTCTTCAATGGATGAGTCCATGGCTCTTTATATGGATCTGTTGGTTGACCTTGCTGATCTTCAACGAGAGTCCATCTTGATTTTTATAAGTGATTATATTGCCGAGTATTATGGGCTAGGAACTATTGAAAAGGCCCCTGAGTGGACAGGTGAGCGTTCTAGTTGCCAATGATGCCATAGATACTCTGATGAAGGAATGATGGGAAATTAAGAATCAACCGGATAATTTGGAAGATTGTGATCAGTGGTACTATGGTTTCATTAAAGGATTGTTTTAAAACTGGTTGAATCTGTGAAAAGGCAATTTCATATTGGGTGTGTAAGTGGTGTGGCTAATTTTATGTTTGCATGAACTTCCGGCTAGGGGGCCTTGGAACTCTTTTCCTTGGTACCCGGGACAAAACCTAACCAAATTCTAAATTGGATCCCATCACTACAGTGGTTGGGCGGTTGGCTAACCCATGGGACTGGATGGGGTTAGGCTGGACTGATGGATCCGTAAATCGAGACTCAATTTCTGTTATTACAATAGATAAAGTAAATCTTGGATAGTAATTGTTCTATGGATAGAAATCAGCGGCTGTGCCTCCTTGATGGGGAAAAAAGCGTTGATCCCAATGATCCAAGTGCAAGTTTCTTCCTTGATCTGACAGAGTACCTTTATAAGTGCAATCGGATCAGCTTGATCAGTAATGGTCTTGACTACGTTAGAGTAAAAAGTTATCCTGGTGGAATCGCCCGTGCTTTCCGGATAAGGGAAGTTTTTTCGAGTCCAGTTTTGGAAAAACCGACGGATTAGTCTCTTGTCCGGATATCCGTGGACGAGGCCCCGAATATGGGACCCCTGTCCCGCACGAGAAGTGCTACTTTTGCTGCTAGTACCCGAATCCGTTGCTCGGTGGGAACAGGGGGATCTCACAAACAAGGAAAATAAAATAACCTTGGACGAGACCCACTGTTTGAAAACCCTGTTTGGCATGCATGTGATTCAAACAAGAAAAAATCCAAGGTGAATGAGACATTAAAGAAAAAGTATGTAGATACTTTAATGAATTTATTAGAGGAATTTCTGGATGTTTTTCTTGATGATTTACCAGATGGTTTACCACCATCTAGAGAAGTAGACCATGGCATCGAAGTTATGCCAGGATCAAAACCTATAAGCAAACCTGCTTATAGATTAAGCCACTTCGAGGCACAGGAGGTGGAAAAACAATTGACGGAATATTTGAACAAAGGCTTTATTCGGTCTAGTTCAAGTCCGTGGGCATCGCCTATTCTTCTGGTAAAGAAGAAAGACGGATCTATGCGGATGTGCATAGACTATAGGGCTCTTAATCAGATAACGATTAAGAACAAGTATCCAATGCCACGCATGGATGAGTTGTTTGATCAACTCTATGGATCGAGATACTTTACAAAAATAGACCTGAGATCCGGGTATCATCAGGTTAGAATTAAACAAGAAGATGTTGCGAAGACAGCATTTAGGACCCGTTTCGGGCATTTTGAGTTTTTGGTTATGCCATTTGGGCTAACCAATGCTCCAGCGACGTTTATGACGCTTATGGACAGCATTTTACGTCCATATCTGGGAAAATTCGTAGTAGTTTTCCTAGATGATATTCTTGTGTACAGTAAGACATAGAAAAAACACATAGAGCATTTGCGTCTAGTGTTCGAGTTGTTGCGAGAGCACAAACTATTTGCGAAGAAGAGCAAATGTAAATTTTTTGAAACAGAAATTCACTACCTTGGCCATATTATATCCGCCGATGGTACGCGGATGGAGCCAGAAAAAGTAGAGGCTATTCTTAAATAGCCAGTGCCAAAGAATCTCGAGGAACTGCAGATTTTTCTTGGCATGTCGGGGTTCTACCGAGAGTATGTGAAGGACTACGCGAAGATCGCAGTCCCGTTGACTGACCAGTTTTACGGTCAAAAACTAAAAACATTAGTTGGGGGGACGCCTAACAGAAAAGCTTTGATAAGCTCAAGGTGACCGTAGCAGCTGCACCTATTTTGACTATTGTCGATCCAAATGAGCCGTTTAAAAATGTCCCTCTTCTATAAGAGAGTTTTTCAATACTAAAATATACAGACAATTTTCAATACTAAAATATACAGACAGATATTATAAAGAAAGAATTTACTAAATTTGAAAGGATGGAGGACGGTGATGGGGATGGGGACTTGTCCCTTCCAATCTAGGCTTCCTCTCCCACCTCTCAGACCCGAGCACGAAGCACTCCCACTTAGCTTTTTGTCTCACTCAACTTCCACTGCGGCGCATGCGACACTCAGAGAGAATCCATCTTTTCTTGTGCATGACGTGACATCATCCTCGCCTCTCATTGCTCTTCGTGCTACCTTCGGTAAGGAACACAAGGGCCATGACCTCTCAGATCCTACTTCCTTTCCCTTGCTAGTGGACAACCCAGCACCACCTCAGCAACATGCCAGAGACTTGCGAAGTAGAGAAAGCTGGACAGCTCCTTCTGACTCCCAAGGAAGAGCTGTCGAATGAGGAGGCTCTTTTGCCATCTCAGGCCGTGGAGGGAGAAGGTTGGGCAAGCCCTCAACAGGTCGTGGTGCTCTCCACTCCGGAACAGCGACGACTACTGGCCACACTCGACAAACTTCAGCATCCGGCGCCTTGTACGCGGGAGCTCTACAGTAGAGTAGAGGGGGCTTCTTCTTAGTACCTTTCCGGCAAAGACACAACCTTCTAGCAGCTTCTGGACAAACGGGAATACAAGAGGAGGAACACGGATCACAAACGGGAAAACAAGAGGAGGAACATGGATCACAGACCCAGCCTGCGGAGCCGGCCTTCGCCATCCAAGTCTACCTACAGAGGAAACCCAGACTTCCAGATGGTCGATAGCCCAAAGGATGGAGAACGAGCACTTGAAGCTCCGCGAGAGTTTCAAAATCTAAGCGCAGCGTTTTCAGGAGAGAGGCCCCCTTCTGGACCAGGTAAAACCGTTTTTGCTCAAATAGATGAAGGCCTTCTTGAAGAATCTATTGAATGGCTAGAGTCACATGCACTAGTCGGATTCTTACATGGTCCTCGTCCTTTCCTTGAGAACTGGTTTCGCACCAACTAGAGTCGCAGAGGACTTAACGTTACCAATGTCCGTTTCCTTACAAACGAGGTTATTTTATTTCTTTTTGAAAGAGCTAACTTTGCGTCTAGAGTTCTTCATCATGGGCTATGGACAGTCCGAAACCAACCTTTATATCTGGATAGATGGTCCCCTTCCTTGATAATCCTAGATCGACTATTTTGCTGGTCTGGGTGGAGCTGCCTGACTTAACGTTCTCTCTTTGCAATCAAGCCGCTTTGTTGTGCAATAGTTTAGGAGAGGTGGTGAGCATTGAGCGTGAACACTTTATTAATCCTAGGGGGAATCCTCAGGTATCTGCTCAATTAGATATAGCCGAAGACCTTCCAGAGATATTGTAATTCTCAACCACAGAGGTGGTGTGATTAGGGAGCAAAAAGTTCTATACAAGAATTTATCCAATTCTTGTTTTTTGTGTGGTCTGTCGGATCACATTGTAAAAAACTACCCTTGGAAGAAAAACAAGCCCAAAGCGAGTACTGAGCTCCCTCAGGTTCCGAGAGAGAAATGGGTTCCTAAGTAGCTTGAGTTTCTTGAGCGCCCAGCTAGCCCGCCAAAAATGAAAGCAGACAAGGGGACTTAGCCTGAGCTGACGCTAATAGTTGATATTCCCATGAAGAATGCCTATGAGGCCTTGACAGAGCCGATTCCTGAAGAAAACCTTCAACTCATTCCCAAGCAAGAACCGGGAGATGAGTGGTCCAAGGACTTCGAAGAGGAAAGCAACAAGAGTGACGGTATGTTGACGGAAGACTTTGATGACTCTAAGGAGGATCTTCCTCTACCTCCTCAAGCTGATAAGGATATTGTCGTTAAAGGTAAACGGGAGGTAAACCAAGTGTTATGGCGCATAGCAAGAGGAGATTATCTACAGCTAAAGGTCTAGCTGTGCATGCAAGCAGCCCAAACCCCAGGGCTAAAAAGGGGTAGAAGAAACATTGTAAGTAAACCTCTTTCTTTCCTTACCCTGAACATTTGTGGTCTCACTGGCCCCAACAAGGTAGGTATTCTAGCCACATGGCTGAGGGAAATTCCTTTTTCGACATAGTGCATGCAATGTGCATATATGAACATTACTTAATGGAATGTCAAGAATAGCCTTAAATTATGGATCTACTTTGTCTCTATTTGGTGCTCTCTTCCACCATTTAGGATCCATCACATGTGTTGGCTCTTTGCAATACAGACAAGGAGACTTTGAATTTCCTCCTTTACTTACATTATACATACACTTAAGCATTTTCAAATCACCTACCTACTTGAAAGTCACCTTTGCCTGCAACATGGAGATGTTCACCTTGAATTTGACTCTTGATTATTGTTGGTATGTCAGTATGGGGAAATACCCAAGAAAGACTTTCATGGTCCTCTATCTTGACTTGTGTAAAATAAAATTCACACTGTAAGATTATTTTAAGATTGAAAAAAAGAGCATTGCCTTATACAATATGGAATGTTTGCATACCTCAAAGGAGCCTAACCACCATATATGTTTTTTAGATTGCACACTGAAATAGCTTGTGTCTTGTTCAGTAATAACTGATGTATCAAGTGCTCAATTCATTAAGGTAACAGTGACTCTCTCGATCTTTTTTTCCTTAACAATCTCACACTCATCCAATTTGATAACGAATTTCAAAACGCCTTTGCATTCTTTGAATGAAAGACTATAAAACTCTACCATTCTTCTTTGAATTTGTTTAAGGTCCAAAAAAATATTATTAAAAGGATCATACACCGTGCTTCCCTTACTACTGTCGTAGATCCCTTCAATATGGTTATATATTGTCCAATATACTGACCTATTTCTGTATTCAGTAATCCTCTTTTTCTCCATACAGCTGTTGGGCTGGGTAGGAGCACTCGTTTGATTCTCTGATCTCTTAAATGAGAGGAGAGAGCATTGTAAATTGAAGCATATCCTTTTCTGCTGACTCCACTGACATCAAGAGCTTCTTGAATTGTATCCACATCAACCTTATTATTGGATATGAATTCCTCCACAACATTCCATCGTATTGTGTTTTGAACGTCTTCTCTTCAATCAATCCATTTGCTACGTGACTGGATAGCAATCCTTTTATTTGTTTTACAGGAATAACCTTTGGGTCTATGTTTTCCTTTGCAGGCTCTAATATATTTCTATAATAAACATGTAATACCAATTTCACTTGTAATAAGAATCATTGAATAAAGAACATCCTATTTGGAGAATTGGATTGATGAATTAAATTAACTGTTTGCTTACCTTACTAGTTGAATTTGACGCTTGCATCCTCCACTACCAGCCTTCAACTCTACAATGTTTTGAATTGTTTTGTTTTGTAGTCTGTCTCCGAGAATTGTTCTCTTCCTTCTTACTCGTCGCAACTCCTTCGTATTTCAGTGCTCTTTGATTTCTCTTTGCACTTGCTCTGTCAAAGTTGACATAATCTCCATTTGATGTATCTTTGCCATACTCTTTTGCATACATAGCATCTTGTACATTTCCATATTAGATTGGTGAGACCCAATGTATCCATACAATCCATTGGCTTTGTCCCCCACAAATCTTAAAAGTGATGTGGGATTAGAAAATGGAGGTGTAGAGTTTTTTGAAGGACATGTAGGGTAGATGCTTCCGTCGCACCATAAGTCAATGTGTTGCGAGCCTCCTCTTCTCATGTTCTCCTTCTGCTCAGCACTTACAAGTGGACCTTTTGGTCATTTTTGCACCGGTGCATATTGTTCTTCTAAGTCAATGCGAAGATGATGCAAGCGCTTCTTCTCAGATTCTTCAATAATCAGATTGGATGCATCCATTTTTTTGAGCTTCTCTGGTTCTTTGCCTCTTCATCTCGTGTGCTTATAGAGCAAGTCATCAAACGCAGGCGGGATCGATTCAAATATTCAAAAAAACACTCAAGATGATTTAGTCATGAGTTCATCATAGCAGAGTAGACACATGTCATTTTAAGAGATCTAGAATCTATGCGGGATCTATGTGGAGAGAGAATCTCATTAAATATTTAATGCCAAATCGTGTGAGAAATGAATAATATATTTATTCTTTCTTGGACTGACATGTTTGCAGTCTGAAATGACACATATGACGCGAGATAGTCTATTTTATTGCTTTTTTCATATTTTTGGTGACAAATAAAGAAGAAAATAGCAAACATCTTAGAGGGCCCAAAAACGAGCTCCCTTTTTTCCTAATGACCACAAACATGAGGGCTAGTGGATGTGAGTGTTTGTTGTGTGTTCTAGAGGGTGGTCTATACTTCGACTCCTTACTTTTTGGGAAACTTGTGGACCACAATCATGAGTGCCGATGAATGCGATTGTTGGTGAGTAGTCTTGACTCTTAAGCTAAAGGCCTTAGATATGGAGAGAAGGGGGAGACGAGATGGCAATGATTTGAATAGAAATAGGGCACATGTTGCGACTACGAATGCACAATCAGAAATGCCTGAAACTAGAAATGCTCATCCACAATCTTTAAGACAAGTTGTGACTAGGCAAACTATGGATGCATCGAGTCATGCCCATGCCAGTATTCATATGCCTGAAAATGAATGTTCTCGAGGTTGAAGAAGAAGTTGCAGAAGAGGATGTCATTGTCGAAATAGGCACCATCCCAACACTTGATCCACCCTATGAGGATGTTAACCGAGATTTGAGGAGAGGATTTATGCGGTTGTCACAATCCTCTCAGAGTTGTTCCACATGTACATGGGAAAAAACGTAAGTCACATGGTCCAGAGTGGGACTTTGTCATTAATGTTCATGACTACGTTGAGTGGAAATGAGAGTATTAGGGAATACAAAATCTGGGGGAGCACCTTGCATTAGGGAAATTTGGAGCTCATTTTGGGGCCCTCTAAGGACTTCCCTTGAGAATATTCTCTCAAAAAAGGGGGCATGGATAATGTTTTGCAGATTAGCTCAAAACTTGTCGGACTTGGCATTATTTGAACCTACTCTTTGAGGGCTTTCCAATGATATATGCCATGATGGGGTTTGGACATGGGAATGGAAAAGATATAGGAAATATTCCTTTCTTCTAGAAATCTTCCTATGTATTCCTTTACGTGAATATTCTCCTATAAGAAAGGAATCTTTTATATATCTTTTCCATTCCCATGTCCAAACCCCATCATGGCATATATCATTGGAAAGCCCTCAAAGAGTAGCTTCTAGAAATGCCAAGTCTGACAAGTTTTGAGCTAATCTGCAAAACATTATCCATGCCCTCTTTTTTGAGAGAATATTCTCAAGGGAAGTCCTTAGAGGGCCCCAAAATGAGCTCCAAATTTTCCTAATGCATAACGGGCCACTTGCTTGGTGACTCAAGAAAGAGCATTTACCATTGTGCGGCCCCAGGAGCTACTGCAGCAACTCGCGCCTTGACAGAGAAGTTGCATGCTTTTGGAAAAATATGAAGAAGATCAATTTGGGAAAGTCAAGGTATAAGTGGAGTAGAGTTTGTAAGCATAAACGGTGATGGAAGTATAAGTTTTGCAGGCTCCCATGCTAGAACTCCTTGTGTGGACACTAGCATGCAAGATAGATTGCCACCTATGGCTCATGAAGCTAGATCGAAAACTACAACTCCTAAACCACAATAGTTGAGAGGGTACAGATTCAAGATTTGAAGAATGCACAGTATGTACTTGGTAGGTCAATCTTGTGGTCAAGATATCCATTGAGTATGGTAGATAACGATGATGTGAGAGCTGCATGGAATTGCATTGCCAACTATGGAAAGGGCTTCAAGCCACCTTCTTACCACACATTGTGTACGTCATTGTTAGATAAGGCATATGCAAAAGAGAAAGAGCATATAAATCATAGCATTTTCGAGCAACTGCCTAACACTGGATGCACAATTGTCTCAGATGGGTGGACAAGCACAAAACACCATGCTTTATTGAATGTGATGGGTATATCGCCATGTGGGGAGGCCTTCCACACATCAATTGATGCCTCACATGTAAAGAAGTTGGGGACATATATGGTTGGTGTATTATCAAAGGTTATAAGAGATTTAGGCCCTAAAAAGGTTGTTCAGGTTGTCATGGATAATGCTAAGAGTTGTAAAAAGCTGGGTAGAATATTGCAAAGGGAGTATACTAATCTATATGCATATGCGCATTGTATGCATATTTTAAATATTGCATTGAAAGATTAGTATAAACAAGTGCCATGATTCAAAGAGATTGTTTGTGAGGCTCGAGACATCGTGAAATTAGTACGATCAAAGCAACGTCTCGAAGCAATCTTTATGTCTCGTGATGGTTCTACCATGTTGCAATTGCCAACAGCCACGAGATTTGCTACGTACTTCTACACTTTGCAATCTATGGTGAAAAATAGGAGTTTTCTCATAGAGACATTTCATTGTGATGCATTTGAACGATGGATGTCAGAGTTGACCGATAGGGAAACAAAGGAGAAAATGCATGACCTGAAAGAAGCATTGGGATCCCCTAGATTATGGAAAGGGTTTGAGGATGCCGCTAATGTTATGAAACTTGTTTTATATGCGCTTAGGGCTTTGAAGTCAAAGTCTCCAATAATCGAAAAAGCATGGATGCACTTTTGGCTCACTTTTGGAGTATTGAGCAAGCTCTTATTGGCGAGGAATCCCCTACTTGCCCCGGCCAAGTGAATGAGAGAAGACCATTTAATGCTACAAAATGCACGGGATTGTGGCAATTGTTTAGGCCATGATGGGAGCAAGCTCATAATCCATTGCATAGTGTTGGGTACCTTTTAGACCCTGACTGGTGGAATATGAAGCCCGAAGAGATCCCAATTGTTATGCATGACTTTCATAAGGTGGTGCGACAGTATTATCTCCACAACCATGAGTTTGCAAAGTGTTGTAATGAGTTAGCCAAGTATCGATGCCAGGAGGGGTTGTTTGCATCGACCGACGTTCAAGCATTGGCAAAAACTACATCTTCTTGGAAATGGTGGATGATGAATGGTGACACGTGTGAGCTTCTACGCCTGACTGCAATGAGGGTTCTTTCTCAAGCATGATCAAACTCGGGCTCAGAAAGAAACTAGAGTCATTTCAAGTACATTCATAGTACTTTTTACGAAATAGACTTCTAGAGGATTGGGTTGAGAAGTTAGTATACATCTATGCCAATCATAAAATCTTGGAAACATTAGGAGATGTGGGATATGAAGAGAAAGTTCCAAAATGGACCTACGATATCCCACCTGATGCTATACAACCTGAAGTAGTCCCATCGTTGCAAATTCCAGAACCCTAAGAATAGGATGCTGATGGTGCAACATCCGAGGAGGATAGCAAATGAGGAGGTCGAAATCTGATGAAGATGAAGGAAATAATATTCACCTTCCACAAGGGTTTGAAGATGAGTACATTGATGACGAACATGATGAGGATAGTGACTTGTGAATTGTGGAAATGATGGCAATAGGGTTTTGAATGTCTCATTGTATTTTGAATGTGTTCTTGTTTTTTGATTGCAGGTTGTGGTTTAGGGTTGGATAATAATTTTGCACTGTATAGTATTGTCTCGTCACATGTTATCGATGGGTGGCAATATGATATTGTCTTGTTGTGACTTGTAAATATCTTGTGTTTAGGCTTTGGGCTTTGAAGACTTGATTCTTCTGTGTCGCCATCGCATAGGCCTCTGGGTGGTAATGCTAATTGTTGTGCTCTTGACTAAGTTCATTTGATCAAGAGCACGGCAACTGGCATACCACTCTGTCTTATATGCAATAAAAGCCCATGCGAGGATGTGCAGAAGAAGCATGTGCAAAGTTTAATTTATTGTCTTTGGTAACATTCTTTTTTAATGACTTTAGAGATAAGTTTTAATTGAGAGAGAGAGAGAGAGAGAGAGAGAGAGCTTGTGGTGAAAGTGCATATATTTACATTTCAATGGAAAATAGAAAATGCTTATAAAGTTTACTTTAAACACTTATTTCATTAATTTTGGACTAATCCTTAAACTCATATGTCTACATTTGGACTAATCCTTAAACTCCTTCCCAAATGAAAAGTTTACTTTATGAAAATGTTCTTTGAGAATCAAAAGTTCACTTTTTAGCACTATCATTTCCACATAATAAATTTCAGAATATCTCTTTATAATGTTGCACTTAATAACTTTTTAAAGTAATAATTTAATAAATAAAAGTAATGTTCTTTGAGAATCAAAAGTTCACTTTTTAGCACTATCATTTTCACATAATAAATTTCAGAATATCTCTTTATAATGTTGCACTTAATAACTTTTTAAAGTAATAATTTAATAAATAAAAGTAATTTAAACGTATGAAAAAATTATATGTATGCATGCATGTATGTATGTATGGATGTATGCATGTATGTATATATGTATGTATGTATGTATGTATATATGGTCCATGCATGACATTAATTTACCATAAGAGTCCTCTAGAATCTTCAAGATATCATAACGGTATTAACAAACACCTTTTGAGAGTTTAAAAACTCTAAAATCTGGTAGATATGGAGTCACACAAGATGCTGCACTTACATGCATGGAACGTACATGTCCATCGATGAAATGCCCATTAGGGGAAGGTTGAGGTCCATAGGGGCCCTTTAAGATGCCATGTGATTAAAAGGTTATTAACGAAAAGGGCCAATCATGTGATGCCATGTATACAAAAATGTTGGGTGATTAAAGGTGGTCAAAAGATTCTCTAGAAGATGCCTTTTTGTATTTTTCATTCCCAAAAAGTGGGGGAGAAAGTTTTTGAAATTTTGGACATCCATAACTTCTACATATGAGCTCAAAATTTGTCGGAGAGTAGAGATCCAGAATCTACTCGCTGAGCTCTTTCCATAGATATGTCACATGATATAGTTTTGCCCACTCAATTTTAAATTCAATTTTGGTGGGAAAATTTGAAATTCAAACTTCTAGCCATTTGAAGAATAAGAAGGTATCTAAAGTCAAAGAAACTTAACATTTTAACAAAAAGTCATTAAAATCATAATATGGCAGCTTAAAGGGTCCCTATAAACCTCAACCTTCCCCTAATGCATTGATACATATGGTGGGACCAATACACTACACTGTCCACGTGGCATGGGCATGCCCGTAAGGCTTTTATATTTATATTTATATAGTTAAGGTCCATGTATGAGATTAATTTACCATTTGAGTCTTCTAAAATCTCCAAGACATAATAATGGTGTTAATAAACACCTTTTAGAGTTTTGGAGCTCTAAAATCGCCAAGACTTAATAATGGTAGCAATAGACAACTTTCAAATTTTTAGAAAGCAACATTGGTATAATCTCAAAGAACTTTATAAACACCTTGCAATTGCTACAAAGGTTTCTTAAGATGTGTTTGCACTGAGTGAAGCACACATCTTCAAATGATGCATCTTGATGGAGGGAAAAATAGAGGGAAGGAAGGAAAAGGAAAGGGAAGGGGGAGAGACATGGAATGGAGAGGGAAAGAGAGGAAAGAAGAGGGGGAAGCCTTGAGGAAGGAATGAAGGTAAGGGAAGGAGAGAGAGAGAGAGAGAGAGAGAGAGGAGGGAGAGGGAGAGGGAGAGAGAGAGGGAAGGGAGGGAGGGTAGGGTAGCTCTCTCGCTGCCGCAACAGCAGCAAAATAAAATAAAATAAAAATAATAAATAAATAAATAATTATATATATATTTGCACAACCCCTTGCATTGCTGCGAGGAAGGAAAGAAGAGAAGGGGAAAAGCGAGGGGAGGGGGAGAGAGAGAGAGAGAGAGAGAGAGAGAGAGAGAAGGGGGGAGGGGAAGGGGAAGAGAGAGGAGAGGAAAGGGAAAGGGGGAGAGGAAAGGGGAGGAGAGGTCTCTTGCACTGTCACAGTAGCAAGAGGAAAGGAGAGAGGAGAAATGATTTTTAAAAAATAAATTTAATTAGATAAGAGAAGAGGGAGTCGCACTGCCATGGTAGCATAAATGTTTTTTTTTGGTGTTGTCGCAGCGCCTTGCGCTGCCGTGGTAGTGAAATGAGGGTGAGGAGGCATGGGAGAAGAGTAGAAAAGGGTGGGGAAGCAAGGGAGGGAGGAAGGAGAGGAGAGGGAGAGGGAGAGAAGGGAGGAGAATGGGAAGAGAGAGGGAGAGAAGGAAGGAGAAAGGAGAGGAAGAGGAAGAGGGGGTATGTAGCGCAACGTAAGGGAGATGGAGAGGGAGAGGGAGGAAGGGATGGAGGGGACCACGATGGGGGCAAGAGTAGAAGAAAGGACGAGAGTATAAGGAAGAGGGAGAGAGGAAGGGAAGAGTAGAGGAGGGAGAGGGAGAGAGGAAGGGAGGGGAACATGACGAGAGGGAGGGTGTGATTGAAAGTGAATTACGGGAGAGATGAGAGTCAATATAATGCCCTCAAGGAATTCAAACTTCCCACTCTAGAATTCAAACTTCCCGCTCCTCCCTCACCCCCCCCTCTCTCTCTCTCTCTCTCTCTCTCTCTCTCTCCTCCTTTCCCTTCCCCCCTTCCCTCCAGCTCCCCTTCTTCCCCTCCCCCCCCTCGTCGGTTCCCCCTCGGTTCCCTCTCTGTTTCAAATTCCAGCTTATTAAAAACCTGTGAATGAAGTTTGATTATACTTAAACCAATTGAAACCTTCAAAATGGTAGCATGGCTAATATTTGTAACTCTACCCCATACCCTAAATCCTAAACCCTGTTCCCTATAGCCTAAACCCAAATTCCTATATCGTAAACACTATTTCCTATAACTTTAAACCCTAAAACCTATACCCTAAATCCTAAACCCTATATCCTAAACCTTAAGCCAAAAAATAGTATTTGAGGTGTGTTATTTGACCATTCACATAATCGATAGGCATGATCCTTTGCACATGCGTCAATCAAATCTATGTTAAAGCATGTGCAAAGTATCATGTGCATTGGATATGCTTTCGATGGTCAAAGTCCCCACAAATCTTGTTTTTCATCAAGTGTTATGCACAACCTTAAAAAAATAGTATTTGAGGTGTGTCGTTAAAACGTGCATATAATCAATGGGCATGATACTCTCTACACATGTGAATCCAACCTATGTTAATGCAAGTACAAATTATTGTACCCATCGTATATGGATGGTCAAGGTCGCCACAAACCCCATTTTCCATCAAGTGTTATGCACAACCGTAAAAAAATATTATATGAGGTGTGTTATTTGTACGTGCACATACCTGATGGAAACGATAATCTTCACTTATGTCAAGCCATACAATGACAAAATATGAAGAGGACAGAGGAGAAGAGTGGAGATGAGGAGAGAGGGCACAGCTAGAGAGCACACCACAAATGACTCACTGTACACTAGATTTAGTTGAAAATGAAGAATATATACAAACCCATTTAGGGATAGGGTTAGGGCATCTAACCCTTTCCTTTATAGTACTCTATTGGGTTAGTGCTATGCACACATGATCACATGATGGAGTGTGAACTCTCAATAGCCTGTATCCACCATTTGTTCGAATAGAGATATGTGCCATGCTTTTAAGAATATGGCTCTTTGATAGAGTCTGCTTGTAGTCTGAGCATTGAGCTGTTTATTGGGATTGGAATTGAGTATAGGCAAATGGAGGTCAATGTGGATAGGGACCTCCAGAATGTATTCCAAGGCTTTGCAAAAGATAGCACTTTTGTGAAGGATGTGGTCAATGTTTTTGCACATTATTTTCTCATGCTATTGAAGTGCCCGGATCAGTGTGCCTTAGATGTTTCATTCTACACTGGAGTACGGCTCGATCATTGGCTAATTAATGGTGCGATCTCAGTGCAATCCTTACCCAAAGTGTGTATGGTGGTCTCCCATATGTGCTGTCGTGAAACTGCATATAACTTGGGATGGGTTCTAAGGCATGGAGGTGCATGCATGTTTTTTTTTCAAGAAGATTACATCAAAGAGCTTGGGGTGGTGCCAATAACGTTGGGGATCCAACTTGCTAATCTAAGCTTCACTAATTCGTCCAGGGTCCATCCACCTCGAGTTTTCATATCAGGATATTTGTTCCAAAAGTCCTTGATGGGGTTATTGGGAATTGGTATTACATCAAAATCATACCCATCATTGAAATTTGGCATGGGATTATGTGGATCTTGATATTCAAAATCAAATATTGGGTCATTTTCTACTGATGCTAGCACAAGTAGTGTTAGAGGTTATGGCAGGGCAGGGAGGGCATAGAGAGTGGTTAGATATGGGACGTTAGCTGTGAGATAGGCCATGCCCATCCTCTGACACTTCTTTTTGTTGGTGCAATGGGATCATCATCTACAAGGGTGGGATGTTGGTTATGTCATGACCTATAGATAATAGTGATGTACTTTATAGCAATGGAAACAAACCACCAGTGACCCTGAGGAGAGGACTGCCCATGAGGCATACATATGCGATGAAAAAATTTGCCCTAAATCCAGTAAACCCGGCATGTGTAGACAAGAAGAAGATATTTTTGTCATCTTTGGACAAGTCTTGGCAAATTTTGCACAGAGTTTTTGCCCCTACGCCATTTGATGTTCGATTAGCGGATATGATCTTGAGTTGGAGCTCTTTCCATTGGATAAGCACTGTAACATGAAGTTGGGGGTAATAAACTTCACGCACCTCTTCACTTCCTATTGCTTTTGAACTGAGTGATAGAGATATTTATCACTAGGAAAGGGAAATTAAAAAGAAGCTTTTATACCAAGAGACCACGCCATACTTTCCTCCCTTAGATGAGAATGAAGATGGTAACATCCCAAGTGATGTTGTACTCAAGCATAGGGAGAAGGATCAGCGGAGGCCATAATCTCAGCAAGTTGGTCTGTGCCAAAGAGAAGAGCGATACGTTGTTGAAAGAAGATTTTGCGGCTCAACATGACATGAACTGATATATATCAAGAAGTTTGAAGGGGCTGATTGGGTCGGATGGGTAGGTTCCGAGGAAACATTGCACCTCCTTCATAGATACCTTTACAATTAGCTCAAAACACTTTGCAAACTATCATTAGACACAGAGGCCTATAACTTTCAATAGAGATATGATATCAAAGATTCAAAGACATATAAAGATGCACCTAGAGATGGGCTTCACACTGATATAAATTTCGTAAGAAACAAAGAAGCAGCCATAAAGTTATGGGCAGTTTACTAGACGGGGGTAAAAATTGTCATGAAAACTGACTATCAAAACACAGAGACTCATAGCTTTTTGCTATAGTATATCACATAAAGAAATGTGGCTTGAAGAGACCTTTGCACTGATCTAAGTTTCATCAAAATCGAACTACCGAGCGGAAAGTTATGAGCAAAACACTAATAGGGGGTCAAACTGTCATAAAAATTACCCTCCACCCATGCTAATTTCGCTTGAGCAGGATGCTCCCTCAAGACCCACCTTCATCAACGATCCACCACTCATAGATTTTGCCTAGAAAAGGGTAAGTAACTCCCTTGGTGGCTTGGGAAATGGATGGACCATGTGTGTGCAATGAGCAGTTGAATAGAAAGAACTTTTAAGGCTTTGAAAGAAAAAAAAGGGAAGAGAGACTCAAGAGAGAGAATACAAAGTGATTTTCATTGTCAATAGAGTGAGACTCCACTCCAATGCAACTCAAAATACTACAAACACAAGGGAGAAGAAGAGGTTTTATACGTATAAGAGGGAGCGGAAGCTCCAAGACTAGACTACTCATAGAGAGAGAATGGACTAGAGAAAGGTGGACTCAAGAGTCTATATAAGAGAATATCTACAAGAGGTAGAGAAGGCTCATGGAAGAGGCTTGAGGAGACTAGACCTATAGCAACATGAGGCCTAATGGTGGAAGAGATGATGAACAAGGGAGAGGAGGGCTCCTTTTATAGAGATTTTGTCACCCTCCTTCACCCATTTACAATTGCTGCTTGTAGATTCCTTTCCCCATCAATCACATAAGCCCGTATGTCACCATCCATGTCCTTTTTGGCTACTCTTGCCATGTGTCCCATCAAAAGATGCTCAAGACTCTTAAAATATTGAGAAAGTCAAGAGTCTCCCCACATGGAGCCCATAGGGACTCTCTCTTTTCCATATGTCCACATCCTCCTTATTCCACATAGGAATTCTAGAAGAATTCCTCTTGACTCCACACTCCTCCACATGCTTTCCACACACTTGGCATGTGATCTCTCTTATATTATTGGAACACATGGACATGAGTCCACCTCTTTATATGACTCACTCTTCCTATTTTCTAAAAACCCTATAATATCCCATACACAAATAACTCTCACCCCATACCAAGGTATTTATCATTCATACACATGGTATTTACAATGATCCATTCCACTCATCCTCTCGATCCCATACAATATCTTAGAAAACAGAAATAAGTGAGAGCCGCTAGGCTATCACTTGATACTCAAGCTCTTATCAAACATAGAGAAAAACAATACCAATGCCAAATAAAAATTACATCTTTTGCCCCTAGCAGATCCTCTCTAGTGATTGATAGAGAGGATCTACTGGCTCTCAAGGTGGTCAAGCATAGAAGAATTTAAGGCGATACTCATTGGTGCATCCAGCTATCACCGTGCCTTGTCCTCTGCCCACCGAGTTGCATAATCTGTGGCCAACAATAAATAATGCTTACCTTGAGATGAGTGAGGGAGTGGTACCACAAAGTCTAACCCCCACCTCTCAAATGGTCCATATGCTGGAATAGGCTTCAAGGGCCCAGGAATCAACTGTCGCCTTCCAAACTTTTGGCATACTTTAAAACTTTGACACCATTCATATACATCCTTATAGAGGCATGGCCAAAAGTAACTTGCATTCATAATTCTCCTAGCTGTGCTTGTTGAAGCAAAATGACGAGAGCATTCATGACACATTTCTAGGATTCTCCTAGTCTCCATGGGATGGACCACCCAACGGAGTACCTTATCTTTTCCCAATTTATAAAGAATGTCATCAACAATAGTATAGGGACAAGCCTTCCTTACAAATCTGTGCTTTTGTTGTGGAGTTGACCCTTCATTAGGAACTCAATGGAGTCTTCTTGGGCCCTTTTATTTGGCAGTTTAAGGGAGTCAAACCTTTTCTCTTAAGAAGAAACGTTTTCTAATTAGAAGCTTCAAAATGGCTACTTTATTCGAATTTGAATTTTGGAGGGAAAATGGAATTTAAAATCTAGCGGATAAAACCATATCATGTAACATATCTATGGAAAGCTCTTGATGCGTAGATCACGGATCTATAATCTCCGCTCAAATCGGAGCTTGTATGTAGAAGTTATGGAGGTCTGAAAATTGTAAAATTGCCCCCTCCCCTTTTTGGGGGAAAAAGTGTTGGAATTAGGGTTGCAGGAATGCACACACAACTTCAAGAAGATGAGGAAGCTTGAGCACAACACAGTAGTGTATTATGAGTGCCAAAAATGAAAGATAACAAGCCCTAGAAGATAATGGGCGTATATACAATGCACGGGGGAAAAAACCTCCTAGTGAGGGAAAAAGTGCCCCGGCGGTCCTAAGTGTGTTCACACACATCACTACTATAATATGGTAACAAATCCCCCCTGGAGTGATGCGGTGAACAAGAGCTAGCACTCATGTATAGGGAAGTGTCTAGCTATGTGGACGAATCCACAAAAGGGAGTAAGCCCAAAGCTTTGCGAAAAGCTTCGAACTTCTCACGAGGCAGAGCCTTTGTGAAAAGGTCTGCAAGGTTATCCTGTGTTGGCACATAAGCCAAACTGATCTCTCCTGCAGAGAGTCTCTCCCTGACATAATGGTAGTGCACCTCAATGTGCTTCGTACGAGCATGGAACACTGGGTTCCGCGCAACTGCCAATGCGCTCTGACTGTCAGTGAAGATGGTGGTGGCAGATGGCTGCCCAACACCCAAATCAGCCATAAGGCGTCTGAGCCACACACACTC